>NC_088910.1:135035282-135362977 GCF_963576675.1 Euphorbia lathyris | reverse complement strand
GCGGCGTTTTATAATCTTATTAGGTTTATATTCTACCGGTGCTTCTACATATATGGCTACCATTAGTTACTATCTTCATATTCTATTGGTTCTAATTCTTCTGAGTTCTCACCTTCTGTTTCAGTAATATAAAATTCATCTTCTTTATGCCATTTATCATCGCTGGCTCGTATTTGTTCTAGACTCATTATAAATTCTGTTGTTCCTATATATTTGACACCTTTTTGTTTTAATTTAGGGCATTTATTAGCATAATGTCCTTTCTCATTACAATTCCAACATTTACATTCTGTAAGTTTAGTATTTTTATCCCTTAGTGGTCTTTCTCGTCTTTTCCTAAATTTTCGTTTATATCTAAATCTGTTCCGATTTTCGGGATTATTTTTATATCGTCTAAATCGTTTTCGTCGAAATCGTCCATTATCATACTTGTTAGTATAAGACTTCTTATATGTCGGATTGGGGTGCATTTTTCAAACCAAAAGGTAACACAATCCATTCATAATGTCCGGTCTTAACTGATGAGTTATTGATTCCATCCAAAATCCTACTTTTCCTATCATTGTTTTAGATATTAGGTCATACATATAGTCTAAATTTTCAGTGTGAGATGAATTCATTAAGGCTATATACATTCCTAAATTCCAATCATTTATTCGTCTACTTATTTCTTGTTCATCATAGACATTATCTAAGTCTAAAAAGTATCCAATTTGGATTTAATCCTTGAGACATAGATCCTATAAATTCTTTAAAGTCTCCTTGTTGGCCTATAGGTATATGTTGTGGAATCGTAGGTACTCTTTTAGTTACTACGTCTAAATTGGGGTCTATCATTTCTTCTTCTGGATAATTATCGGCATCTTCGTTTACTATATTTTCTGATCCTATATCTGATTCTTCATACCTAGTGTATTTGTTGTTGTATTCGTTGTTTTCTATATCACTTTCTGGTTCTTCTTCTATTATTGTATTAATGTTCTTCATTTGTTCTAATGCTTTCATTATTTGATGATTTTCTTCTATTAATTTTGTTTCATCTTTATTTTCTTCTTCTATATACCCAATGATTTTTAGTTTATTTTTACTTTGAGTATCTGAACTATCTGAACTATCACTACTAATGTTACTGATGTGAATAGTTTTCCCTTTTACTTCTTTAACCATTGTTCTTAATATCAGTTGAAAGTCTTTATTAGAACCACCTAAGAAAGAATGGATCAAACTTGAAGACGGATGGATAAAAAGAATCTACAAAGATGAGTGATCCTAACCAAAAATTGGACCAAATATGGATCGAGATTGTAGCAAAAGAACAATTAAAGAATACTCTTAGTTTAATACAAGAAAACCATATTCAAATCCAAGAAATGATAACACATGAATTAACAAAACTGTGGAATACATCGGAAATACCAACGTTTAAGATAATTTTGGAAAAATTAAACATGTTAGTAGCTAATATAGACAAAAGAAAAAGACCCATAGAAGAAAGCTGTAGCATTACCTCAGGAGAAAATCTAAACATTACTATAACACAGACTCTTACTTCTTCCTTTAATTCTTTTAATTCATCTGTAATGTGGATTAGCTCTGTTTTTGTTTGTTTTAATTCTAGCTTTGTTTCTTTTAATTCTTTTTTAGTATTTTTAAATTTGTGTTTATATTTTTTATATTTTTCGCCCCATTCTGTACTCGAATTTATGACTAATTTTATGTTTTCTTTTTGCAGGTCTTTGATTTCTTTATGTTGTTTTTCGATTTTTAGTTGAAGGTATTCGGCTTCGGTGCTTACGTCTACATTGGATTGTTTAGCATCATTGTCTTTGAGTTTGCTGTTTTTTAGCGGTTCATATTTGTATTTTTCTTTTTCAATAATTTCTTGGGCGTGATTTTTAAGAAATGTTATTACACTATGTTCTTGTTCTGCCATTAGATTAGAATTGTCCTTTTTTGTGTAAATCGGTTAACAGATCTAAGGTTTTATTTACGGTTGTAGGGATTTTAGGTTTTATTTCACTTATATCCATCATTATTGGGTCCTTGCTTCGTCTCCAAGCATCTATGGGTACTATTTCTGGAGTTTTAGTTTAGGGTGGACCGTTTTTTCTGATGTGTGCAATATGTGCAGGATCGCTCTTATGACCCTAAAAAGGGTAGGAAGACAAAAGACCGCTGAAGTAAACATTGTTAAATGAAATTTAACATCCATAATATATTAAACCTTTAAGTGTAACTAATGATAACAAATTAATTTAATTAGAACAAGAGTTATAGAGGAACTCTAGTATACCTTTCAAAGCAATCCTCAGTGGAGACTTCTGAACTCTGCCTGACACCCTCTCATCATCATCATGGGTTATGGCTGTGTTCCAGCATCTCTACACACCTCTTGGATTCGTCTGAAGGCTAACTATTGTTGCTTTATAACTCTGGATCTTTTTAACCTAATATGCTATACGGAAGTTGAACTTAAGTAGTTAACAACTATGGATGCTAAAAGGGGAAGTTTAGAAAGCCATGGATATAGAGAGAAAGAAAGCTTTTATTGCTCAAAGCAAGTTATATCTCATACATCATATGTCTTCTCCTTATATAGGTAGAAGATCAAAGGTGAAATTACCAAAAAGGAGATTACATCATTACAAAAGTTAAAAGTACAAACTTTTAGGTTACACGTGTCGAATGCTTCTTATTTTGCTCTTCCACCTCAAGCTTTACATCTTGCCACTAATCTCTAATGTTTCCACCTCATGCTTCTTCTTTGGACACATGTCTCTTCATATCTTCATGTCTTGCCACGTGTTGATCTTATTGCCACCTTTTCTTTAGGTATTGACACCTCGTTCTTATATTTCTTATTTTTCTTATCCATTTTTATCTCATTTTCTAAACAAATGGATCCTCCTCTTTTCCTGGATGGGCTTCTTCTTTGGGCCTTATGGAGTCAATATTCATGGGCTCAGGTCTTATGGGCTCAATTCTAATTAAACATGATTTTCTTGGGCCATATATAGATTCATAATGGGCCAATGTATCTGAACTATGTTTATATTTCTTATCCATCAATTTCGTATGCATTTCTATCAAAATTTGTTGACTCGTTTCATCACCCATTTCCATTAAATAGTTGATAGTTATCATTTCTTCAACTTCTCCATGATTCGATCTAGCTATTATAGCCACCTTTTTATTTCTAATATAGTCTTCGAGTCTACATTTGATCGTATGGATTCCATGTGCTCGTTTTTCTCCTAACCAAGATTTAAAATTTTCTAATTTGCATGGAATGTCCCATTGATGGTCGGAATTATCTACATCAATCTTAGTGTTTCTACCAGTCTTAAAAATCTGAGCAATTATTATTGGTTTCCCTTCTAAGTCCATAGCAGCATCAAAAATTTGAACACAAAATATTCCTCTTCCAAATCTTAATCCAAGTTCGTCAATGGATCTGGGTATGATAGATGGGAGTTTTGAAACACTATTAAGGCTCTCATCAGTCATGACTTTGTCCAGAAATCCATATCGAAATAGTTTCTGAACAACATCTGGACTGCAGTCTTCTGAGCATATATACCTAGGGTATTTGGTCATCTTAATGGTTCTATATACGGTTTGACTCTTCTTATATGTAAAAAATTTCATGATATTCTTATATGCTTCTGTCATTTCTGGAGGGAATTGTATAACCTGGGAGGTTGTGATTTCTGATGAGTTCTGATTAATCAGCTTAGAATGGTTCAAGGTGGTGGCTCCTGAGAGTCCACTAGATGAAGTTGGCAGCTCAATTGGCTTCTTATGAAGATCTCCTAACAACTCATAAGATGATCTAGGAGTCATGGTTCGTATATTCTGATTGTTCTGAGACTGGAGTTTCTTGAGTTCTTCCTCAAGGTTGTCCAGAAAGTTCTCATGATTTCTGATCATTGCCAGCATCTGGCGGTTCTGATTTCTGATTTCTGATATTCGCTGGATCATTATCTCCATTCCTGCTCAAAAAATCAGCTAAGATATTTCGTTTTCCAGAGATAGGTTTAACAACAAAATTATAGCAATTGAAAAAACTTTGCCAATGCCTTCTTTTGTTCAGTTCTGGTAGGGGATCTATTTTATTTCTGATAAATGCTCCTACTTGTGTATTATCTGTTCTTATGATAAATTCTATGGGTAACAAATGATACCTAAATCCTTTAATTCCATTTTTAACAGCTAGTAATTCTTTTTCATTGATATGATAATTTTTCTCTGAGGGTTTCCAAGTTCCTGATCTATAGCCACATATTAAAGGAGTTTCTTTGTCTATATCTTCTTTTCTATATGCGATGAGTACTGCTCCCCACCCGATATCACTAGCATCTGTATATAATTCTAATTGATCATTATCTTTAGGTAGTCTTAATTTTGGGAGAACTTTTACTGCTTCTTTTATTTTTCTTATAGTATCAGTATGAGTTGTCGTCCATTTAAATACTTTATGTTTCTTAATTAGCTCTTGCAAGGGTTGTCGTAATTTTGGTAAGTCTTTTATATAATCTGATGCATAATTTATTATTCCTAGAAATTGTTGGACTTCTTTCTTAGTATCTAATTTTTCTTTAAAATTTTCGATTCTAGTTACGATATGATCTTGTAGTTGTAATCCTTCACTATCTATTATATATCCTAAATATTCTATTTTATTTTTAAAGATTTCTGATTTCTTTTCAGATAAAAGGATTCCATGTTGTCGTACTGTTTTTATAAATGCATCTAGGTGCTGTAAATGGTCTGCTATATTATTACTGTAGATTAATATATCATCGACATAAACTACACAGAAGTCATTTAATTTTCTAAATATCGTATCCATTCGTCGTTGAAATATCTGGGGTGCATTTTTCAAACCAAAAGGTAACACAATCCATTCATAATGTCCTTGTGGTGCACTAAATGCTGTTAAAGGTCTTGATTCTTTAGTAAGCTTAATTTGCCAAAAGCCACTTTTACAATCAAATTTACTAAACCACTTTTTTCCTGATAATCTATTAATTAAATTTCTCTTATAAGGTAAAAAATATCCATCAAAAATCGTTTTCTTATTTAGTTCTCGATAATCTATTACCATTCTTGCTTTGCCTCTCTTTTGTTCGCTATGTTTTCTTACTAAGAATGTCGGGCTACTATGAGGGCTTTTACTTTCTTGAATTAATTTTAAGTCTAATAATTCTTTTATTTATATTTCAAATTCCTTTTGATCATCAGGACTATATCTTATTGGTCTAGTGCGAACAACATCATTAGGGTTTATGAGTTCTATCTTAGCATATATCTTTTCTTTTTCCCACAACGTTATAGGGTTTTCTCCAAAGTTGATCTTTAAATGGTCTAAATATTTTTGTTTTAAAAGTTCTAAATTATTATCTCTGTTTGTTTTGATATTATGTATTGTGAGTGGATATAAAGGTAGGACGCGCTTAAGGATAATCCATTTATTACAAGGAGTTAAAAGACTTATGGTTTCAGGTTGGATTAGCTGGACTTTAAAGAAATCAAGGAAATTATTTCCTAATAATATATGTTGTTTCATATTATTTTCTTGATAACTTATGGGTAATCGAAAGATTGTCTTGTTAAGTATTAATCTCATATTTTCGGCTATAATATCTAATTCTTTCATTTGTTCATTAAATCCTGTAACTCTGACCTTATGTCCTTTAGATCTTTTCCATTTATGGGGAACTAGTACATCTTGCTTTGCTAAACATATATCAGCTCCACTATCTATAAATATGCGGCGTTTTATAATCTTATTAGGTTTATATTCTACCGGTGCTTCTACATATATGGCTACCATTAGTTACTATCTTCATATTCTATTGGTTCTAATTCTTCTGAGTTCTCACCTTCTGTTTCAGTAATATAAAATTCATCTTCTTTATGCCATTTATCATCGCTGGCTCGTATTTGTTCTAGACTCATTATAAATTCTGTTGTTCCTATATATTTGACACCTTTTTGTTTTAATTTAGGGCATTTATTAGCATAATGTCCTTTCTCATTACAATTCCAACATTTACATTCTGTAAGTTTAGTATTTTTATCCCTTAGTGGTCTTTCTCGTCTTTTCCTAAATTTTCGTTTATATCTAAATCTGTTCCGATTTTTGGGATTATTTTTATATCGTCTAAATCGTTTTCGTCGAAATCGTCCATTATCATACTTGTTAGTATAAGACTTCTTATATGTCGGATTATGTCTATAAGTGCGATTAGGAGTATATCGTCTATATTTTCTCCTAACTTTATCATCACAACCAAAAACTAACCGTTTTTCCGTGAATCCACATATTTCTCGTAATCCGAGTTTCTTATCCTTTTTAACCTTTTGTTGAACTCTATATTCTTCACATTTTCGCATAAGATAAGCTCGTAGTACTCTAATTCTTTCTCCTAATGTATTTTCTTTTGGTTCTAATTGAGTATATTCTTTTGAAACTTCTACGTTGTATGGGTTTGTTAAGTGGTCATAATATAGTTGTTGGTATATCAATCCTTCTTGTGGTAAAAACCTAGCTTCATAAAAGAACTTAGTAAAACTGATAGTATATTCTGGTAATTTACTAATTTTACAACATTTCATGTTATTCAAATTCATTATTATTTCAGCTTTTCGTTCAGCAAATACTGTTTCTCTAGCCACTAACCATCTTTCTCCTAAAAATTCTCTTTTTAATACCATATCGAATAATAATAACATTGATTTCCAATCATGAGCACAAGCTTCTATTTGTGGTCTTAACTGATGAGTTATTGATTCCATCCAAAATCCTACTTTTCCTATCATTGTTTTAGATATTAGGTCATACATATAGTCTAAATTTTCAGTGTGAGATGAATTCATTAAGGCTATATACATTCCTAAATTCCAATCATTTATTCGTCTACTTATTTCTTGTTCATCATAGACATTATCTAAGTCTAAAAAGTATCCATTTGGATTTAATCCTTGAGACATAGATCCTATAAATTCTTTAAAGTCTCCTTGTTGGCCTATAGGTATATGTTGTGGAATCGTAGGTACTCTTTTAGTTACTACGTCTAAATTGGGGTCTATCATTTCTTCTTCTGGATAATTATCGGCATCTTCGTTTACTATATTTTCTGATCCTATATCTGATTCTTCATACCTAGTGTATTTGTTGTTGTATTCGTTGTTTTCTATATCACTTTCTGGTTCTTCTTCTATTATTGCATTAATGTTCTTCATTTGTTCTAATGCTTTCATTATTTGATGATTTTCTTCTATTAATTTTGTTTCATCTTTATTTTCTTCTTCTATATACCCAATGATTTTTAGTTTATTTTTACTTTGAGTATCTGAACTATCTGAACTATCACTACTACTGTTACTGATGTGAATAGTTTTCCCTTTTACTTCTTTAACCATTGTTCTTAAGACTCTTACTTCTTCCTTTAATTCTTTTAATTCATCTGTAATGTGGATTAGCTCTGTTTTTGTTTGTTTTAATTCTAGCTTTTTTTCTTTTAATTCTTTTTTAGTATTTTTAAATTTGTGTTTATATTTTTTATATTTTTCGACCCATTCTGTACTCGAATTTATGACTAATTTTATGTTTTCTTTTTGCAGGTCTTTGATTTCTTTATGTTGTTTTTCGATTTTTAGTTGAAGGTATTCGGCTTCGGTGCTTACGTCTACATTGGATGGTTTATCATCATTGTCTTTGAGTTTGCTGTTTTTTAGCGGTTCATATTTGTATTTTTCTTTTTCAATAATTTCTTGGGCGTGATTTTTAAGAAATGTTATTACACTATGTTCTTGTTCTGCCATTAGATTAGAATTGTCCTTTTTTGTGTAAATCGGTTAACAGATCTAAGGTTTTATTTACGGTTGTAGGGATTTTAGGTTTTATTTCACTTATATCCATCATTATTGGGTCATTGCTTTGTCTCCAAGCATCTATGGGTACTATTTCTGGAGTTTTAGTTTGTGTTATAGTAATGTTTAGATTTTCTCCTGAGGTAATGCTACATCTTTCTTCTATGGGTCTTTTTCTTTTGTCTATATTAGCTACTAACATGTTTAATTTTTCCAAAATTATCTTAAACGTTGGTATTTCCGATGTATTCCACAGTTTTGTTAATTTATGTGTTATCATTTCTTGGATTTGAATATGGTTTTCTTGTATTAAACTAAGAGTATTCTTTAATTGTTCTTTTGCTACAATCTCGATCCATATTTGGTCCAATTTTTGGTTAGGATCACTCATCTTTGTAGATTCTTTTTATCCATCCGTCTTCAAGTTTGATCCATTCTTTCTTAGGTGGTTCTAATAAAGAGTTTAATTGTTTGATTTCACATTCTAGTCTCTGTTGTTTAGATTCAATTTCTAAATATTTTATTTGAGATTCTATGATTGTCTCTGCCATAATAGTTTTTATTATTTGTAATTTTTTCTCTTTTTTATCAAGTTGTTGTCGTATGTTCATATTTTATTTATATACCGTATTTTGTTTTGGTCCTCTATCGTAATTCCTTCATTATTTATCTTATATGTTATTTTATTTAAAAAGTCGTATCCTAATAATAGTGCATATGTACTATCATATTCTGTTACTCCTACAATTATCTCATATTCTAGATCTTGAATTTTAAATCTAATTCTTATGCTTTTAGTTATGATTATTTCTCTAGTACTATTTGGACAGTTATAAGTTTGTGGTTCGATTAGTTCACATTTATTCTCATTTATTTGGCTAATATGTACTAAACTTTTGGTTCCTGTATTAATTTCAGCTATACAGTCAGATGCTCGTAGCTCATTAAAAATGAAGAACATTAATGCAATAATAGAAGAAGAACCAGAAAGTGATATAGAAAACAACGAATAGAACAACAAATACACTAGGTATGAAGAATCAGATATAGGATCAGAAAATATAGTAAACGAAGATGCCGATAATTATCCAGAAGAAGAAATGATAGACCCCAATTTAGACGTAGTAACTAAAAGAGTACCTACGATTCCACAACATATACCTATAGGCCAACAAGGAGACTTTAAAGAATTTATAGGATCTATGTCTCAAGGATTAAATCCAAATGGATACTTTTTAGACTTAGATAATGTCTATGATGAACAAGAAATAAGTAGACGAATAAATGATTGGAATTTAGGAATGTATATAGCCTTAATGAATTCATCTCACACTGAAAATTTAGACTATATGTATGACCTAATATCTAAAACAATGATAGGAAAAGTAGGATTTTGGATGGAATCAATAACTCATCAGTTAAGACCACAAATAGAAGCTTGTGCTCATGATTGGAAATCAATGTTATTATTATTCGATATGGTATTAAAAAGAGAATTTTTAGGAGAAAGATGGTTAGTGGCTAGAGAAACAGTATTTGCTGAACGAAAAGCTGAAATAATAATGAATTTGAATAACATGAAATGTTGTAAAATTAGTAAATTACCAGAATATACTATCAGTTTTACTAAGTTCTTTTATGAAGCTAGGTTTTTACCACAAGAAGGATTGATATACCAACAACTATATTATGACCACTTAACAAACCCATACAACGTAGAAGTTTCAAAAGAATATACTCAATTAGAACCAAAAGAAAATACATTAGGAGAAAGAATTAGAGTACTACGAGCTTATCTTATGCGAAAATGTGAAGAATATAGAGTTCAACAAAAGGTTAAAAAGGATAAGAAACTCGGATTACGAGAAATATGTGGATTCACGGAAAAACGGTTAGTTTTTGGTTGTGATGATAAAGTTAGGAGAAAATATAGACGATATACTCCTAATCGCACTTATAGACATAATCCGACATATAAGAAGTCTTATACTAACAAGTATGATAATGGACGATTTCGACGAAAACGATTTAGACGATATAAAAATAATCCCGAAAATCGGAACAGATTTAGATATAAACGAAAATTTAGGAAAAGACGAGAAAGACCACTAAGGGATAAAAATACTAAACTTACAGAATGTAAATGTTGGAATTGTAATGAGAAAGGACATTATGCTAATAAATGCCCTAAATTAAAACAAAAAGGTGTCAAATATATAGGAACAACAGAATTTATAATGAGTCTAGAACAAATACGAGCCAGCGATGATAAATGGCATAAAGAAGATGAATTTTATATTACTGAAACAGAAGGTGAGAACTCAGAAGAATTAGAACCAATAGAATATGAAGATAGTAACTAATGGTAGCCATATATGTAGAAGCACCGGTAGAATATAAACCTAATAAGATTATAAAACGCCGCATATTTATAGATAGTGGAGCTGATATATGTTTAGCAAAGCAAGATGTACTAGTTCCCCATAAATGGAAAAGATCTAAAGGACATAAGGTCAGAGTTACAGGATTTAATGAACAAATGAAAGAATTAGATATTATAGCCGAAAATATGAGATTAATACTTAACAAGACAATCTTTCGATTACCCATAATTTATCAAGAAAATAATATGAAACAACATATATTATTAGGAAATAATTTCCTTGATTTCTTTAAAGTCCAGCTAATCCAACCTGAAACCATAAGTCTTTTAACTCCTTGTAATAAATGGATTATCCTTAAGCGCGTCCTACCTTTATATCCACTCACAATACATAATATCAAAACAAACAGAGATAATAATTTAGAACTTTTAAAACAAAAATATTTAGACCATTTAAAGATCAACTTTGGAGAAAACCCTATAACGTTGTGGGAAAAAGAAAAGATATATGCTAAGATAGAACTCATAAACCCTAATGATGTTGTTCGCACTAGACCAATAAGATATAGTCCTGATGATCAAAAGGAATTTGAAATACAAATAAAAGAATTATTAGACTTAAAATTAATTCAAGAAAGTAAAAGCCCTCATAGTAGCCCGGCATTCTTAGTAAGAAAACATAGCGAACAAAAGAGAGGCAAAGCAAGAATGGTAATAGATTATCGAGAACTAAATAAGAAAACGATTTTTGATGGATATTTTTTACCTTATAAGAGAAATTTAATTAATAGATTATCAGGAAAAAAGTGGTTTAGTAAATTTGATTGTAAAAGTGGCTTTTGGCAAATTAAGCTTACTAAAGAATCAAGACCTTTAACAGCATTTAGTGCACCACAAGGACATTATGAATGGATTGTGTTACCTTTTGGTTTGAAAAATGCACCCCAGATATTTCAACGACGAATGGATACGATATTTAGAAAATTAAATGACTTCTGTGTAGTTTATGTCGATGATATATTAATCTACAGTAATAATATAGCAGACCATTTACAGCACCTAGATGCATTTATAAAAACAGTACGACAACATGGAATCCTTTTATCTGAAAAGAAATCAGAAATCTTTAAAAATAAAATAGAATATTTAGGATATATAATAGATAGTGAAGGATTACAACTACAAGATCATATCGTAACTAGAATCGAAAATTTTAAAGAAAAATTAGATACTAAGAAAGAAGTCCAACAATTTCTAGGAATAATAAATTATGCATCAGATTATATAAAAGACTTACCAAAATTACGACAACCCTTGCAAGAGCTAATTAAGAAACATAAAGTATTTGAATGGACGACAACTCATACTGATACTATAAGAAAAATAAAAGAAGCAGTAAAAGTTCTCCCAAAATTAAGACTACCTAAAGATAATGATCAATTAGAATTATATACAGATGCTAGTGATATCGGGTGGGGAGCAGTACTCATCGCATATAGAAAAGAAGATATAGACAAAGAAACTCCTTTAATATGTGGCTATAGATCAGGAACTTGGAAACCCTCAGAGAAAAATTATCATATCAATGAAAAAGAATTACTAGCTGTTAAAAATGGAATTAAAGGATTTAGGTATCATTTGTTACCCATAGAATTTATCATAAGAACAGATAATACACAAGTAGGAGCATTTATCAGAAATAAAATAGATCCCCTACCAGAACTGAACAAAAGAAGGCATTGGCAAAGTTTTTTCAATTGCTATAATTTTGTTGTTAAACCTATCTCTGGAAAACGAAATATCTTAGCTGATTTTTTGAGCAGGAATGGAGATAATGATCCAGCGAATATCAGAAATCAGAAATCAGAACCGCCAGATGCTGGCAATGATCAGAAATCATGAGAACTTTCTGGACAACCTTGAGGAAGAACTCAAGAAACTCCAGTCTCAGAACAATCAGAATATACGAACCATGACTCCTAGATCATCTTATGAGTTGTTAGGAGATCTTCATAAGAAGCCAATTGAGCTGCCAACTTCATCTAGTGGACTCTCAGGAGCCACCACCTTGAACCATTCTAAGCTGATTAATCAGAACTCATCAGAAATCACAACCTCCCAGGTTATACAATTCCCTCCAGAAATGACAGAAGCATATAAGAATATCATGAAATTTTTTACATATAAGAAGAGTCAAACCGTATATAGAACCATTAAGATGACCAAATACCCTAGGTATATATGCTCAGAAGACTGCAGTCCAGATGTTGTTCAGAAACTATTTCGATATGGATTTCTGGACAAAGTCATGACTGATGAGAGCCTTAATAGTGTTTCAAAACTCCCATCTATCATACCCAGATCCATTGACGAACTTGGATTAAGATTTGGAAGAGGAATATTTTGTGTTCAAATTTTTGATGCTGCTATGGACTTAGAAGGGAAACCAATAATAATTGCTCAGATTTTTAAGACTGGTAGAAACACTAAGATTGATGTAGATAATTCCGACCATCAATGGGACATTCCATGCAAATTAGAAAATTTTAAATCTTGGTTAGGAGAAAAACGAGCACATGGAATCCATACGATCAAATGTAGACTCGAAGACTATATTAGAAATAAAAAGGTGGCTATAATAGCCAGATCGAATCATGGAGAAGTTGAAGAAATGATAACTATCAACTATTTAATGGAAATGGGTGATGAAACGAGTCAACAAATTTTGATAGAAATGCATACGAAATTGATGGATAAGAAATATAAACATAGTTCAGATACATTGGCCCATTATGAATCTATATATGGCCCAAGAAAATCATGTTTAATTAGAATTGAGCCCATAAGACCTGAGCCCATGAATATTGACTCCATAAGGCCCAAAGAAGAAGCCCATCCAGGAAAAGAGGAGGATCCATTTGTTTAGAAAATGAGATAAAAATGGATAAGAAAAATAAGAAATATAAGAACGAGGTGTCAATACCTAAAGAAAAGGTGGCAATAAGATCAACACGTGGCAAGACATGAAGATATGAAGAGACATGTGTCCAAAGAAGAAGCATGAGGTGGAAACATTAGAGATTAGTGGCAAGATGTAAAGCTTGAGGTGGAAGAGCAAAATAAGAAGCATTCGACACGTGTAACCTAAAAGTTTGTACTTTTAACTTTTGTAATGATGTAATCTCCTTTTTGGTAATTTCACCTTTGATCTTCTACCTATATAAGGAGAAGACATATGATGTATGAGATATAACTTGCTTTGAGCAATAAAAGCTTTCTTTCTCTCTATATCCATGGCTTTCTAAACTTCCCCTTTTAGCATCCATAGTTGTTAACTACTTAAGTTCAACTTCCGTATAGCATATTAGGTTAAAAAGATCCAGAGTTATAAAGCAACAATAGTTAGCCTTCAGACGAATCCAAGAGGTGTGTAGAGATGCTGGAACACAGCCATAACCCATGATGATGATGAGAGGGTGTCAGGCAGAGTTCAGAAGTCTCCACTGAGGATTGCTTTGAAAGGTATACTAGAGTTCCTCTATAACTCTTGTTCTAATTAAATTAATTTGTTATCATTAGTTACACTTAAAGGTTTAATATATTATGGATGTTAAATTTCATTTAACAATGTTTACTTCAGCGGTCTTTTGTCTTCCTACCCTTTTTAGGGTCATAAGAGCGATCCTGCACATATTGCACACATCAGAAAAAACGGTCCACCCTAAACTAAAACTCCAGAAATAGTACCCATAGATGCTTGGAGACGAAGCAAGGACCCAATAATGATGGATATAAGTGAAATAAAACCTAAAATCCCTACAACCGTAAATAAAACCTTAGATCTGTTAACCGATTTACACAAAAAAGGACAATTCTAATCTAATGGCAGAACAAGAACATAGTGTAATAACATTTCTTAAAAATCACGCCCAAGAAATTATTGAAAAAGAAAAATACAAATATGAACCGCTAAAAAACAGCAAACTCAAAGACAATGATGCTAAACAATCCAATGTAGACGTAAGCACCGAAGCCGAATACCTTCAACTAAAAATCGAAAAACAACATAAAGAAATCAAAGACCTGCAAAAAGAAAACATAAAATTAGTCATAAATTCGAGTACAGAATGGGGCGAAAAATATAAAAAATATAAACACAAATTTAAAAATACTAAAAAAGAATTAAAAGAAACAAAGCTAGAATTAAAACAAACAAAAACAGAGCTAATCCACATTACAGATGAATTAAAAGAATTAAAGGAAGAAGTAAGAGTCTGTGTTATAGTAATGTTTAGATTTTCTCCTGAGGTAATGCTACAGCTTTCTTCTATGGGTCTTTTTCTTTTGTCTATATTAGCTACTAACATGTTTAATTTTTCCAAAATTATCTTAAACGTTGGTATTTCCGATGTATTCCACAGTTTTGTTAATTCATGTGTTATCATTTCTTGGATTTGAATATGGTTTTCTTGTATTAAACTAAGAGTATTCTTTAATTGTTCTTTTGCTACAATCTCGATCCATATTTGGTCCAATTTTTGGTTAGGATCACTCATCTTTGTAGATTCTTTTTATCCATCCGTCTTCAAGTTTGATCCATTCTTTCTTAGGTGGTTCTAATAAAGACTTTCAACTGATATTAAGAACAATGGTTAAAGAAGTAAAAGGGAAAACTATTCACATCAGTAACATTAGTAGTGATAGTTCAGATAGTTCAGATACTCAAAGTAAAAATAAACTAAAAATCATTGGGTATATAGAAGAAGAAAATAAAGATGAAACAAAATTAATAGAAGAAAATCATCAAATAATGAAAGCATTAGAACAAATGAAGAACATTAATACAATAATAGAAGAAGAACCAGAAAGTGATATAGAAAACAACGAATACAACAACAAATACACTAGGTATGAAGAATCAGATATAGGATCAGAAAATATAGTAAACGAAGATGCCGATAATTATCCAGAAGAAGAAATGATAGACCCCAATTTAGACGTAGTAACTAAAAGAGTACCTACGATTCCACAACATATACCTATAGGCCAACAAGGAGACTTTAAAGAATTTATAGGATCTATGTCTCAAGGATTAAATCCAAATGGATACTTTTTAGACTTAGATAATGTCTATGATGAACAAGAAATAAGTAGACGAATAAATGATTGGAATTTAGGAATGTATATAGCCTTAATGAATTCATCTCACACTGAAAATTTAGACTATATGTATGACCTAATATCTAAAACAATGATAGGAAAAGTAGGATTTTGGATGGAATCAATAACTCATCAGTTAAGACCGGACATTATGAATGGATTGTGTTACCTTTTGGTTTGAAAAATGCACCCCAATCCGACATATAAGAAGTCTTATACTAACAAGTATGATAATGGACGATTTCGACGAAAACGATTTAGACGATATAAAAATAATCCCGAAAATCGGAACAGATTTAGATATAAACGAAAATTTAGGAAAAGACGAGAAAGACCACTAAGGGATAAAAATACTAAACTTACAGAATGTAAATGTTGGAATTGTAATGAGAAAGGACATTATGCTAATAAATGCCCTAAATTAAAACAAAAAGGTGTCAAATATATAGGAACAACAGAATTTATAATGAGTCTAGAACAAATACGAGCCAGCGATGATAAATGGCATAAAGAAGATGAATTTTATATTACTGAAACAGAAGGTGAGAACTCAGAAGAATTAGAACCAATAGAATATGAAGATAGTAACTAATGGTAGCCATATATGTAGAAGCACCGGTAGAATATAAACCTAATAAGATTATAAAACGCCGCATATTTATAGATAGTGGAGCTGATATATGTTTAGCAAAGCAAGATGTACTAGTTCCCCATAAATGGAAAAGATCTAAAGGACATAAGGTCTATGTCTATAAGTGCGATTAGGAGTATATCGTCTATATTTTCTCCTAACTTTATCATCACAACCAAAAACTAACCGTTTTTCCGTGAATCCACATATTTCTCGTAATCCGAGTTTCTTATCCTTTTTAACCTTTTGTTGAACTCTATATTCTTCACATTTTCGCATAAGATAAGCTCGTAGTACTCTAATTCTTTCTCCTAATGTATTTTCTTTTGGTTCTAATTGAGTATATTCTTTTGAAACTTCTACGTTGTATGGGTTTGGTAAGTGGTCATAATATAGTTGTTGGTATATCAATCCTTCTTGTGGTTTAACAACAACAAACAACACTACCAAACAGACACTAGATCTTATCACTTTTTTAGAATAAAAGTGGCAAAAATTTATAGAAGACGGAAAGGAGGTAAAAAAATCAGACTCGGAACCACCACCGTCACAAGCCTAAGCTAATTGATAATTGATAATCGAAATGTAGGACCATAATTGAGCTTTGACTGCTCATCCTCGGCTCTTTAGAAAATTGACGAGCTCAATCTTAACATCCTGTTCATAAGCTACTCGCTCGCAAACTTGTTAATTCCATTCATGAACTTCACTGGAGAACAATTCATTAATTATTGTCCATTTAAAATTTCTTTAATACAAAACTACATAGTTTTAAGGCCTAATACACAAATAACCCCCTAAACTTATCCAAATGTTGCAACTGCCCCCCTCAACTTTCAATTGTAACAACTTACCCCTTAAACTTGTTCAATTGTAAAATATAACCTCAAATTGAGAATTTTTTTATCCCGTACTTGAAGCAACAGTAAAAGCATTTCCCCGGATTCGTATCACGCTAAAGATCTGATTATCACACTCCACGAGCGTTGCAGATTTTGCATTTCACGTGTCTCTTCAATTGTAGTCCATGTCAGCAATTTGGGGTTATATTTTACAATTGGACAAGTTTAAGGGGTAAATTGTTACAATTAGACAAGTTCGAGAGGTAAGTTGTTACAATTGAAAGTTGGAGGGGACAGTTGCAACATTTGAACAAGTTCAAGGGGTTATTTGTGTATTAAGCCTAGTTTTAAAATCTACATAACTTAGGTTTGCACAAAACTACATTCTTCTACATTTCCCTGTTTATAGAAATACCATTATTAAAAATAATAATTGAATCAAGCTCATAAACATTATAATCGAGTTTGTTCATAAGCTTGTTCATGAACCTATAACTGAGCTTTCGAGCCAAGATTTAGTGTGCTCAAGCTGGGCTCGTTTACAAATCAAGCCGAACACAATCGAACTTTTATAGAACAGAACGTCGAACCGCTTATGAACAGCCCGACTCATTTACAGCCCTATCTAAATTAGCCGGTTTTCTAACGAACATAAACTCGCGATCATTAAAGAAAGAAGCAAAGAGATTTACCATCTTCAAACGGAACCGAAATCGAGAGCAGCAAGCAATAACTATAAAAAAAAAAAAAAAGGGCGGCCCGGTCGCATTACGCGTCCCCGCTGAGCAGCAAGCAATAACTATCTAGCAATCAAATTATCATTTGCACCAAATTATTCATTCATCTGTAACTAAGCATCCACTAAACAATTTCAGGTGGATTTCTGATCCTGAGGAATGCAAAAAGATGTAACAAAAAAAATTCTCATAACAGTTACCTTCAAGAATAAATACATGATTTCTAGCTCCTCAGCCTCTTCAACTGGATTTCTAGCTCCTTGACATGGAGAATCTGCTTCCTGATCTCCTCAACTAAATTTGCAGAGTCATCAGGACTGATATCATCTAATTCCAACACGTACGAATCCAAAGTTGCATGAACTGAAGAAGGCAAGTTCGTCAATTTAAGACATGTAGAACCCAAGTTTCCCCATATTTTCAAGCTCTCAAGATTCGGACATGAAATTTCTGCGATAGGACAGTTCTTGCCAAATTCCCTTAGAACAATTGTTTTCAAACGCTCAGAAGCAACAACAAGCGCCTCTTGAAAGTCACAATAATGTAATTCTAAGCATTCGAGCAACGGACTACCAGACAAAACATGCTCAATCGCTTGATTACCCATCTTACAATGATCTATTTGCAACCTCTTAAGAGATTCCCAATTTACTTTCTCATTCGGCATAAACACACAACCACATATCTTCATCTTAACCAATGAAGAATTGTTGAAGAAAAAATCCCATAATGGGTACCTGAGTCGTGATTCCACCTTAAAACCATCACAGTCCAAAACGAGCTCCTTTACATCTTTTTTGGCAGCGAAACGAATCCACAACGACAATCTAGGACCTAGCTCGTACAAAGGGATATCTTTGGAGTCGATAACCAATTTCTCTGTAGTCAAGCAATCATAGAGAATTAGTATATTATCAATAAAATTGATGAATTATCCAACAGAAACATACCATTAGGAACGAAGTTTAAGGTCGAGACGTCGGTCCATTTACACGGCCGCCTATAGTAAAGGTCAGTACTAAAGCCGAGGATCAGGTGAATCACAGAATCTGGCAAGCCTATGCAATATCCAGAATCTCCATAGTAGGTTGATATAATCTTCAAAGTAAACATAATGATTCAAATTTAAAAGGAATTAAACTTAAAACAACTTTCAATGAGACTGAATTTCTAATATTAAGCAGTAAAACATTTGCTAAACAACTTACATTCATCAAGCAACCCCCAATTTCTAGCTTCTCAACATGCTGAACCTGCAGAATAGTCTGACGAACCAAATTTATGCAGCCTTCTTCGGATTCATATTTGAATGTGTCGAAGAAAAATTCTAAAGTAACATAAACTGAAGACCGCAAATCCATTAATTTAAGAGATGTAAACCCCATTCGACCTGAAATTCTCAATCTCTCAACATCGGGACAGGAAATTTCAATGTTACTAAATTGAACTGAATCCAAAAGAAGAGTTTTCACACTTTTAGAGGCAAGAACAGCAGCATCAAGCAAATCACAGCAGTATAATCTCAAGTATTCAAGCATAGGAGTACCAGATAACACATTCTCAATCCCTCCTACATTTTTCACTGAACATTCATGTAAACTCAAAACATTGAGAGATCCCCAATTTACTTTCCCAATCGGCACAACGTCACAATAAGATAACTCTAATTTAACCAATGAAGAATTGTTGAAAAGAAATTCCGGCAAGGAACGCCGGGCAAAGCCATTGAGAACCACAGTGAGTTCCTTTACCTCTTTATTCACAGCAAAACATATCCACGAATCCAATTTAGTAACCTCAGAGTAAAATTTCGTTTTGACGACGAATTTGTCGATACTGGAGGAGCAATCATGGAGATTTAGGGTTTTGTTGATGAATTTGGAAAAATAGTAGAGAGAATTAAAATTATTCGAAACGAAATTGAGAACTGGTACATGAGTCCATTGATACTTCCACCTTTTGGACAAAATCATAGTCTTCACTAAATCGGTTGCCGGCAGGAGGGAGAGGATGTGGTGAATCAGGAAATCCGGTAGGGCACTGATGTGGTCTTCTTCCTTGCTGGATTTGAGCCTTTGAATTCTATTTTCTGAATCGCAGGTTCCTTCGATTCCCACCATGGAAGCTCCGCCAGTTTCCGCCATAAACAAGCAATCAAGGGTTGAGACTACAGTAGTCGAGCGATGCCGGCGGCTTTCCTTTCTTTTCTTTTCTTTTCTTTTCTTAATATTTATTAATTAAAAAAATAAGAAATAATATTTAATGTTTAAATTAAATTTAAATAGTAATATGTAGAAATATATATTTTTATATAAAAAAAATATCTGTACTTTATGTGTTTTTACTATTGGATGAATTTTACACTCCATCATCCAATGTTGAAAATAACAATAAATATATATATATATATATATATATAAGGATAAGAACAAAAGTTGTGGTTCCATATCTTTATTAGCGCTATAAATGAGCTGAGCCGCTCCTAAATGGGTTCGATAAAATCTTGATCGTGTTCGACTCGAAATATGCTTAATTATAGGTTTATAAATAGACCTGGCAATTATCGTATTTGTGATCTCGTGTTATTTTCAGGTTCGTGTTAAGAAAAGTAAACTCAAACTCAATCCAAAACCTTTCATACCACAATCGTGTTAGCATGTTCGGTTTACATGTAATTTTGTTATGCATATATATTAATAACAATTTTTAAAAATATAAGAAGATATTATACTATTTTTAAACACTTTGTCATTTTTAGATTATTGTGTTAACATTATTCATCGAAAAGTCCGCTAATACCATGTTAGCGGGTCATGTAATGTGTTTATATAGGAAATTTGAATCATATTTGCAAGGAATAATTATAATTTTGTTATTTTTATTAATAAAGTGACATATAAAAGTACGCGAGAATATAACAATAATTTTAAATATTCGTGTCATTTCGCATCGTTTTTGGTTAGCATATCAACCCTAATCCAACCCAAAATATTCCGTGTCAGTTTCATGTTAATCCAAAAACGACACATTACCTATTAAGCTAAACCAAATACTAAAATTGTGTGTCAATTTCATTATCGTGTAACCGTTTGTGTATACTTTTGCCACCTCTATTCATAAACAAGCTCATGAACAAGTTTGATTATGATGTTCATGAACATGTTTGTAAAGTAACTTAGTTCAATTATTTTTTAATAATAATATTTCTATAAATGGAAAAATATAAAATAATTTATTTTTATGTAAACTTTATTTTTGTAGATTTTAAAATTGTATTAAAAAAGTTTGAATCAATAATGAATGAGTTGTTCGTAAGTGGAATTCATGAATTGAATTAATGAGCTATTCGTTAACAAGCTCGTGAGCAGCTCACAATCAGAATATTGAGTTTGAGCTCGTCAATTTTCTGGCCAGCTGAACCTAAACAGACCAAAGTTTGACTCAGTTTGGCTCGATTACAACCCTATATTTATAAAATCATTTCGATGTTTAAAAATTTGTAGATACAGAGTGAGGAGACAACTTTTTCACTAAAATTAATTATGAGCTTACTTTGTTTCTTTTACCATAAGCACCATTATATTAGTTTTTTTCTTTAAAATGTTATTAAATATAAAAAAAAAATGGTATAATGAGATTGAAATATTGATTAAATTTTTGCTTTCAACATATGCCTTATGAGTAGTCAGTTATGGATCCACGATTTACTTTCTCTTTATGGGTATTAAATTGCTATTATTGGTGTTTTTATGCAAAAAATTAAAACCTCGTACACAATTTTTATAGAATTTTTAGCGTTTTCTGGTAACTAGTAGGTGCTCAATTTCACCCAAAGGCCCCCTCTAGATCCATCCCCGTGAAAATTGTTTTTATAGGTTGGGGGAAATTTTTGAAACTCCACCCTGTTAGGGTGGGATAAAAAAAAATTGATATCAAACACGTTAAAACTTTGCCTTTTTGGTGTGTAGGAATTCCTACCCGATTAAAAATTGGATTCAAATGGAATCTTAATTGGATATAGATACTTCAAATTTAATCAAAGCTCCAGAATGTAAGCCTTGCACCCGTTTTGAGAGTAAAATCCTTCACTTGTATCCTAGAATTGATGTTCTAGTTAATTAATTCAGAATTAATAGTCGAAACGATATATTTATTCATGTAATAAATTAATTAATATGTTGGGGTTAATTTTTTATATGATTAGAACATGTTTAGTAGATAATTTTATATCAAAATAGACTGCAAAAATCGCCATAATCATCCTTATGATAAGGAGGTTGTTTTTTATGCTTTAAAATTTGTTCCAAGCTCGGACAAGACATATGATGTTTATATCTAAAAATTGACTTATTGTTTCGAAACCCTGACCTCACCAACATTACCAGAGACCCTAAGATTTACCAGAGACTCTAAAAATCCTAAGATGCACAAAACTCCAGATCAGATCGGAGTCAAGAAGGTGGCATATGGGCCACACACGCCGCCTTGCTACCCAACAATTATAATAAATAAGCCTACTATAAGTTGTGATTGATTCACGAACTAAGAATGCACACCGAGAGATGGGAGGCAGGCACGCGACTATTGCGACAGAGCTAAAGAGTTTTCTCTAATACCGATTATGTCAGGTTCACTAGGTTTAGTTGTGACTCTATTTATATGTCACTTTAAGATTAAAATTAATCCTAATAAAACCTTGTTTCGCTCATTCCTGTTACAGATGAATAATTAAGTTAGGCTCACTCGACCCAGTTAATTAATTCCTACAGAAACATTTCATACTTCAAAATGCTTAAACTATCGTCATCGAGTTAAAGCTTTTTTTTTTGTTTCCCTGTGTTACGACTTGCGATTCTCAGTCGCAAATCAGATGTGTTTAGGTTAGGTTTTTTAACTTTTAATTTTAAATTTTTTCTTTGTGTTTTACTTTTTTTTTTTAGTTTTAAATTTTAATTTATTTTCTTTACATAAAGGGACAAGATTTTGATTATTTTATTAGATTTTTTCATATATATCAGCCCTTCTTTTATGTAGAATTATTTAAAAAGAACTCTTATATTCTACTTAAGTAACTAAGTAGTCATGTTTCGAAGTGTCATTGTGTATAAAAAAAGCTTTTATATTTTAGCGTCTCAATCAGGTGCATGTCCTTGCGTGTTTATGTTGTGTCCGAAACTCGTATGTTAACCTCCTAAAAGCATTATTGCTTCTTGATGAGGAATCGAGAATATCCAGTAGAATTTCTCTGGCTGATTCCATTTTGTTGATATGGCAGCATTCGATGATTCAATAATTTTAAACAACATCATTAGTGTTATTAAGTTCTAGTTGAATGCTAATAATAATAATAATATAATAATATATCTTTTTTTTATGGAAATTATAATATTTCATTGAAGAAGAAAAATGCAAGTACATAATGTTATGCCTAATAATATATCTTAATTCAGTAGTCATCATTCATATCTTTATTTCTACGTATAATTAATTTTGATTTTTCACTTCTCCTTTTATTTATTATATAATAAGAAAACGAGAAGAAATTGTAAAACTCATACATTTTCATTTCTCATTTTATTTACTAAAATTTCAATTTTACCAACACTAATAAAATTTAATATTGATTTTGAGTCGATAATACGCTTCACCTTCATCACGATCAGTCATAAGAGTAGCAACTCCTCGGTGCATGAAAAAATCTCCAGTACCTCCAACGAATGGCATATCCCTTGATTCCATCAAAATCAAATCAGCTCCGACAAAAGTTACAATGCCTTGGTATTGTGTGCTGTTAAACACAATTGAGAATCCCATCCAAGCTCTTAACGTATTTTTTCCGTTATAAATATACGAACCCTGTGCCCTACCAATCGGGGAGGAATGAAGATTGTTGTCTAAAGTTATTGGATCGTCAAATACTGCCATATCACCAAAACGAAATGGGCGTGATAATGTTGTTAAATTAGCACCGTCTGGTGCTCCGATAAGGGTAGAAGTGGCATTATCTGAATTGTGGCCATTGTAAAGTATATCATGGTAATATACAACAAGTTCTTTGCAAGGTTGGTGTTGCTTTTTCTTTAAGCTTTGTTTGGTTGAAGAGAATGCAAGAGAAATGGAGAAGAATAAGAAGAAAAAGAAGAAGAAAACAAGTGTTTTCTTGCTTGAAATCATCATTGATCAATCGAGGGGTAATAATGGAATTTTGATGAATGTGAGAGAGGTTGCTCTTGATTCAATTCATTATATAGGTGAAATTTAATAATGTCAATTAATTATGTGGGGTTTAAATTTCATGTTCAATAATTGCGATGAGGGATAAATTAAAAGGGAATAAGGTGTAAAAGTACCCCTAACGTTTACTGTTTATCGTTTTGAGCAATTTTATTCTTTAATTTTACTCCAATGTTAGTAGTCAAGAGTTATTTTACCTCTAATATTAGTAAGTTTGATCAATTCCAGACATTATTATAAGTCACATATATCAGTTGATTCTAATTCTTTTTTAATATTTTTTGTGATTTAATAATAGAGTCGGGGATTAATATTTTTAAATTCGGTGAAAATATTTGAATTTTTTTGTCCAATTTGTACAAAATACAATATATTTTTTAATTTTTTTTTTAATTTTGTTTCACGTCTAATCATATGTTTGTGATCTGTTACTAATTAGTGAAAAAATGGCGCATATATGAAGTGTAGATGACAAGATTCAACCGAGAAGATAGTTTGAAAATTATTTCTCAAATTGACACAACTTATCAACGTTATGGATAAAATTGCTCTTGACCGCCAATATTAGGGGTAAAATTGCAACATTTTAGACGTTACGCTGAAATTGTTCAAGGCTGTAAACGATAGGAGTATTTTTGCACCTTATCCCAGCGCAAAAATACTCGCAATTTTGACAGCCAATGACAATTTTACCCATAACATCTAAAATGATGTAATTTTACTCCTAAAGTTGGCAGTCAATAGAGATTTTATCCCTAACATAAATGATCCAATTTTATCCCCTAACATAGTCAAGAGCAATTTTTCCTCTAATATTGACAAGCTGAGCTAATTTCACATATTATTATAAAACATATGTATTTTGTTATTTATTCTACACCAATTGTATATCAATTAAATATTTAAAAAAAATTCACATTTTTTGTGATTAATAATAGAATTGGAGATTAATATTTTGAAATTTGAAAAAAAAAACTTGTACAAAATACAGTATAATTTCTTTTTTTTATTTTTTACTTTTTTCACGTATATTCATATGTTTGTGGTCCATTACTGATGATTGGTAAAATGACGCACATGTGAAATGTAGATGATAAGATTCACGATTAAGAACACGGTTTGATGAATTATTTCTCAAATTGACCTAACTTGCCAATGTTATGGATTAATTTTCTCTTTGCCGCCAATGATAGGAGTAAAATTACACAATTTTAGATATTAAAAGTAAAATTACTTTTGTTGTTAATGTTGATAATATTTTTACACCTTATCCTCAAAAAAAAAATATCGTTTTGTCAAGGAACTAATTAACTTTAGAAGAAGGAACTAATTAACCTAAAAATTTAACCGGATAGATAAAATTCAAAAATAGCTTCATGGATTTGAAGTGTGTGGGACACAGATTCATCTTACCCATGTGTTGAAATTTCGTACAAATGGACTTATATATTTGATTCATTGACCACGTGGTCTAAAGGCTCTGATATCAATTGTCCCAAAAGCCTCGGTTGATAGGTAAAGCCTAAGAATAACTCTTATTATTGTTATCTCTGAAATACCTTTGTACCTTAATGCTACTTAAACTTGAAATATGTACAATATAAACTCACTTTACCATGTGTTAAAACTCATTAACAAATAGAGTTGTCGTGATTTTTGAAGCCTCGACTACTTAAGAGATTCTGATACCATGTCAATAAACCAATTAAAACAAAATAAACTGATATATAAGGTCCAAAGATAGATTTTATTATTATAACTCACACCAACTACCCTTAATGTCATAAATGACATATTTGAGGGTCCAAAAACATCTCCAAGATTCTCTTAGTGCACTATCTAAAAGTAATATAAATAATTGTCTTTTAGTGATTTAAGAGTAACTAAAGCCCTGTTATTTTTTACTGAAATTAAATTAAATTAGCTGAACTGAACTGAATGCTATTGAATTGAATTGAATTGAACTTAACTTAATTTAACTTAACCTAACTACACCGCAAAATTATAATAACAATAAATTATATATATAAATAATTATAATTATAGTAAAAATAAATTATATATATAATAAATTATAATTATAATAAATAATGATAAATTACTGAACTGAAATTAAATTAACTTAACTTAACTTAACTGAATTGAATGCTACTGAACTAAATTAAACTGAATTGAACTTAACAGAACTGAAATGAACTTACTTATACTGAAATTAAGTAAAAAAGAACAGGGTCCAAGACATATCATCTCCACCAATACTCTTCATATTTACTCTTTATTTATTATTTTATTATTAAAATTATTAATTATTATTATATTTATCAATACTGAGAGGAGAGAGACTCCTCAATAATGAATTATTAATAATAAAAAATGAAATAAAAAGGCACTAAGAGATGGAGAGACTCTTACTAATTTGAGGAACTACTAAAAAATTGTTGGAGTTTATTTTTAATTTTCTCTTCAAATTTTAACTTTAACTAACTTCTCAAAATAAAATATTCAAGAATTAAAGTGGTTCAGAATGATTTTTATTTTGAAACCACATTTTTTATTTTCCAAAATCACTTTTTTGGACATTTCTCTCTCTAAAAATTCACTCTCTCCTAACCAAACAACATTTAAATGAACACAACACGAAAATTGTCAAGAATCAAAGTTTTTTAGAATATCATTAACTCTTCGAAATTTTTATTTTGAAACCTTCAACGGTCGTTTTGAGGTATTGAGTTGCAACCGGTGTTAAAAAGTGTAAAGTTCAGCGGTTATACCATTAAAAATTAAAGTTCGGTGACCACAATGTTAAAATGGATAAAGTTCAATAGCGATGAATGTAATTTACTGTATAAATAAATGAATGTTTGAACTTAAAAGAAAATTTGTCAGTGAAGGAAGAAAGAACCAGCGTGAATGTGAAACAGTTATTATTTCAAATGTATATTTTGAAAGGAAAGAATTGTTTATTTAACCAAAAACATTAACGTGTCGTTTGTTAGAGGGGATAAAGAGATGGAGATATGGATAAAAAAACGGAGATGAGTTATTCCATGTTTGTTTTAAAGATAGGTTAGAGAGATAAGAGAAGGATATGAGTCTTATCCCTCAAATCCTGTACCTAGGAGGATGGTGGTATAAAGAGGTGGGATAAGCTCATGCGATTTTAATAGGATGAAAAAGTCCATCATATCCTTCAAACTAATGTTATGTAGTTTAAATAAGGTTAAAATAGTAAAATATATTATTTTATCCATATCTTTATCCCACGTATAGGGATGGCAACAGGTACTCTACCCGTCGGTACCCGACACTACCCGATCTTAATGAGACTACCCGTACCCTGTATAAAAGGGTATGGGATCAAAACCATTACCCGTTAGGATAATGGGACGGGTATGGGAAGACCCCCCAGGTAGGGCAGTTTCTTATCGAGCTCGAGCCGAGCTTCGAGCTCGGTTCGAGTTCAAATTTCTGTTCGAGCTCGGCTCGTTTAGTAGCTCGATTGTTCACAAGCTGCTCACGAGCCGAGATCGTTTAACGAGCTCACGAGCCGATAAATGGAAAACTGAGATGAGAGAAGAGCACTGAATCGGAGGGTACAGTCCGGCGGAAATAGAGATCGTGGAGTTAGTCGGCAAGAGAACGACAGCACACGAAGTGTGACTGTAAAATTAGAGACGGAGAACGAGATACAGAGAATGGTGGACGGAGTATTAAGAAGACGGTCCGACGAAAAGCGATTGCGATACGAACTGTGATTCGCGAAGAAGAAAGAGAAGAGGAAGAGGTGGCTGGCTGGGGTTTAGTCTTTAGATAAGAGGAAAAGAAGGGGAGGCGGCAGCATAGAGTAGAGATGGAATGAAAATTGAACCCTATCTTTCTAATTATTATGGGCCTATCTTTCTAATTATTATGGGCCAAGGCTGATGTTTCTAATTAATTCTATATGGGTCTTAAGTTATAATTTTTATTATATTTAAGTTATCATTTTCATTGTATTTAAATATAATTTATATTATTCACGAGCTTTTATCGAGCTTGTTCACGAGCCTCTAATCGAGCTTGCTCGCGAGCTTTCGAGCCGAGTTTTGGTTTGTTCAAGCTCGGCTCGTTTATAAACCGAGCCTGAAAATTGTGTTCACGAACGGCTCGTTTACAAATCGAGCCGAGCCGAGCCGAGCTTTTATCGAGCCGAACGCCGAGCTGCTCATGAGCGGCTCGGCTCATTTACAGCTCTACCCCCAGGGTACCCGGTACCCGTCATAAATTTTTTATATATTAAAAAATATTATTGTATTTTAGATGTAAGATGTGAGATTTGAGATTTGAACACCAACATTTCGTTCTTCGACCATTAGATGATACCACTAAGCTACTTTATTTTTATTAATTAAGGTTCAATTTATTCAATTTTTAAATGGATAATTTATTAGATTTATACTTTGTTAAATTTGTAATATTTTTTGTTTTATTTATTGATTCTTAACGGGTAAGGGTACCCGCGGGTATCCGTGAATTAAATGGAACGGGTATGGGATGCAAAACATATACCCGTTAGGGTAATGGGAAGGGTACGAGTAATTAAAAAATAAACGGGTAAGGGTTTGGGATTAACACTCAAAGTACAGATATTTTTTTTATATAAAAATATATATTTCTACATATTACTATTTAAATTTAATTTAAACATTAAATATTATTTCTTATTTTTTTAATTAATAAATATTAAGAAAAGAAAAGAAAAGAAAAGAAAGGAAAGCCGCCGGCATCGCTCGACTACTGTAGTCTCAACCCTTGATTGCTTGTTTATGGCGGAAACTGGCGGAGCTTCCATGGTGGGAATCGAAGGAACCTGCGATTCAGAAAATAGAATTCAAAGGCTCAAATCCAGCAAGGGGGGTGAAAATAGCGCGGCGGGTGGAGTGGTGAAGAAAAGGAAAATACCCGTTGATCGCCCGCTGCCCACCGTTGATCGTCCAGCCGGAGGTGTTGCCGCCGGTGTGTTAAAGGTGGTAGTGGTCGTACCGGAGGGTTTAATTACTGTAGAGCGGCCTCTTGCCGCGATTTATGAGGAAATGCGCGAAAGAGTGTGGACGCGAGCGCCTGGTCCTGTTGGAAGCGAGGGTAAACGTTTTGAAAGAGTCGAGCATCCTAGGAGGCCGGAGTCCCTTGTTGTCGAAGATGCTTATAGTATAATTATTGCGGAAGACCTGCCAACGATCTCTGCGGTGTACCGACTCGGGGAGCCCTATGAATTAGTGGCTTTGAGCGAGGAGACCAGAGCCCATCATACGGGTCGTGCGAACGAGCTCATTATCTACGAAAAGAAATTAGAGTCGGGGATACGGCTTCCCCTCCTGCCTTTCTTTGTGGAGGTATTGAAGGAATACGACTTGTGCCCTAGCCAAATACATCCGAACGGTTGGAGAATGATGGTCGCCTTCTATTCCTTGTGTCGTTCTGCCGGATACCGAGCCATAGGTCTAGTTTTCCGTGAGTTTTTTAAACCGAGCAAAGGGCAGAGATCTCAACATGTCACCTTCTCCCATCAGAAATTCAGAGTGATGGGTGGTTTGAAGGATAAACTGTCCGAATATCGTCACCGCTTTTTTCTGGTAAGGAAGCGCGATGGAGATTTTCCCTTCCGGGTCGTGTGGAACGACGACCCCATGGACTCCAGTCGGTGGTTGAAGACCCGACCAATGCTCCCGTTCGAGGAAAAATTGGTGACGCATTTGAAAGGTCTCCCGACGGACAAAGATCATAAGCAGGACGTAGATGAGCTAGTTCGCCATTTTCTTGCCGCTGGCTACTATATCTGGAATAAATGGCGAATGGCTGACATCAGAAGATGGTCGGCTGTAGATTTTGAGAAATGGAAAAAGGGCTATAACTTCAAGGCTGGGGAGCTAGCGGAATTGGAGGCGATCTCCGTGAACGTTGCCGTCGTAGGTGAAGGGCTGGGATTGTTTTCTGCTTTGTGAATTATATAGTATAAAATGTGTTGTTCGTTAATCAGAAATCTGATGCTTTTCTCTCTTTTGCGCGTGCAGGTCCAAGAGATCCCCGTGTCAGTATGGATTTTGACCCTAACGAATTCAGTGTTGGTCTGGAGACCGCTGACGAGGCATTCGAAGGAGCTTCGGGATCATTGGTTTCATACTTTTCGCTCGAGGATGCGAACCAAGTGGTGCAAAGCATGGGAGGGGTTCTCGATGCTCGGGAAGGTGCTGACGGGGAAGTTGATGTCCCGCAAGGAAAACCTGTGACTGATTCAGCTGCCCAGGAACCTGAGGGAAGTGTGGAGATGATTGCTTTTGACGAAGAGACAGTTGGTAGTCCGAGCCGTGGGGTGCTTGCTCGGAAAAGAAAAAGGGACACGGGGAAAACCGTTGTTGAAGATGTAATTGGGGAGAGACCTGCTGAGGAAGGTATTGCTGGTGCCAGCGAAGGGTTCGAGAAACCCTGTTCTGACGGTGCCAACTAGATGTCCGCTGATGTGATGGATCGGGTAAGGGATCATCCGGAAATGGTCAAGAGAATGGAAATGAAAATTTCCAAATTCAGGGAGTATGTGATGAATCTATCGGTGCATTCTGACATGACGAGCTCCGATCTGGCTCGCGCGATGGCCCGTGTGGCCCGGGTTCCTAGCGAGCAACAGCGGATGGATGGGGTTTCGAAAATGAACTTGGGCCTGGAGACCTTATCGGCCCTTGGTGTGGTGAGTTTTCCTATTCGTGTTCTCAGCCTTGTGTTATCTCTTGCAAGATAACTATGTTGTCGGAGAAGCTGAAGGTAGAAACAGCTGGTCGAGTGGAACTTTCTGACCGTTTGAAGCAAGATGTCGAGGAGATCTGTGCGTATCGGGTGCTGCTAAGGATGGCAGTCGGGTGGACTCGCCGGGTAGCGGAGATTTTGAAGGAGAGGACGGGACGTGCGGCAGAGCTGGTCGAGGAGAACGAGTCTCTCAAGCGACAACTGGAGACTGCGCGCAAAGAAGCTGCCGATCTTCGCGCTCTGGCTGGTCAACGCGAGGAGAAACTAGTAAAACTAGACCGCATGATGCTAATTACCGCAGCTCATTCTGCGGGTTACAATGTTCCTCCGGAGGTGATTTTCGCTCTGAACATCTATGACAAGGCTGCCCAGGCGAAAGCTGTTGAGTTTTGCAGTCGTTTTAAGAAGTAATAGGGAGTTTGTACTTTGATTTGTTTTTCCAAGATGTAATGATGATTCGTACAATTTGGATCTTTTTTGGGATATCGTTTTGCACCTAATTATGTTCTGCATGTTGATGTGATTGTTGTGTATTGTAAAGTCTTTCATGTCTTTTCCTCGATTTTCTATAAATAGGGGTCGGATTATTGTGATATGGACTGGCAACTTGACTTGTTTTTACCATTTTGCTACCTTCTTGAAATAATCTGTTTGGAGAATGTCGCTTCGGGATGTCGTCGATCCGGCTCGGGTGTTGGAAGTTCAGAAGGCCATATCGGCGATGCCGCATCCTTACATTTACTGCCCTCCGTCTGAGGAGAACGATGCGGAGAGAAAAGTGAGGTACTCGTCCCTTGTCTGGCTGAACCGGGATTGGGCCCCGCAAAGGAGAAGAGTGGATAGTGAGAGTTCCGTTCCTTACACCGGATTTGTCACCGACTCTTGTGAGGTTGCTGTCAGCGCCCTTTCTTCCACGGAAAAGAAAATTTGGTCTCATAAGGGCATCGGGTACCTTCTTCCTGATGAGACTATCGCCCCGGTGCTCAATCCACATCCTTCTTGGATCAAGAGGCTTCTAGCGGACGAGATGGAAAGGGTGCTGAATCTGCCCCATGAGGTGGAGTATCACCGGGTAGGGCTTCATGCTTCCCCCTCGCGTCCTTACGGACCGACTTTCGTCGATCCCCTCAAACCGCGAAGCGTCGTTTTCTTGGAATTTGTGAGGCAAGGGAGCCTGGGTCTCATTCCTGCTAACCCTAACCATCGCGTGACCCACGTAGGCAAAGCCTGTTTGTATCATAAGCAAAACGGCCATAACACCGATGAGTGCGTGGACTGGAGAGCAATTCATCAAGATTTGATGGATGAGGAGGAAATCCCGGACCCTGATCGTCCGAAGCCTATGTGAATGGTTCGTATAAGGTCCGGCTTGGTGCGGCCTTAGTAGCTTCTGTAGTGTCTTTTATGTATTTCTTGTTTGAGATGTAAGATCGTTATCGCTGTATTTTGCTGTTTTATTGCAATGTGTTGTGAAGTGTCTTGAAACTTGAGTTTCTATTTCGCGCCTGTTCGAGGATTTTGATATCATCGAATTGCTTGGTTTGGCGGAGAATGCGAGAGGGTTTTGTCTGCCCAGAATCGTAAACTAAATGACAGTTAGACGATGAGGGAGGCGTTCGATGTGATCGAAGAGCCTGATCAATGAGCATTTTGAACGCTTAATTGGCGGAGAACACGATAGGGTTCTGTTCGCCCAGAATCGTTAACTAAATGACAGTTAGACGATGAGGGAGGTGTTTGATGTGATCGAAGAGCCTGACCGATGAGCATTTTGAATGCTTAATTGGCGGAGAACACGATAGGGTTCTGTTCGCCCAGAATCGTTAACTAAATGACAGTTAGACGATGAGGGAGGCGTTTGATGTGATCGAAGAGCCTGATCGATGAGCGTTTTGAATGCTTAATTGGCGGAGAACACGATAGAGTTCTGTTCGCCCTGAATCGTTAACTAAATGATAGTTAGACGATGAGGGAGGCGTTCGATGTGATCGAAGAGCCTGACCGATGAGCATTTTGAATGCTTAATTGGCGGAGAACATGATAGGGTTCTGTTCGCCCTGAATTGTTAACTAAATGACAGTTAGACGATGAGGGAGGCGTTCGATGTGATCGAAGAGCCTGACCGATGAGCATTTTGAATGCTTAATTGGCGGAGAACACGATAGGGTTCTGTTCGCCCAGAATCGTTAACTAAATGACAGTTAGACGATGAGGGAGGCGTTCGATGTGATCGAAGAGCCTGATTGATGAGCATTTTGAATGCTTAATTGGCGGAGAACACGATAGGGTTCTGTTCGCCCAGAATCGTTAACTAAATCAGTTGATGCATCCAATGTATTGTGAAACATAGCCCGCATAGTATTGATAATATCTTTTTAAAGTTTGGACATTCCAGCTATTGTCGTAAACTACCCCCTCTAGAGAGACAATTTTATAAGCTCCGTTGTGGAGAATAGTGTTGATTTTGTACGGACCCTCCCATGATTGGCCGAGCTTTCCTTGAGCTAATAGGGACTGCGCAGCTGCGGCGTCTCTGAGCACAAGGTCCCCGACCTGAAAAGTGCATGGGCGAACCCTCCTATCGTGATACCACGCGATATTCTGCTTATGGGTCATAATGTGTAATAGAGCATCAAGGCGCTCTTCTTCGAGTCGGTCACCGGCTTCCTTCAGCTCTGCACTGTTGTCGACTTCTTCATAATTGGCCTGTCGAGGGGAGCGAAGAATGACTTCAGATGGTGCCATTGCTTCCGATCCGTATGCGAGGAAAAAGGGGGTGCGCCCTGTCCCTATGTGCGGGGTAGTGCGGTATGACCATAAGATTGCCGCAATGTGCTCGGGCCATCCCCTGCCTTGATCGGTTAACCGTGCTTTGATCCCTCGAAGGAGTGTGCGGTTGCTTACTTCTGTGAGACCGTTCCTCTGAGGGTGAGCTACCGATGTGTATCGGCCCTTGATACCCCAGTCCGCGCAAAAATCGCGAAACTGACCACAGTCGAATTGCTTCCCATTATCGGTGATGAAGGAATGGAGAACCCCGAAACGGTAAATAATTCCCCAGCCTGCTGCTTAGTGCTCTCTAATTCTTTCAAAGTGACCTCCAGCATGGTGTTAAAGCTATACTGAGCGATGAACGACTTTGCTAATTCCTTCCAATCCCTCTTTGTTACCATCGGCAATGCATGAAACCATGTGAGGGCAGCCCCCTCTAGGTAGGTGTTAAACAGCCCCAGGACTTGATCCTCAGTCAGGATCGTGTGCTTCATCACAGCAACATACTGATTCATGTGAGCGGTGGGATCTCCAGTTCCATCGAACTTTTTCATGTCGGGGAGACGAAATTTCAGAGGCAGAGCTGTTGCCGACAAACAATTCTTCAAGTTATAGAAGTCCTGATTTCTGGAATTTCCCCCACGCAAGCCCTGCACTTCCTGTGTGATGTGTTGCTTCCATTCCTCTTCCTTAGCTTTCTCCTTTTCCAGCTGTTTTCGGATATAATCCTGATAATCCTCCTCATTCCCAAAGCGAGGGCCATCGTTCACCTCATTCTCAGCACACTTACTACCACTCTTGTTGTCCTTCAGTGCTAACTCAGCTAGCTGGGCCAAGATTGCGGCCAGCTGATCATTGATATTGTTCACAGAGTTTTCCAATTCAGCCACTTTCTCGTCGGTCGCAGACATACTGACGGAAGACTGAGTATACCCAGACGAAGATGATTCAGAAGCCACAACTGCTGATTCTGAACTGTCTACTCGTAGCTGATCAAACTGTCTGACAAGCCGATCACTCTCGCGAAACCACAACCGCTTAATGATGACGTCTGCGCGAACGGTATCCATTAGCATGTATGCATGGTTTTATATGCATGATTCGTGGTGTGTGCGTTTATTTATTTACGATTATAAGATAAGAAGAACAAACGTTAGTTCTAATTACACGTATCACAACATCTCTCTTCCACCCTTATTCCTCCACACACTCGTTGGTTCAGGTCTCTTTCCTAGGATTTTGGTTTGGGGCTCACATTGCGGTCCAGGGGACGCGTGATGCCGTTGATTATTGCGGGAAAGTAAATCATCCATCAGACAATACAATTCGTTTTGACGTATCAACGTTCAGTGACTAAGAAATCGACCAAGTTGGATTGTCCTTTCGGAATAACTCGTCTTTCGTCCTTTCATGAGACGCATTAATTCGGGTTTTGACTCCCTTTGAGCGCATCTCAGTTTTTAGACGTGGTTCGAGTTATTCTTCTAGTTTAATCGTTCGTTATTGTCGATGACTCGTTCCCTTTTGTTCGCGTGGGTTCATGTCTCGATTTTGGATTACAACGGGATCTTTTGGATCTATCGAGAGACGTAACCACATGTTTATTTAGTGATGGAATCACTTTTGGATTTTATTTTAGGGAACGGACTCATCGCGTAACGCGTTTGTTCTTAGCGTCGAGGATCCGTTTGCTCATTTTAGCTACGTGAAAAAGACGGCGAGTCTTATTTTGAGCGCACGGTAACCTTTCGGCTAGCAATAGTTCGTTGTTCTTCCCAATCCACGGGATATATCATCTTAGTGTGGTTATAGAAAATCAACGTTTCGTTGAATCGCATGTTTATTCAAAGCGAGGACATCACCGTTCCCTTTCCTTTAGGCACGATTTAAGCAAACACGTACATCGGGCCATATTTCTTGCAGTTTTGGTAACGGTCGAAATGATCGAGTCGTTAATCAAAACCCGCAGTCTCGTCCATATGGCGCAATTATATGGTTTGGCTTAATTCGGCTTCGAGATTTTAAACGGGGTATACACTCGTCCGAGGCACGTATTCAACGACATTGGTTTATTTTCTTTAACTACTCTCGGTATTGATATATATCGTAGATTCAGAATGATTTTGGTCGTTTAGCTCATTTTTCTCTTCTTTATTTTCTTAGTCATCTGTACGGACACATCCATTTCTCTTAAGAACGACACGAGGCATAACATAAAAGCTCGTCTTTCATTCGAAAGGGACGGGCTACTTGTGCGAAACTTTTCGCGTTATGACAGGGTCGTTCAGGATAGAAATGTTCTTCGTTTTCGTTTCGTCTTGATCTCGTTTTATCCCAATTTATTTAAAGAATGTGAATAACGGCTATCGTTAGTATAGTCTTTTGTATCGAAATGTAATTATCCTTAACACCGAACCGATTCATACTAATACGTGCTTACGTCATAACGTATTTTCTGAACACGTGCCTTCGTCGGGACACCGAAAGGGACAAGGCGGGTCGCACATGTTCATTCATATGAGATGACTAAGTCGTCTTTAGTTCAAATCGTTTCGATGTTTTAGGGTAATTAGTATGTCGATTCATGAGTATATATTAACGCATCGTCTCATTTTCTTTACATACTTTAGGATTAAACACGTATCATAGCGGTTTGAAAACACGAACTGATTCATTTATCACATCAAAAATAGTAACAGGTAATCCTATGGAAACTTCTAAGGCTACTATATGCTGACACGGCTGACCGCGGGACCTCACAGGACCGTACAGATTCGCCCCTAACAAATGGATGGGGACCCTCTGGCGCCTTACTGTAAGGGGGAACTTACGCTAGCCTCTTTCGAGCGACGAATGGACTCTCGCTAGAGGTTTCGCGGAAATTACCCAAAGGGTTTGCAATAATGCACATGAATGCATACGAAAAGAAGTAAAACGATCCGTCCCCGTTAAGGGCTTAATACACGCCTTCCGGAATCAAATTTCTCGCTTCCCCAGCAGAGTCGCCACTTGTTAGACGAGGTGTCGCGGCCTAATCTCCCGGGCGGACCGGGGGGTGGACAACCTCATGGCGACGTAAGCGGTGATTGGCGCCGAAAGCAACCAATCGTGGAATCAAGCTGCTCGGCAGGACCGGAGCTCGGAGATATGGAAGAGTCGCCACCCACGAATGGGAAAATGAACACCGATCCCTTGCGGGAGACCGGTGTGGGTTCGGGAAACTTAGGTACGAGCCGAGAAGGCTAGCTCCTTTTCGGAGAAAGGCTACTAGACACCCCGACATCGCCCGGTTATGAACCACCGGCCTCCTACTCAGCGTGTTAGGCGATAACGGACTAATCGCATACTTCTTTAAGTTTAAAATTCGTTTGAAACCCTTTTCTTTCTCTTTTTAGAAACCGTTTTGAGCATATGATATTGAAAAGCCACATCAGTAAAGAATCACCCATTTATGTTTATACATACACAGAGAGGGGGAAGAAAGAAGTGATTTATTTACAACCGTATTAAATATTATGTCGTGTGTTTATTCTACGCTAACTTATTTCCCAAAAACGAGTTCATTTACATGGTTCGCACCTTAATCGCCGTTGGAATGATTCAGGTGCGTTTTAAAACCCCGTTTGATGAAGTTTACCCGAATTGCCGTCGGAACGACTCGAGTATTTGAAAACGTTTGAGATAAAAACCTTTTAATGAGAAAACATGGTTAAGCATACAAGTCAATTTTACTTTGTACAAATTCTTTAAGAAAATGGTTCAAAACTTTATTATTTGCAAAGAAAACGATTTTAATTACAATGTTCGCTTAATCCGTCGTTGTAACGGGCTAAGGTTTTAAAACATGACATTTTGAGAAGTGATTCGAAATGCTAACAAAATGACTCTATTTATCCAAATTAGGGAACTCTAAAAATTCATTAGTTTAAGGTGAAAACTCTCTTTTATTTTCCCCACTTATTTAATGGACTCTCTAACTATTATAATTACAATAATAAATCCATTTAAACCATTATTCACACTCAAATAAGGCCCATTTGCAACATGGACCCATGAATAAACCAAAAGAATAAAGAAAATAATTTAAACATATATATATACCTTTAAACCAAAAGAGGATATGAAAATAAAAGCTAATACAAAAGAAACTATACGTATATGAAAATAGTAGATATAGTATAGTTATACTTTAAAAATGTGAAAGTAGTAAATAAATCTTATAAATGAGAAAGAAAACATTTACCCAAAAATAATTTCATTCAATTAATAAAATAACCCAAATAACCCAAAACTACATATATACCTATCCATTATAATTTTTAAACATCAAAAATAACATATACTAATATACATTAATTATTCACCCTAAGATACCCAAGTAAATAATCTTCAAAAAAAAAAAAAAAAGATCTAATATAACCCAAGTGAATAAAAAAGGAAATACATATATATATATATTTATACTTATATTACAAAATAGAATAAAAAATGATATACAATCATTCCAAAATAAACATATATACTAAAGTTATAAAATAATTTGAAAAACATGTATTACATAACTATGTATATATATACTAAGGATTAAAAGTCTAAAAGTTAAGAAAAGGGGACTGAAATGGTATTTTTTACATTTTGGCAGATTTACCGACGGAAAATCCGTCCGTAAACAGCCTTTAGTGACAGAATTGGCAAATTACAACAGCGCTCCCATATTTTCCAGATTTGTTCAAAAGCTTTAAATTAAATCTAATTCAATCGTTTTGGACTTCCGAACTACCAAAGATGGATCATAGTCAAAAACGGAAGTTCCTACAACGATGTTTTTATTTTAAAACGTTATTTGGAAACCTCTTTTAAATTAAAAAACTTATAATTACAACGTTTTCGATACCCGAACTACCTTTTTATCGGATCACAGTTCGTATTGGGATATCCAAAACGAGGTTTTTTATTTTAAAACAAAACCGAATTTTATTTAACATGAAACGAAAATTAAATAAATACGCTAACTAAATAAAACGTGACAAAATAAATAAATAACTAAAGGAATAAAAACTATAGCATAAAAAATAAATAGAAGGAGGGAAATAAATTAAATAAAATAAAGAGTCTAGTCCTCGGATAATACCTTTGATTCGGTATTTGACAGTCGAAGCCGATTGATTCCACGAACCGCGAGCTCCCGATTTTAATAAAAATTTAGTAAAAATTGAACTTAGGAAATTCGGAATTTTTGAGAAAAAAAAATATTTTTCTCAAAAAAATCCACTCTCTCTCTCTCTAAAAATGTTTAGAGTGAGAAAGTTTTTTCCCCCCAAAAAGCCCCTTCTTCACCTTGGGATCCGTGCCTTTTATAGGCCCACGGATCCCGGAACAATGGGCGACGCCCAAAAAAATTTGGGCGTCGCCCATTGTGGTTGGGCGGCCGCCCAACCAAGCGTTGGGCTACCGCCCAACGGCGTTGGGCGAGCGCCCAACGCGAGGTTGGGCGCCCGCACCCAATCCTCGTCGGGCGTTCGCCCGATGCGTTGGGCGTTCGCCCGACGCTTGGTTGGGCGTTCGTCCGACGTGATTGGGCGCCCGCCCGACGACCCTCGGGGCGTGCCCTGCGCCATCGGACGCGTGCACTCCGTGGCCGCCGAGCGCGCGTTCCGCGCTGCCAGACGCTCGCACGTCGCGGCCGCCGAACGCGCGCCCCGCGCTACCAGGCACGTGCGCCCAATGGCCCACGAGGGCGCGCACCGCCAGCGGTCCCAGGCATCGCTCGGACGTCGAGAGCGTGCCACTCGCGGTGCATCCAATGGACGCCGCGCGCACGTCTCGAGTCGTCGAGCGGGCGTTCGACCATCGTCGTCCGCGTGCGGGATGCCGTTGCGCCCCCGCGCCGTGCCGTTAATTTTCCTCCGCTTATTATTCTTTATATATTTTTCAAAACTTCCGGAATCAATCGCTTTGACCGTCTCGTTTCAGGTTTTCGTCACAGGTCCTCCGACTCGGTGTCTACAACGGGAAATCCGGGGTTTGCTCTGCCAGCATCCATACTGTATACTCCTTGATAAATCTTTTCGTCATTGTTGCCCAATCGGTCTTAACATACATCGGCAATGACATGTACCACATTAACGGTTCACCCATCAATGAATTACAAAACAAGCTAGTGATCTCTTCCTCTTTAAAACCCAAGGGTGCCATAGCCGACAAGTAGAAGTGAAGGTGCTCCATAGGGTCCTTATTGCCGTTATACTTGCTAACCCTCGGCAATGGACGTTTGATAGGTCCAATCTGCATCGCAAAGCGCTCCGCAGTTCGGTCTTCAGCTCTTTGGTACTTTTCTAAAAACAAATCCGACAACCGATCCCAATCATGCTTGCAAGAGTCGGGTAATGAGTGGAACCATTCCAGAGGCTCGCCTACCAGCGAATGGTGGAACCACTGGGCAATTTCATCTACTCCGAAGGATTCAATAAACATGTCGTGCATATATTCACGCAAGTGCACCTCGGGATCCCTTCCTCCACTAAACAGACCCAGATCTGGCACAATAGTCCGAGACGACCCTTCTCCAGTCTCTTCAGCACTATCCTCATCATACGGTGCTCCACCATCTGATCCTTCCCCCATCGGTTCATCCTCTTATTCTTCACCAAGGAAGGACACATACAGACCATTTCCCACATTGTTCTTTTCGTTGGAGTCCAACAACTCCTCTACATTCTCCTCGAAGGATTCCATTACTACAGTTTCTGTCAAACCAACTCCGATCATACTCACCCTATGATTAGGCAATGGATTGCGCCTAACGGAAGGGTTCGCTGACGAAGGATCAGCTATCTTCTTCTCCTCAATTAAATCTTGGATTTCATGTTTCAGCCTCTCGCAATTCTCAATTGTATGCCCATAACTGCTATGGAACTCACAATACCCTCTAGCCTGTATCTGCGGAGTAGGTGGAGCTTTGTTATATGGGGTAAGGGCTTTCAACAATCCCTTCTTCTGCAGACGCTCAAAAACTTTTGCGTAAGTCTGATCGAACTTGGGGAACTGCCTCTTTTCAATAGCATTAAGATCAAGCACTTTCACTGCTGCGGATTCCGTACTTGCACTAGGCCCTCCGGCACTATATCCAGATTTCGTCCACTTGGTATAAGCTTTCTTTGGCTCCCCATCCCCTTCAACAGTCAAGGCACAACTATACATCTGATTGAAATCGGTAAACGGCATATACCGCAACTCATTCTTAATATATGGCAACGTGTTGCCAATCACCATTCGGATCTGATCCTGCTCAAGCGGCTTCTGTTTCATAACTGCGGCCTTACCCTCCATCTTTTCACAAAATCAGAAAAGGATTCCCCAGCCTATTGCTTAGTGCTCTCTAACTCTTTCAAAGTGACCTCAAGCATGGTGTTAAAGCTATACTGAGCGATGAATGACTTCGCTAATTCCTTCCAATCCCTCTTTGTTACCATCGGCAATGCATGAAACCATGTGAGGGCAGCCCCCTCTAGATAAGTGTTAAACAGCCCTAAGACTTGATCCTCAGTCAGGATCGTGTGCTTCATCACAGCAACATACTGATTCATGTGAGCGGTGGGATCTCCAGTTCCATCGAACTTTTTCATGTCAGGGAGCCAAAATTTTAAAGGTAAAGCTGTTGCCGATAAACAATTCTTCAAGTTATAGAAGTCCTGACTTTCGGAGCTTCCTCCGCGCAAGTCCTGCACCTCCTGTGTGATATGTTGCTTCCACTCCTCTTCCTTAGCTTTCTTTTTTTCCAGCTGTTTTCGGATATAATCCTGATAATCCTCCTCATTCCCAAAGCGAGGGCCATCGTTCACCTCATTCTCAGCACGCTTACTACCACTCTTGTTGTCCTTCAGTGCTAGCTCAGCTAGCTGGGCCAAGATCGCGGCCAGCTGATCATTGATATTGTTCACAGAGTTTTCCAATTCGGCCACTTTTTCGTCGGTCGCAGACATACTGACGGAGGACTGAGTATACCCAGACGAAGATGATTCAGAAGCCACAACTACTGATTCGGAACTGTCTACTCGTAACTGATCAAACTGTCTGACAAGCCGGTTACTTTCACGAAACCACAATCGCTTAATGATGACGTCTGCGCGAACGGTATCCATTAGTATGTATGCATGATTTTATATGCATGATTCGTGGTGTGTGCGTTTATTTATTTACGATTATAAGATAAGAAGAACAAACGTTGATCTAATTACACGTATCACGACATCTCTCTTCCACCCTTATTTCTCCACACACTCGTTGGTCCAGGTCTCTTTCCTAGGATTTTGGTTTTGGGCTCACATTGCGGTCCCGGGGACGTGTGATGCCGTCGATTATTGCGGAAAAAGTAAATCAGCCATCAGACAATATAGTTCGTTTTGACGTATCCACGTTTAGTGACTAAGAATTCGACCAAGTTGGATTATCCTTTCGGAACAACTCGTTTTTTGTCCTTTCGCGAGACGCATTAATTCAGGTTTTGACTCCCTTTAAGCGCATCTCGGTTTTTAGACGTGGTTCGAGTTATTCTTCTAGTCCAATCGTTCGTTATCGTCTATGACTCGTTCCCTTTTATTCATGTGGATTCGTGTCTCGATTTTTGGATTACAACGGGATCTTTTGGATCTATCGAGAGACGTAACCATGCGTTTACTTAGTGATGGAATCACTTTTGGATTTTATTTTAGGGAACGGACTCATCGCGTAACGCGTTTGTTCTTAGCGTCGAGGATCCGTTTGCTCATTTTGGCTACGTGAGAAGACGACGAGTCTTATTTGAGCGCACGGTAATCTTTTGGCTAGCAACAAATCTTTATTCTTTACAATCTACGGGATATGTCACCTTATTGTGGTTATAGAAAGTCAACGTTTCGTTGAATCGCGTGTTTATTCGAAGCGAGGATATCACCATTTTCTTTCCTTTAGGCGCGAATTTAAGCAAACACCTATATCGGGCCATATTTCTTGCAGTTTTGGTAACGGTCGAAATGATCGAGTCGCTAGTCAAAAAACCGCAGTCTCGTCCATATGGCGCAATTATACGGTTTGGCTTAATTCGGCTTTGAGATTTTAAACGGGGTATACACTCGTTCAAGGCACGTATTCAACGGCATTGGTTTATTTTCTTTAACTACCCTCGGGATTGACATATATCATAGATTCGGAATGATTTTGGTCGTTTTAGTTCATTTTTCTTTTCTTTTATTATCTTAGTCACCTTTGCGGACACATCCATTTCTCTTAAGAACGACACGAGGCATAATGTAAAAGCTCGTCTTTTATTCGGAAGGGACGGGCTACTTGTGCGAAACTTTTCACGTTATGACAGGGTCGTTCAAGATAGAAATGTTCTTTGTTTTCGTTTTGTCATGATCTCGTTTTATCCCAATTTATTTAAAGAATGTGAATAACGGCTACTGTTAATATAGTCTTTTGTATCGAAATGTAACTATCCTTAACACCGAACCGATTCATACTAATACGTGCTTACGTCATAACGCATTTCCTGAACAAGTGCCTTCGTCGGGACATCGAAATGGACAAGGCGGGTCGCACATGTTCATTCATATGAGATGACTAAGTCGTCTTTAATTCAAATCGTTTCGATGTTTTAGGGTAATTAGTACGTCGATTCACGAGTATATATTAACGCATCGTTTTATTTTCTTTACATACTTTAGGATTTAGACACGTATCATGGCAATTTGAAAACACGAACCCATTCATTTATCACATCAAAAATAGTAACGGGTAATCCTATGGAAACTTCTAAGGCTACTATATGCTGACACGGCTGAGCGCGGGACCTCACAGGACCGCACAAATTCGCCCCTAACGAATGGATGGGGACCCTTTGGCGCCTTACTATAAGGGGGAACTTACACTAGCCTCTTTCGAGCGACGAATGGACTCTCGCTAGAGGTTTCACGGAAATTACCCAAAAGGTTTGCAATAATGCACATGAATGCATACGAAAAGAAGTAATACGATCCGTCCCCGTTAAGGGCTTAATACACGCCTTCCGGAATCAAATTTCTCGCTTCCCCAGCAGAGTCGCCACTTGTTAGACGAGGTGTCGCGGCCTAATCTCCCGGGCGGACCGGGGGGTGGACAACCTCATGGCGACGTAAGCGGTGATTGGCGCCGAAAGCAACCAATCGCGGAATCAAGCTGCTCGGCAGGACCAGAGCTTGGAGATATGGAAGAGTCGCCACCCACGAATGGGAAAATGAACACCGATCCCTTGCGGGAGACCGGTGTGGGTTCGGAAAACTTAGGTACGAGCCGAGAAGGCTAGCTCCTTTCCGGAGAAAGGCTACTAGGCACCCCGACATCGTCCGGTTATGAACCACCGGCCTCCTACTCAGCATGTTAGGCGATAACAGACTAATCGTATACTTCTTTAAGTTTAAAATTCATTTGAAACCTTTTCTTTCTCTTTTTAGAAACCGTTTTGAGCATATATTATTGAAAAGCCACTTTAGTAAAGAATCACCCATTTACATTATACATACACAAAGAAGGGGGAAGAAAAAAGTGATTTATTTACAACTTTATTTAAATGTTATGTTGCGTGTTTATTCTACACTAACTTATTTCCCCAAGACGAGTTTATTTACATGGTTCGCACCTTAATCGCCGTTGGAACGATTTGGTTGCGTTTTAAAACCCCAGTTGGTGAAGTTTACTCGAATCGCCGTTGGAACGACTCGAGTGTTTGAAAACGTTGAGATAAAAACATTTAATAAGAAAACATGGTTAGACATACAAGTCAGTTTTATTTTGTATAGATCCTTTTGAGAAAATGATTCAAAACTCTATTATTCACAAAGAAAACGATTTTAATTACCATGTTCGCTTAATCCGCCATTGGAACAGATTAAGGTTTTAAAACGTGGTGTTTTGAAAACGATTTGAAATATTAAGAAAACTCTATTTATTTACATTAAAAAATTCATTAGTTTAAATAATTGAATTGAAAACTCTTTTGTGACTTATTTTCCCTTTTTCTTTTATGAATCTTTACTAAACAATAAACCATTAAATCACTAGTCACTCCCAAATAAAGCCCATTTGAAACATGGACCCATAAATGGTCAAAAAGAATAAAGAAAATAACATAAGCATATATACATTCAAATCAAAAAGGGAATATGAAAATAAAAGTTAATGAAAAGAAATTATATAATACATATATGAAAATACTAAATATAATACATTTATACTTTAAAGATGTGAAAATAGTAAATAAAACTCATAAATAAGAAAATAACATTTATCCTCAAAATAATTTCATTTAATAATCAATAACATAGCCCAAATATCCCAAAACTATATATATACATAACTAATATAGTTTTAAATATTAAAAGTAACATATATCCATCTACTAATATCTACTAATTATTTCCCAAAATGCCCAAGTAAATAATATTTAAAATATAACCCAAATGAATAAAAGGGAAGACATATATATACATATACTTATATGTAAAAAATAGAATAAAAAATGATATACAAATATTCTAAATAATTATATATGCTAAATGTCTAAAATAGTTTGAAAATATATATTACATAACTATACATATATACATAAAGGATTGAAAGCTTAAAAGTTAAGAAAAATGGACTAAAATGGCATTTTTTACATTCTGGCAGATTTACCGACGGAAGATCCGTCGGTAACCAGCAATTAGCGACAGAAATGGCAAATTACAGCAGCACTCCAATTATTTCCAGATTTGTTCAAAAGCTTTAAATTAAATCTAATTCAATCGTTTTGGATTTCCGAACTACCAAGAATGGATCATAGTCAATAACGGAAACTCCTAAAACAACGTTTTTATTTTAAAACATTATTTGGAAACTCCTTTTAAATTAAAAACTTATAATCATAACGTTTTCAATACCCGAACTACCTTTTTATCGGATCATGGTTCGTATTGGGATATCAAAACGAGGATTTTTATTTTAAAACAAAACCAAATTTTATTCAACACGAGACGAAAATTAAAGGAATACGCTAATTAAATAAAACGTGATAAAATAAATAAATAACTAGATAAATAAAGACTATAACATAAAAAATAAATAGAAGAAGAAAATAAATTAAATAAAATACAAGAGTCTAGTCCTCGGATAATACCTTAAATTCGGTATCTGACAGTCGAAGCCGATTGATTCCACGAGTCGTGATTTTCCATTTTTTTGTATTTTTTAGTAAAAATTTAACTTTTAGGAAATTCGGAATTTGTTGGGCGATCGCCCAACGGTGTTGGACGAGCGCCCAACGTTCGTTGGGCGCTTGCCCAACGTTCGTTGGGCGTCCGTCCGATGACCCCCGAGGCGTGCCTCGCACTGTCGGGCGCGCACGCCCCGCGACCGCCGAGCGCGCGTTCCGCGCCGTCGGGCACCCACACGTTGCGGCCGCCGAATGCGCACTCCGCGCTGCCGGGCGCGCACGCTCAGTGGCCAACGAGAGCGCGCACCGCGCTACCGGATCCGTGCATTGCTCAGACGTTGAGAGCGTGCCACTCGTGGTTGGACGCGTGCGTCCGACGGACGCCGAGCGCACGTCCCGTGCCGCTGAGCGGGCGTCCGACCATTGTCGACCGCGCGTCGGATGCCGCTAAGCACCCGCGCCATGCCGCTAAGCATACGCGAGCCACCTTACCGGCAACAGCGACCCGTCGTAATTTTTCCTTCCTTATTATACACTTATTATTCTTTATATTTTTTGTTTTTCAAAGCTTCCGGAATCAATCGCTTCAACCGTCTTGTTTTCAGGTTTTCGTCACAGGTCCTCCGACTCGGTGTCTACATTCGTCCTGACGATGACCGTGTGTGCTTGAAAATATGGTCTCAGGCGTTCTGAAGCTTGTGTGATGGCGAATAGAGCTTTTTCCACCTCGGAGTACCTGATTTCAGCTCCCTTTAGCACTCTGCTCAGGAAATATATCGGAAAAAGCTCCGTCCCTTCCTCTTGGGTTAAGACGATGGCTACTGTTTCATCCGTGATAGTGAAATACAAGTGAATATCCCGCTCTGGCTTTGGCGCTGAGAGTAGGGGGGAGTTGCGAGGAAAGTTTTTATGGCGCTGAACGCGGCTTGGCAGTCAGTCGACCACTTAAAGGGGTGCTCCTTCTTGATTGCTTTATAGAACGGGAGACATCGCTGAGCCGAGCAGGAGATGAAACGTCCCAGTGCGATGATTCTTTCATTGAGCCTTTGCACGCCTTGTAGGTCGCGTGGTGGCTCCATTGCTAAAATGGCCTCTATTTTCGCGGGGTTAGGTTCGATGCCTTTTTCTGATACCACGCAACCCAGAAACTTCCCGCTGCGAATTCCAAAAAAACACTTCTCTGGGTTCAGTTTGAGGTTATAGGCTCTGAAGATTTTGAATACTTCCGCTAAATCTCGCGAATGGTCATCCTCTTTGGAGCTTAGGACCACCATGTCGTCGATGTAAACCTGAACGGTCTTACCGATGAGGTGGGCGAACATCCTATCTAACAAACGCTGGTATGTGGCCCCTGCATTTTTTAAACCGAAGGGTATGACATTATAGCAACATGTTCCCTCGTGCGTAATGAAGGAGGTCTTTTTAGCGTCGGTAGGGTCCAGAGGGATCTGCTGGAAACCTGCGATGGCATCAAACTGCGATAAGATCTTTCGACCAGCCATCTGATCTAGGAGTTGATCTATGTTAGGCAGCGGATAAGAATCCTTGGGGCAGGCTTTATTGACATTCGTGAAATCTACACACATACGGTACTTTCCCCTGGCTTTCTTTACAAGTACGACGTTAGAAAGCCAGTCCGGATAGTTGACCTCGCGGATAAGTTTTACAGCTAGAAGTTTGTCAATTTCTTCCTTTACTGCCGCCTGCTTGTCTTTCACCTGCACTCTCATCTTCTGCTTGATAGGTTCGACGGAGGGGTCGATATTCAGCTTGTGCATCGCTCTCTCAGGTGCGACCCCCGTGATGTCCTCGGTGCGCCAGGCGAACACATCTGAATGCTCTTTTAGGACGGCCTTGATTTCCTCGGCTAGCGAGGAAGCGAGCTTCATTCCCATTTTCACCATCATGCCATCCCCGAGGATACAGTCGCCGATTGGCTCAATGGGTACGGGATTGTAACCCCTCATGTCCATCAGCCCATCCTCTAAGTAGAGCGCTGTTCGAGGTTGAGTCGCCTCCCACTGCAGCGTTTTTGCCACCATACGGTCACCCTGGACGGTGATCCTTCCACGGGGGGAGGGTATTGTCAAGCATAACTCGGAGATATCCACCGTGGCTCTCAGGGCGGCTAGGAGAGGCCTCCCGATAATGGCATTGTAAGCTAGGGGGATGTCGACCACTACCCATTCTGCGGCCTGCTCGACCTCTTCCATTTCTTCGACCAAGCTAGTCGGTAGTGTTATAACTCCTCTTACTGGTACCTCGATCTCTGAAAGGCCGACCAGGGGGAAAGTCCCCGCCCGGAGGGCAGTACGAGTATTTTTCATAGCACGGAGTGCCGCCCATGTGAGCAGGTTTACCGAACTCCCGGTGTCGACAAGCACTCGATGAGTTTTAAAACCTGCGATGCTCATGGTGACCACAAGGGCCTCCGAGTGACTAGTTCGGAGTGGGGGCTGTACTGTCAATGTTTGTCCGATCACCTTTCTCTTTCGGGAGCAATCGGGCTGTGCGGAAAATGCCGGCGCTCCCTCTCTGATTATGTGTATCTCTCCATGGTACCTTGGCTTCTTCGATTCCTCTGCTCGCCCCGTCTCCCGTTGCTTCAGGCTTTGCTCTCTTTGCCTACTCGCCCTGGGCGGCGCCCCCTGTTCCGTGATTCGCTCGACCTCTTTCTGCAGCTGAAGACAGTTGTCCGTAGAATGTCCGGAGGATCTGTGATACTTGCAGTACTCCTTTTCTGCTCGGGTTTTGCCCTTATCACCGACCGGAACTTGCTGTGTAAACCGACGAGGCTGATGCTGAGTGGCGTAATGGACCTCCTTACCCCTGGATCGGCCCCCCTTTCGCTCTGGGTTGGTGCGCTCGGCCCGGGCCGGATAGGGCATCGGAGCCTCCCTGCGGACTCGGATATCCTCATGTGACTTCGGGATCACTCTGTTTCTTTCTTGCTTCTGCATGTCACCCTTGGCCTTATCCTTCTCTGTTTCCTCATATCCGGCTGGTCGGTCACAGTCATCGTATCGGACAAAGGTTTGTGCCATGGTCATCAGTTCTTCGAAGGATCTAGGCATCTTCCGGAAACACTTCTGCTTGAGAGGCTCGCAGGTGGTCCCTTTTGCTAAGGCGTCGTGGGCCACCTCCAGGTTGAGGCCCTTGACTTGCGAAGCCATGTGATGAAACCTTGATAGGAAATTGCACAGAGGCTCGGTCGTTCGCTGCTTAAGGCCGTTGAGGTCCGAACTGATTTTCCTAACCTTCGCCGCTGCGGCAAAATGAGAGAGAAAAAGGTCTTTTAAGAGATCAAACGAATCGATAGATTCCGGGACAAGACCCCGATACCATTCCTGCGCGCTGGAGGAGAGAGTGGTGGGGAAGACCTTGCACATGATGTCATCGTCCTTTGAGTATAAATTTATGGTACTCATGAATGACGCCACATGATCATTAGGGTCCTCGGTCCCTGAGTATTGGGCCAGTCGAGGAGCTTTCCAGTCGCGCGGGAACCTCTTTTCGATAATCCTCTGCACCAATGGTGTTTTGCTGGATGTAATATTGCCTCCCATTACGCCCCCGAGTGCCCTTTTGTCGAGAAAACGCTGAATTTTTAGCTCCAATAACTCTTCGCTATTTGTGGTCGTGGCTCCCGCTCCTCGCTCCTCGCCTTCTCTGGCGACTCCGGCTCCAGCTCCTCTTCCCGCGATGATCGCTGCTTCTGGGGCCCGCTCTGGGACCGCTCCTTCCCTCTGTAACTCTGCTGCTTCCTTGAGGTATTGCCAAATTTTGGCATTTTCCTCCTGCAAACTTCTCTGTTGGTCGATGATCTTCATTTGAGCCGCCGTGTGTACGGCCTGCGTCGTCTGAAAGCCTTGTATTGCGCTGAGGAGTTGAGTGGCGTTAAAGGCCTCCTCCTCCTCCGGGCCTACCTCCTCCATCAAAGGCCCAAGGTTTCTGGGGGATATCGGAAGGCTCTGGACCACGCCTCCGGCGTGCGTCATGGAGCTGGTCGCTCCAACTTCGCGAAGCACCATTGGTGCCGAGTCATTAGGGGTTTCCATCTTGTTTGAAGATCCAGAGTCACTTGTTGTCCACGTTCACCGCACCAAATAATTAGGTATGCGAACACCGTGATCCTGATCTCCGGAGAGATGCTTTATCTGGCCGATGGCTCGTCCCTGCGCCGGGAATGGTCCCTGCGGACACTCCGACGAGCAAGACAGTTAGAGGTTCAAGAGAATATATTTAATGTAAGGTGCAAGTGATTCAAGAGATTACCCCCCTTTCCTTCAATGTGAGTTGTGTATTTATAGAGGGTGTTTGGGCCCTGGGCCCCTCTGCCCGATTGTGCCTTCTTGGGCCCTTTATTCATATCCCGAATCATTATCTATCGTGACCAATGAATATAATGGTGGAATATTATCTATCATGCTTTATATAGAAGTTTATTTGTGACTTTTGGATTTCCTTTGCTTTGTGTTTTTTCATCTTCCTGTAACTCTTTCTTTCTTTTATTATTTTAATTAATAAGCTAGTAATTATTTAATATATTATAAATATAAATTTGTTATTTTTAATTAATTAAATATTTTTAATCTGATTTTTTACTACGTTGACAACTCATCAAAAAGACCTCTAAAACACTTCTTCTCATTTCTCTCTGCTTCCGTAATTATATATAGTATAGATTAGCATTGAAACGAGAATGACGGACCATTGAATAAACCACACCGTTTGCTAATCTAGGGACAAAAGCCACAAAAAAAATATGGATAAATAAATAACAAATCTCGAATTTCTTCTATAACAACCCCGAATTTAGTAATATCATGGATCTTTATTGAAATACGATCCACCATCCCCTTGACATCTGTTTCGAATTGAACGTATGAAAGTAAAATGAAACTATTCAAAGTATCGCGTCACAGAGAACCAACACCTTAGCTAGCGAAACTTGAATACTACTTGCCAAAAGAGTTGCAACATGCAATAAAATTGCCCATACAACTCCGAAGAATTGTTCCCATATCGAATTTATTCTCTGATTGAAATACGACCACATCAACGTTACACTCAACATAACCAGCAACTAGCTTCAAATGGATCTTCGTCTGTCTCAGTTCATAACAAACCTTCCGAACTCGACTAACCCTCTCTTTTGCGCCTCTTCCCGTTCTGACAGAAACCGAACTGCACTTGTAACAGCAATCATGGGAAACGAATGGAACACTTTTATTAGTTTTCTTAATTATTTATGGAAAGGTATTATATGATTTTCTCTAATTATTCAAAGATCAGGAAAATTAAAAAATGGGCCAAATATAACGCACACAGGCCCATTAAGCCCAATTCCGGCCCAAATTTAACGCTGTCACTGGCATGACTAAATGGCGCGAAATGCAATGTCTGCTGACTGTTGCTTCTCCTTTCCATTGCTCTGGCGCGAAAATTGTTACTCCCAATTACTACCTTGCTCGATTTTAGGGTTTTCAATTTTGAGGTATAATGGCCGCTTCTTTACCTCCGGCGAAACGAAGACGGAAGTGTCATGACGGAGATACGATCGACACGCCATCAACTCCGGCGCCGGTGGTCGTATTTGCTCACGGCGCCGGTGCTCCTTCATCTTCCGATTGGATGATCAGGTACCGACAAAAAAGGGGAAAAAAGTATAGTTTGTTTAAATAAATATTGATTAATTATGATGAATATTGTTTAAATGATGCAGATGGAAGGATATGTTGAAGGATGCTTTACAAGCTATTGAAGTGGTGACATTTGATTATCCCTGTGAGTCAATTTCATTAGTTTTAACTCTTCCTTTTGAGATATTTAGTCAAACATGCGAGGCCTAAGCCGAGCAGAGATTAAGCGAATATAAACTTTCTGGTTTTAGCTAAAGGTGTTAATTATTGGTTCCTGTGATCCTAACCCAATCTAAAAACTTTTATGTCATAGTCCTGGTAACCCAATCGGATTACTGTCAATTTCACATCCCTTTTTCAGATCATATGTAATTTTACTATATGCATATTAACAGTTACTTTTAAAAATATAGTAGTATATGTTACGGTTTTTAAATATTTTATGTCATTTTTGGATTAATAGGTTAAACTAACCATTTAAAAGCCCGCTAATATCATGTTAGGAGGTCATGTAATGGCATATAACAATATAAGAGGATTGAATCGTGTTTGCAAGTAATAATTGTAATTTTATTACCCTTATTAATAGGCTACTTGTAAAAACATGAGAGACTGTAACAATAAATTTAAATATCCGTATCATTTCGTGTCATTTTCGGGTTAGCGTGTCAATCCTAATCCAATCAAAAAATTTGCGTGTCAACCAAAAAATGATACGTTACCAATTAAGCTAAACCCAACACTAAAATTACATGATTTTGTTTTGTATAATAGGGTTGTGTTTACTTTTGCTACTTGTACTTTTAGCCATTTGTAAAGACATTTAGTAATTAAAAGCTTGTAAATACATATTTGAGGTTTTCTATGTTTAAAAAGATACATTTTTTCAGTAAAACTGTCTAAATTTACTTAAAGTGGAAAACATTTAGAATAAAACTCTAGAGAGTTTCCGTTGCATTTGTATTTCTCCGTAAATAATTTATTAGTTCTTCTATTTTTACCTAACACACTGTTTAGTCCTTAGTTTTTGCTCTATTCAATAGTTTAGTTCCTTATAGAAAGAATATACTGCTTATTAAATATTTGAGGGAGGAACTAAAGTGTTGAATAGGGTAAAAGTTAAGGTATAAACAATGTATTATTAAAATATGAGGACTAAATAGTGTGTTATGTAAAAATATAAGTACTAATAAATTATTTACCCCAAAAAATATTTCAAAATAGAAAAAAATGACTAAAATTCTGTTTGTTCACTAACAGTTCTTGTGAAAATGTCTGTCTTTGATAATGGATGAAATCTCAAACCAGTGTTTGTAAACTTTTAAACAACGGATACATATTTTCAAATGCGTGAAGTCACAAAGTTTGTTTTTGTAGTTATCCTAGAGATTATTTATGCTGAATTTGATTGCTTGGCAGATTTTTCTGGTGGAAAAAAGAGGGCTCCTCCAAAAGCTGATAAATTGGTGGAGTTTCACAAAGATATTGTGAAAAATACTGTTTCAAAGTACCCTGGGCATCCTTTGATTTTGGCTGGAAAATCCATGGGCTCTAGGTATCATACATTTAGGGGAAGTTTTTCTTGATAGTCATCAGAATGTGGAAATGATCTTTTGTGTTAACCCGAGATAGTTTAATTCAGAAACACTTATGTTGATCTGGTAATTAGTATTTTATTGTTATACGGCGAGTTAAAGTCAGTGGCGAACCTAGAAATCACTTGCTGAGGGAAAACGACACGTGTTGTTTTATTCTCACAAGGACCCTATAGGGGGAACCTTTTTGTCAGAAAAACGACATGTGTTGTTCCCCTATGGGATTATCCAAGCAATTGGTGCTTGCTGTGAAAACCCCTAGTCTAGGAGTGCAATTTACACTCCTAGATCAGATTGTTCGACACCAGTGGCGAATATTGGACTGCTTCATTGGGGGGCCAATTTTACTCTACACTTTTTTGGGTCAATTTTTTTAATCTCGTTTTACATTTTTTTTTTTTAGCCAAAGTTTTTTTAGTGTACAAATTTGTGTGCCATCTTGCACTCTGAACCCTCAATTTGCCGGAGACAGGGGTAGTAACCACCACTGGTAGGGGTAAGTCCAGAGGCTGGGGAGCCGCCCCCTGGACCCCCTGTTCGACACAGAGGGCCATCTGAAACCACCTCTCTCAGAGTAGTTTCCGGTCACCGGGGTAAACTATTTGGTTTGTATATGAGATTAGCTAATGACTATTTGGTTCATATATGAGATTAGCTCTTTCTTTAGAGATATGATATTTTTGATAATATGTTCTCTCACTGCTATTTTCATTGATTGTTCTTGGGAAGGGATAAAATAACATGAACAAAATACAATTAAGAAATACTTTTTCTCTTATTTATTTTGATTTTGTGTTTTTCCTAGAGTGAGCTGCATGGTTGCTGCTGAGGATGAAATTGAACCATCAGCAATAATTTGCTTGGGCTACCCTCTTAAGGTTTGCTGCCCTTCATGTATACATTGGGTTCCCGAACTTGATCCAAAGACCTGATTGATCCTCCGAATTTTGAAGATGCCTCATTAGCAACTTATTTAAATTGGCCTATTGAGTCCTCTGAACTTGCATAAAGTGACCTATTGGCATCCCGTTGTTTAAAATGACTTATTGTTCTCTAAGCTTAGTTAAAGTGATTCACGCTTCAATTTCACCAAATCTCTTCTTATGCTGCCACGTAGCAATAGGGGATTAGTCATGTTACATTGAATAAGTTCAAGGAGCTAATGAGACATCCTTAAAATTCAAAGAGCTAAACAATTTCTTTGACTAAGTTCAGAGGGACCTTAATATATTCAGCCATTTTTATATGAAAAGTCAAACCATTCATGTGTTCATGCTTTATGGTATATATTTTTTTTTTGTAGAAATTTGAGGTAAACTAATTTGCTTAATGTATCAGGGCACTAATGGAGCTGTGAGGGATGAAACTCTGCTGAAACTTGAAGTTCCAGTATTGTTCGTACAGGTAGGAAACATTATTTCTGAAAAAAAAGACAGTTAGGAAACCTTGAAACGAAAACGGAATTGAAACGCGGAAACACTAACAAAGAAGAGTTTCCACGCAACATAGACATACACAACCCCTCCAAATTGGCTTTAAAAGTCGACTGTTCTCTGAACTTTGAAAATGACCGATTAACTCTTTAAACTTGATTAAAGTGATTTATTGGCTCCAACTTGCTTAAAGTGGCCTATTGACTTCTTAAACTTGCTTAAAGTAATGTATTAAAGCGTTTGGAACCTTCTTAAACTGATATGGGCTTTCAAATCTCCCTTTGCTCTACCACCTAAGCTTTAGGTGGTTAATCGTGTCACTTTAAACAACTTCAGACGATTATACGGTTTTGTGTTTGATACTGTTTTCTCTATATGCATATTTGTGTCTCTGTGAAGGGAAGCAAAGATGGACTATGCCCACTTGAAAAGCTGCAAGATGTTTGCAAGAAGATGAAAACACAGAATGAAATACATGTGATTGATGGAGGTGACCATTCTTTCAAGATTGGGAAGAAGCATCTTCAAACTAATGGATCAACCCAAGAAAAAGCTGAAGAAATTGCAGTTCAGGCTATTGCATCATTTGTTTCCCAGTATCTTGGAAGAAAATGATACAATTTCTGCCTGCAATGGTTTTTGTTTACCTCCTTTCCTAATTACTGGTATGTCTCTGCATCATATCAAGATAGTTCTGTATGGTTTTGTTTACAGAGATTAGGTACAAATTTTTAGACCTGTAGTTATTGGAGGAGAACAAATTTAGACTCCATGTGTAAAATTGTACAATGTTAGCACTAATGTGTCGTAAATTGAGCAATTTCAGACTTCATTGACAACAGATCCAACAGAAGTCCATTTCTCGTTAATTTAGTTCCATGTCTGCTTTTGCTCTATGATTCCTTTAACTTCGGTTAAAGGTGAACGCTAAGGGAACTTAGGTGATGCAGACATGGAACCAAGTTAATAAGAAATAGGTTTCTGTTAGATGTGCCTCAAATGGAGTCTGAAATTGCTTTATCTATAAACGTTATTGCTAACATTACACAGTTTTATACGTCAAGTCTTAATCGGTTCTCCAAATAACTATAAGACCAATCCTTTTGTAACATCCTTGTCTATAGCTTAGTTTTCATAGTTTTTGACCCTTGAGCAAATCTGCCTTTTCTTGTAAATGATTTTAAGTTTGAACTTGGAAAGGAAGAACCACTTATCGGATGAAAGGTTGTGCAGTGGATAACCTCACTTTCTAGTAGATCGAGTTGCAATCTGAAAACTCGAATTAAAGGTCAAAATGGTCACTGAAGTTGGCAAGCAGGGCCAGTTTAGGCCAAATCGAAGTTTAGGTATCAATTCAGTTCCGAAGTTGGCAAAACTTGACAAAATTTTAGGTATTAAAACTGATTGCTTTTGGGCTAATTTCTCAATTTTTGCCAACTTCAAGGCTGGGTTGATACCTGAATTTTGATTTAGGGTAAACCGATCCTGCAGACCAACTTCAGGAGCCATTTTGACTCTTAATTCCTGAAAACTCGGGTCGCTTGCTAACGTGGGACAAATTAAAAAAGAAGTAAATAATTAAATAAACACTCTTGTAAGGCAATTATATTCATATAGAACTAATTTGGTAAGTTTATTTCATAAAATACACACAAGTCAGATAGAAGTCATACATGGACTTATCAAGCTGCTATACATACAATATTTTAGAACTCTTATTTAGGTATTTATGCTCAATGCTTTTTGGGTACTTTTTTTCTTCTCATCCAATTCATTATTCATACATTATGTTGGCAGCCCCTCTCTTGACTGATTTCTTAATTCTGCAAACTCTGAGCAGAAAAAAAAGAAAGAAAGAACATATTAATCATATAATAGAATAACAGTTATAACTTATATTACATGGAAACAGTAACGGATACTGACACCGAGAAAGCATATTGGCTCTCTGAACTTACAAAGTGTCTCATTAGCCTTCTGAATTTGCTTAAAGTTACACGATTAACTCTTTATGACCACATGACTGAACACGAGTGGATTTTGGAAAATTGAAAAATATACCACTTTATATGCAAGTTCGGGGGTGAATATATCACTCTAATCAATTTCAAGAGGCCAATAGGAACATCAGAAGCTCCTTAAACTTGGCCCAAAAAAACATACTGGCTCTCTAGACCTTCATTAGCTCTCTGAATTTGCTTAAAGTGGTATGATTAACTTCTTATATCCACACGACAGAACAAGGGTGAACTTTCACAAATTGAAAAGTATACTACTTTAAATGCAAGTTCAGGGGAGCAAATATATCACTCTAAGCAACTTCAGTAGGTCAATAGGTCATTTTAAACAAATTTAGGCAGCCAGTATGTTAGTTTAAGCAAGTTCAGAAGGCTAAGAGACACTCATTAAGTTCAGGAAACCTTTTGAAAACACATTAAACAAGCAATTTTTCTTATATTACGGAACATGATCCGAAACTTGAGTTTCGATTTCCAAAATCTTTCCTGAAATGTAAAGCGTTTTAAAATCAAAGTTTCCGTGCAGCATAGAATAACAGTCATATAATCAACCCAAGAGAAAATACCTACCTTTTAATCACTGTCACTGCTGCTGCTGCTGCTATCCTTCTTCTTCTTACTCCCACCCTTCTCTTTCTTCTTACATTCAAACTTCTTCTCCTTCTTATCTTTCTTCTCCTTCTTCTCTTTCTTATCCTTCATTTTGATTCCATCTTTAGCACCGAAGCACACTGCGCCCTTCGATTCATGGCGTTTTTCAGTCTTCCCCTGCTGAGCATGATGAGTCTGCTGCCCCCCATTGTCTTTGCTGTGAAATAACTGACCCAATATGCCTTGGCCATGGCTCGATTCATGGTGCTTTTCAGTCTTAGCCTGCTGAGCATGATGAGTCTGTTGCTGCCCATTGTCTTTGCTGTGAAATAACTGACCCAACATGCCTTGGCCGCGGCCTGACTCGTGGTGCTTTTCGGTCGTAGCCTGCTGGGCATGATGAGTCTGCTGCTGCTGCCCATTGTCTTTGTTGTGACATAGCTGAGCCAACATATCTTGGCCGCGGCTTGATTCATGGTGCGTTTCGGTCTTAGCCTGCTGAGCATGGTGGTTCTGCTGCTCATATTCATGGATAGTGTGGGTTTGAACATGTTCTTCCTGATGTTGTTGTTGTTCTTGAAAGCATTGAAGGGAGGCCATGGTGATGGTGATATTTGGGGGAAAAGGGTTTGTAAAATGAGTTGTGTATGTTGTTCAAATCATTGAGGGAGATGCATGTTTATATAGGAAGAAAGGGGGTAAAATTAGGCGATTCGGTTCGGTAAACCGACTCGATTCGGTTGTCGTTTTAGGTGTATCTCAGTATTTTGATTTGGTAATGAACGAACCAAAATATTTGGTTTGGTTTTTTTTTTTTAATTTTTTCGGTTATGTGTCAGTGTGAATTTGCATCCTTTTCAAACGTCAGGGATAAAATTGCTTTTAATTGTGTATTTTTTTGCACCTTATCTCTATTTGTTTTTACATTACTGGAAATGTTGAATTGCAAATTGTTCTATTGTTTACACTAACAAAGATTTTGACTTATGTTGACGATTGTCGGTCAATTTTTTCAAATTATAATTTCATTAATTTTTCAGATCAATTTTAGACATCATTATAAAACACATATTTTGTTTCTTATTTTGTACTAGTTGATTAAAAAAAAAGTTTCATGTTTTTGTGATTTAATAATAGAATTTGAGATTAATATTTTTAAATTGGACGAAATATTTGGATTTCTTTTGTCTAACTTGTATAAAATGGAGTATAATTTTTTATTTTATTTTTATTAAATTTCACGTCTATGATCTGTTATTAAGTGATAAAATTGTGTTCATACAACCTATTCATGACTCAGAGATGATTTGTTGATTTATTTTTCAAATTGACCAAACTTATCAGTGCGGAGGGTAAATTTGCTCTGTAGGCCCCTGCTTGGTAAAGAGTTTCTTGAGATAGAATTAGAGGTTTTGACTAGTCAAACTTATAATAATGGTGTGAAGACATTCAAAAGAGCTTATTGGTTTTAAAAAGCTAATTTTGGAAAAGTCGATTTTAAAAGTTTTTTCAATTAACTTATTTCTCGATCTCTTTTAAAAGACATTTTTACCTCTAATTACTACTCTTTAATGCCAAATCAATTAGGGGCGTTTGATCAATTAGGGGCGTTTGGTTCACAAGAGGTAAGGGGAAATGAATCAAGAAATGAAACTAAAGGAAAGGAAAGGAAATGAAATGATATGAATAAGCATTAATTCCTGTTTGGATATGTTTAGGAAATGGAATGAGGTAAAGGGAATCCAATTCCCTACAGTGTCTGGGGTAATGGATTTAACCTAAAGTGGGGTAAACCCGTAATCTAAAATGGGTAAAGAGAATGAATTTTTTTTTAAACAAATAAGAACAAAGGGAATGAAACCCTCTCATTTCCATTTCCATTCCTAAAGATCTCGAACCAAACGCTCCTTTAAATTTTACCAGACAAATTTACAGCTAGTCAAATCAATTAACTAAAATGGTAATTAACTAACAACTAATGTAATTAATTAATTAATAACTATTTGCTAATATCAGTATTAATTCAAAATAATATCTGTATTAACTATATTTTAGAGGTTAAGTGTTACATCTTATTTCAAAATAATATCAGTATTAATGGGTTAGCATCTTTCGAATCTGCTTTTAGAATTGGTGATGGGGGCATTAATTAATGGTAGAGCAGAATCTTTAAGAGAGAAGAATCTTGAAATTAATGCATGAATTGCTTTCTTATCAAACAGAATAAATTCAATCTGCATATTTCTCAGTCTCTTTTCAAATTTTGATGCTTGCCTGCCCCAATAATGTTGATATGGGCATCCTATTTTCTACCGTCCAAAATTAAAATTTATACTATGAATATTACTTGCGGCTTCAAGTCGGCGTAAGAAATATTACAGAAGGACAAGATCACTTGCATCGGATCTTCGTTAACCTCTGGATCTGTTATCGAAATTGGTTTAAGCGATGCATCCTAATTCATTAGGAAATAGGAGAGTTGGGCATCCGGCGGCTTTTGGGAAGGGAGACGATGTCTCCGTAAGGTGGAACCCCTACGAACACTTTGGGTCCATGAGTTGGCCTATAGTGCGGGTTCTTTGTGATGTAGGTAGGTGTTGGCTGGCCGAGACCCGAGGAAATCTCGGCGCCACATGGGGCATTAGCGTGGCTTCGATCTGGTCCCGTGACAAAGGGGATTGGATCCGTATGGACCCCTCGTATGGTTATATGTAATATCATAATGAATAATAGAATAAGATGAAGACCCTGAATAATCGAATAAGATCCGGATGGAAGATCCGTAATAATAGGAAGAAATTTTTCGCATTTCAATCTGTTCCATAATATTTGTCTTTTAAAGGCGTTTGATTTTCTATTGGAGTAGCGATAAGGATAAAAGTTGAAATAGGGATAAGGATAAATGATTGTGATATGAATAAAAATATGAGGTAAATAACATTATGGTGTACAACCATTTCTCTCAACTTCAACTTGTCTCAATAAAATCACTCAATTTTAAGTTTTGTCTCAATCATGTCTCTCTTACGATTTCAGTGATTAAAAGCCACCAGAATGATAACATGAGTGACACGTCAATATTAGCCAACTCAGATCTTTGACCGAAACGACACGTGACACCCACGTATGCATCACCTGACAGCCACGTGTCTTTTATTTTTATGGAAAAAAATAGTTTTTTTCCATAAAAATAACTAAAACGTGGCTGTCAAGTGTCGTTTCAACTAAAGATTTGAGTTGACTCATGCTCACATGTAAGTTATGGCATTATTCCAATGTCTTTTAACCATTGAAATTGTTGGAGTGATCTAATTGAGATGAATTATAGTTGAGTTTTGGCTTAATACATCATTTTCCCCTGAACTTGTCCAAAAAGCTTGATTGCCCCCTGAACTTTCAAAGTGTCCCAATAGCCCCCTCAACTTGTATAAAATGTTCAATTAGCTCCATGAACTTGCATAAAATGTAATCAATTGATCATTCAATTGCAAAAAATGTAAGTTAAATGCGGAAGATGTATTGCACGAGTCTTAAAAAAGTAAAACAACCAAAATCAGAGTATACAGTTCTAATATTAGAGAAGAAAAGCTGTATAGTTGAGTAATCAATAACTTTCTTTTTAATTATGTAATAACATTCTAAGATGCATGGAATACATCTTCCGTATTTAACTTGCTTTTTTTGCGATCGAGTGATCAATTGATTATATTTTACACAAGTTCAGGGGACTAACTGAATATTTTATGCAAATTGAGTGGGATATCGGGACACTTTGAAAGTTCAGAGACCAATTAAGCTTTTTGAACAAGTTAAGCTTGAGTTTTTAAAACATGCATCAAAACTCCCTTATAACCCAAAGGCCTCAGTCCATTCCTCTTTCTTCCTGTAACGGCCCAGGTAAGCATTCTTAAGCCCACTTCTCTTCGTTTGATGTATTTAGCCCACTTCTTTAATTAATTAGGATTAAGAGAAATTACTAGGGTCCTGTTTGGCAAATAGCGTTTTGGGATAAAAAGAGCGGTTTTGACCAATTTTAGAGGTTTGACCACTGAAACCGCTGATTGGAGTGTTTGGTAGAGAGAGGTTTGGAAGAGAGGTTTGGAATGAAAACGCTAATTTAGAAAAAGCTCCTTTTAGGAGCTTTTTCAATTAGCGTTTTGCAATATTAAAATTAATGGACTTTTTTAACCCTAATAAATAGACTCCATCTTTTCCTGCGCTAAAATTAATGCCCTTATTCGTCTTTTTGCACAAACCGCTATTATCAATCAGCTAATTTTTACCAAACAGGTTACACAAACAGCTAGTCAAATCAGCTAATGTAATCAGCTAACAGCTAACAGCTAATTCCCAAACAGGGCCTAGATTAATTAGTGTTGAGTTATTTTTTCATTAAGTTTAATTTTTAATTTTCACCAGCTTAATTTATTTTTAATAACTTAATTCAAATTTTGCTGATGTTAATTAGTTTGTTTAATTGAGTTTTAATTAGTTTAATTTTGTTTTTAAAAAATAGTTTAATTTAATATTTGTATTAGGTTAATTTAACTAGTTAATTGCTTTAGGATAATTTATAAATTAAATTATTAGTCCCTATATTTTGGCAAAACACACTGTTTAGTCCCTATATTTTTAAAAATACATGATAAGGTCCCTAACTTTTTTCCCAGTGAACTGTTTAGTCATTCCGTCTGTTTATTAGTTTTTTTTACCGTTTATGACTTAAGAAATGACTAAATTACTCTTTACTATTTACCTTCAAACTTCAGAAAAGGAAATTCAATTTAGAAGAGAAGCTATTTGTATGGAGAACAAGAAAAAGAACAGACTCAATGCTTACGAATTTGAACGATTAAGAAGAAAATAAAAAAGAAGAACATTCAAAGTTAATTTCAGATGCATTAGAGTTTAAAGGAAAGGAAAATAAAGGAAAAGAAGAACGTAAATCCAAATTGACTAACAGAATCTTCATGAGAGTATAACGGCTGGGACTAAATAATTCATCAAGAAAAACGTTAGGGACTAAACAGTTCACCGAGAAAAACGTTAGGGACTTTACCGTGTGTTTTTGAAAATACAGGGACTAAATAGTGTGTTTTGTTAAAATATAGAGACTAATAAATTAATTACCCTAAAATAAAATATAGAGAGTAATTTTGGAAAAGAACAATCTGTCACCTCCCTACCCTCCAATTTGGAGTGTAAAGAAAATCAGCCAAATTTTACTTCACCTACTCTCACCTATTATTACATTCAATTACACCTCAAAACAAACAAGATTAGCTACCATCACTTACTTTAAAATACCTCCATCCAAACAAGCTGTAAGACACGTTGACATTATAAAACCCAATTCGAAAGCTCTCACTTCTCTCCTCTTTTCTTCCTTAGTCTTCTTCAAAGTTCATCTCTCTTTTTTTCTTCTTTTATTCTTTCTTTCATTTTTTCCTTACTTTTCTCCTAACTCCTTTTTAACCGGATCTATCTAGTCTTCCTTCTTCCTCCTCCCATCTATGTTTTAAATTTGCATTTTCTTAGTTTGTAACTTTAGTTGGTTTGAGATCTATTACTTTTTCGAAGTTCTTTTCGTCAGATCTACATCTGCTAGCCATACTTCTATCTTTTATCCTTTTTTCGGTTTTAGCACAAGCGGAAAAGATTTATCTTATCCGTAGATCTATAGATCTGCGTGGTTGCACAATAGAAACGGACTCAGATCCGAATGTCCGGAAGAGTTTGAAGGATGAAGAACGGATTGCATCAGTATTTCAACGAGATTCGACTTTCGAGAAGTATATGGTTTCTAGTTTCTTTGTATTATTTCTACCTTTAATGGTTTTTATTACTCTTTGTAGTCTTTTTTCTTCCTGTAATATCTTGTACTGGCACTAGCCTGTATGGGTATGAGGTTTTATTCCTCCTTTTTCATGTATCTGTATCTCTGAACTTTCTTATCTAATGAAATGATACCTACTATTTTATCAAAAAAAAAAAAAAAAAAAAAAAAAAAAAAAAAAAAAACCAATTCGAATGAATATTCAGCCTTGCTATAGAAATTGTTGCATTACCGTGTTGTCAGCTGCTGCCACCCTATATTTCTACTTGAATTTACATTTGATAAATCGATGTTGCGTATATATTAGTATGAATTAGTTTTTTTTTTCGTTTTTCTATTTTTTTTCCGTTTAATTCATGATTTATCTTGTATAAATATACTAATTTCTCTTAAAATCCTCAAAACCAACATGTACAATCTACAAATTAAATACGTATATGGTTATGTTATAACTGTAAACAAAATAAACACGTTATTCGAAAAATAATTTAATTTATTTTTACATTTTATAATATAAATCCATTACGTAAGACTAGGTTGTAACTGTATGCATAGTTATCGAGAATAAAAAGAATGAAGAATACGATTTTATTCTTGAATTTATTTAAGTAAAAGACCATGCCAATAAAATATATCGTCAATTAAATCCTAATTAGCGATATATAACTTGAAAAATACACGTGATAATTTTATTTTGCGTATAGTCCGCTCTACATGGCTATGTTATATCCATATGTATGGATATAAGTGAAATAAACTTAACTGGTCTTCATTAATTTAAACTCTTTATACAAGACTATATTATAACGATGTGCACGGTTATAAAATTGTAACATAAAAAAGAATATAAGTTATATTCAAAAAAAATAATTATATTCATCTTATTTTAGTACGTGAGGTTATGGTGTGACCATACAAACAGATACAAAAATATACTCAAACACTCCTAAATACCTCGATTGTGTAGCTTATATTATTCGAAACAGTACCAAACAACAAACACATAATGTTATAAATAGGACCGATTTATCAGGCGGACTAGAGTGAGACTACGTATCTTCCCTACATGTAACCGAAAAGTGAACCCTAATCTCTTCGTAAACCATCTTTATCCAAATTGCCCTAAAAGGATCACATGCAAAAATTGGAATCCAATCATACCATCAAGATATTAGTGGTGACGCGATGAGATTGTTCCACACTAGAGGGAGGGAACCTCGAGTGCGCCTCATGCCATTGGTGTGGGTGCGACAATATATGCAAATAAAATAGACGACATGTTTTTATTTGACGCTAACATACATAAATAATTGTCTCGTTCCCTAAAGATTTGATCTTTGTGAATAAGATTATGATATATACAACCCTTAGAGCTGTATATAAGCGTTTAATAGGTTAATATATTTATGTGTATTTTTTATATTTATATATATTATTGCATTGAACTTTTAAAAATACGATTGTTATTTCCAATATTTACATTAATAGAGTTTGTTGTATTTAAAACTTCAATGCAATAATAAATGTAAATAATACAATAATAAATATAAATATACTAACTTATTAAATGCTTATATACAATCCTAAGGATGGTATATATCATAACCCAAAGGGTTTAGAGTTTAGGGTTTAGGGTTTGACACAGACCCATCCATGAGGATTGGAAGGAGGAGCGCCTGCCTAGGGCGCAATAATGAGGGAGGGTCCAAATATAGTAGTAGGCTTTTAATTTTACTCAGATTAAAAAAAAAAAAAAGATACATGAGTATGGGTAAGTTACATATTAGTCATGATTAGACTAACTATTTACAACTATCCGATATTCTAAAAAGAATTTCTTAAAATGTCAAGTACATAAAAACTAAAATTGGTTTTAGTAATGTCAGCATTTGAATTTCTTGAGTTTGTCAAAACAACATATTGTTATCCAAATATTTCAATTGTTTTTTTAATCCTCTTAAATATGATAATGACAGTTACATTTGCTGAAAATAAGTTTTTTGAAGTTAAAATTATTGAAAAAGTTATTTGAGATCATTAATGTCACATAAAAATTTAAATGATCTAACCTTTTTATTTATTAAAAGAAGTATGTTAGAACATATTGATGTAGACAATATTATTAGTGATTTTGCATCTAAAAATGCTCACAGATATTATTGTGTATAAGAAACTGAGTAAGTAAAGTGATATAAAATGTTTTTTTTCCATATGAAATACTTTTTTATTAGATCGTTTGTTAAGTGTAATAGAAAAAAAATCATTTTGAAGAAATTTTTCTATGCACACTTAATTTTCATAATTTATTTTTTACTTGTACTTTATTTATTAGGATTCTCATTTGGTTATTTGCCCTTAGGCCCCTAAAATCTCAGGATCGGCCCTGGATTGACATATAATAAGATTCGAACTCGAGATCTAGTTTAAGCAATTTGAAACTCTTAACCACTCAAGCCAATCTTAATTGATTAGACATAAAAAAAAAAATTAAATTTACATTATTGTGGTTTGTGACATTAATTAAAATTTAAAAACAAAATCACTAAAAAAACCATTAAAATTTAACAAAATAACGATTCAAACTATTTTTATCCATATCCCAGTAAATTATGGTTAAATACCTATTTTACTCTCATATAATTCATTTTTAAATTTTTTTCCTTTACTACAACAACAACAACAAAGCCTTAGTCCCGAAATGATTCGGGGTCGGCTAACATGAACCATCATATAAAACCGTGAAAATCAAGTCGTGTCAGCGACACAGATTCGCTCCCTCCACTCCGTCCTATCCACTACCATATTTTCCTCAATTCCCAATAAACTCATATCACTCTCGATCACCCTCCTCCAAGTTTGCTTAGGTCTTCCCCTACCCCTCACCACTACATCCCTTTGCCACTCTTCGGTTCTCCTAACCGGCGCATCAAGCGCTCTACGTCTCACATGGCCAAACCACCTTAGTCGGTTTTCTCTCATTTTATTCTCAATAGATGTGACCCCTACTTTTGTCCTAATTATTTCATTACGCACCCGGTCCTTTCTCGTGTGACCACACATCCATCTCAACATACGCATCTCCGCCACCGACATCTTATGGATGTGGCAGTGTTTCACTGCCCAACACTCCGTACCATATAACAATGCTGGTCTAATTGCCGTCCGGTAGAATTTTCCCTTCAATCTATTAGGCATGCCGGGATCACAAAGGAAACCCGTAGCACTCTTCCACTTCGACCAACCAGCTTTAATCCTATGAGCAACATCTCCATCTACTTCTCCATCCGTTTGGATAATAGATCCTAAATACCGGAAGCAATTCGAGGCCTGAACAACTCTCCCATCTAGGGTGATTGTCCCTGCCTCCCTACTCCTACGGCCGCTAAACTTACACTCCAAATATTCTGTCTTACTTCGACTCAACTTAAAGCCTCTAGATTCTAGAGTTTGCCTCCATAGTTCCAACTTCATCTCCACTCCTTCTTTCGTCTCATCAACCAACACAATATCATCTGCAAACAGCATGCACCATGGTATACCATCTTGAAGTGAACTTGTTAATTCATCCATAACGGTGGCAAAAAGAAATGGGCTTAGTGCGGAACCTTGATGCACTCCAATCGTAATAGGAAACTCTTCAGTCTTCCCAACACTAGTACGTACACTCGTGCATACTCCCTCATACATGTCCTTTATGATGTCAATATATTTCCGCGAAATGCCTTTCCTTGTCAAGGCCCACCAAAGTACTTCCCTTGGTACCTTATCATATGCTTTCTCCAAGTCAATGAAAACCATATGCAAGTCTTTCTTCTTATTTCGATAGTGCTCCATTAATTGTCTCATTAGATGGATGGCTTCCATAGATGATCTTCCCGGCATAAAGCCAAACTGGTTTTCCGAGATCTTCACCGTCCTCCTTAGCCTTTGTTCAATCACTCGCTCCCAAAGTTTCATAGTGTGACTCATTAATTTGATTCCCCGATAGTTGGCACAATCTTGGACATCGCCTTTGTTCTTATACAAAGGGATTAAGGTACTTTTCCTCCATTCTAATGGCATCTTATTGTTTCTCCAAATTTTGTTGAAGAACGTCGTCAACCATTCGATTCCTCTTTCTCCCAAACATCTCCAAATCTCAATAGGGATGCCATCAGGTCCTACTGCTTTCTTCAACTTCATCTTACTTAATGTCATTTTGACTTCACCCTTTTGAATTCTCCGCAGGCATTCATGATTTATCATATCGTGATGGATACTTATATCTCCAACATCTTGTTGGCGATCTCCATTAAATAAGTCATCAAAATAGGACCTCCATCGTTCCTTGATATCCTTATCTCCAACTAGAACTTTCTGGTCCACATCTTTCACACATTTAACTTTTCCGAGATCTCGCGTCTTCCTATCTCTCATCCGAGCAATTCTATATATGTCTCTTTCCCCTTCTTTCGTATCCAATCTTGTATACAGATCCCGATTCACCTTTGCTCTAGCATCTCGTATGACCTTCTTTACTTCCCTTTTAGCCTCTTTGTATTTTTCGTAGTTCTCGTCACTCCTACATTTCCCCAATAGTTTATAGGATTCTCTCTTACTCTTTACTGCTTGTCGTACTTCTTCTGTCCACCAAGATGTGTCCTTACCCGGTGGCATGCTACCTTTAGATTCCCCTAGAACTTCCTTCGCTACTTCCCTTATACTATGCTCCATCTTATTCCATATCGAATTTATATCTGAATCCATATTGCAAGTCCAAATATCTTTTTTGGTCATCTCATCCACAAATTTTTGTTGATTCTCCCCTTGCAATTTCCACCACTTAATCTTAGTCTCTACTTGAGGTGTTTGTTTTCTTATACATTTCCTACTTCGAAAATCTAGCACCACTACTCTATGTTGGGTTGTCGTACTCTCACCAGGGATCACCTTACAATCAATATAACTCTTTCTTCAAGCACTCCTTACTAAGAAGAAGTCAATTTGGCTCGCATTACCGCCACTCCGATAAGTCACTAAGTGGGATGTTCTCTTCATAAACCATGTGTTCATGATACTCAAGTCATAGGCTGATGCGAATTCCAAAATATCATTTCCTGCTTCATTCTTATCTCCAAAGCCATACCCTCCATGAACACTCTCAAACCCATCTCGCCTAGAACCCACGTGTCCATTGAGATCACCCCCTAGTACCATTTTTTCATCCCTAGGAACCTGTTGCACCACTTCCTCTAAGTCATCCCAAAAAGCTTGTCTTATAGACACATCTAATCCTATTTGTGGCGCATATGCACTAATGACATTCACAACCTCATCCCCTATCACTAGCTTAACACTCATAATTCTATCGCTCTTCCTAGACACCGCTACTACCTCATCAATATACTCCCTATCAATAAGAATACCTACTCCATTTCTACCCTTATCCTTTCCTGAGTACCAAAGCTTATAACCCCAAGGAGCTATCTCTCTAGCCTTGGCTCCAACCCACTTGGTTTCTTGTAGGCATAATATATTTATTCTCCTCATCTTCATAACATCTACAATTTCAGCTAATCTTCCTGTCAAAGAACCTATGTTCCATGTCCCAAAGCGTAACCTACTACCCTTACCCCTACCCCTACCATTACCGTGGACTAGCTTATTTACCCGCAACCCTTGCATATTTGACACCACCCCCAGGTCCTGGGGTGGCGCGCCGCTTCGGGACGACGACCTAGCAACCCTTGCACATTTATCACTACACCCGGGTCTAGGAAGTGCAGCGCGTCGCTGAGTAGGGAACGCCCCAACGGTATTTATATTATGGTTCATGTCATAAGATGTGGCTAAGTTTTACGCTGGCCGCCACAAACCTAACGCAACCCTCCTCCTTTGTCCGGACTTGGGACCGGCTGTAAAGGCCACCAAGTGACCCTCACAGGCGGAGTTTTTTCCTTTACTATTTCTGTAAAATATGTATTTAGTTCTAATTTTATGGTGAAAAGGATAAAAGAAAATCGATAATATAATCAAATTTATCCATGCGATCATCTTATTAATTTTTAACGTTTTTATTTTTTGATTCGTAAGAGTATTTACCGCCGGCAGCAATGATTATTCCATTTCGCAGATGGTTTGCACCTCTATGGATGAAACTGCTGTCTACGTAAATTCTTTCCATTTTCAAAGATGAGGATCAATCCTGGACCTTTGGTTAAGAGAGGAGGAGCCTTTATCACCACCACAACTCCGTGGTTAACAATTTTTTTTATTGATATAGATTTTAATATTACAATAAAATATTTTTATGTTACAACATTATAAGAACCGTGAATCTATAATTTAATTTTTAACTTCTTCTGTTCATGCAATAATTCGGTTCCATTTTTTTGATTGATGCTAAGAATATCAATCTAGTTGGAATGTCCAGTGCCTTAATTTTCCAGTCTCAATTTTTATTAAAATAATAATTTTCATTCCAACCCCAACTTATAAGTTAGACAAATTTTTGCTCTAGAATTGAAAGTTTTTCTCCAAAATTTTCTAAAAAAAGTAGACAAAAAATAATGGAGGTCAAATATTGAACACAAACAGAGAAAATACAGTTTTAACTTTGCCTGAGATTTGACAAAAAAAAATAGAAAAAAACTACCAAATATTAATGATACTGTTACAGAATCTAATCAATCTAAATATCCTTTTAGGCTGAATTGGTCAAGACTATATATATATATCAGTCTAGAATCTTTATTATTATTTTATAATAAAACGTCTAGAATCTTGCTTAATCTAAATATTAAAAAATAAAGGCTTGATACATCATTTGCCTATTCAACTTGTTCGAAAAGTTTGATTGGCCCATCAACTTTCAAAGTGTCTCGATAGCCCCTTAACTTGCATAAAATATTCAGTTAACCTCTAAACTCGCGCAAAATGTAACCAATTGATCACTCGGTTGCAAAAAAGTAAATTAAATACGGAAGTTCTATTGCACGAGTCTTAGAAAAAGTAAAACGACCAAAATCGGGTATACAGTTCTAATATTAGAGACAACAAGTTGTATAGTTGAGCAAGCAATAACTTCCTTTTTAATCTATTTTTAAATTATGTAATAACATTCTAAGATGTGTGAAATACATCTTCCGTATTTTAACTTACTTTTTCGCAATCGAGTAATCAATTGATTACATTTTACGTAAGTTCAGGGGACTAACTGAATATTTTATGCAAGTTGATGGAGCTATCAGGATACTTTAAAAGTTTAGGGAGCCAATCAAACTTTTTGAACAAATTCAGATGGCAAATGATGTATTAAGCGAAAAATAAAATCTATAGATCTCTAATTTTAATGAATTTTGTCTATTCCTGTAACTTTATAATCTTTCAATTTGATACTTTAAGTTCTTAATATATTATTATTATTGTTTGCATTTAATCCTTAATTACCAAAAACTATAGTTATGAACATCCAATCTAATAGGGATAGGAAGTAAAAATATCCTTAACATCTAAAATGGTGCAATTTGACTTCTAATATTGGCAGCCAATAGTAATTTTACTCTTAACATTGGCTGCCAAATTAAGGGTAAAATTGCATCATTTCACGTTAAAAATAAAGTTACTTCTGACTGTAAACATTAAGGGTAATTTTACATCTTATCTCAATCTAATATAAAAGAGTATTACTTGTTTTTTTTATGTGTTTACGATTTGTAAAGGATGTTCATTATTTTCAGATATTTATCTAATTAAGAAATTAGATAATTAGAAATCTTAATTGAATTAATTTTAGTTAATATTAATCTAATATGAATTAGAATCAATATCAAACCGGAATTAATTATTGTCTAATTTGAAGAACAATGAAGTCATATCTAAAAATAAAGAGTTAATTCAGATATAATAAATAATAAATAGAAAAGTGAAAATTCTCTTTCTATTTTCGGCGTCACACTCTCTCTCTAGATCATGAGCCTTCGTTCTTAGTTCATGAATTAATCGTTTTCCTCCCAAATAACTTCGGTATGAGAAAAGTGTGACTTCATTCTTAGTTCATGGATTAATCGTTTTCCTCCCAAATAACTTCAGTATGAGAAAAGTGTGACTGATAATATAAATTCGTGGTTCTAAAAAGATACTCCCGATTTATACTCAAGATTAATCAAAACTCCAAAATATAAGTTTGGAACCCATATTTAAGTTCATTCGGTGGTGAATACAAGATTGTTCGATTGAGGGGGGGGGGGGGGGGAGACGATTTTACACGTGCGTGTGTAAAAAAATATTTTTGCTAAATCGAACTTGTTCAAAATTTTTGTATATATACGTGTTATAATCTGAGTGGTTAAGTGGCAGTGTAAAACTTCTCAAAATTAAGCTACATTCATTGTATTTAAGATTCTAACATGTAAAACAAATTGTGTCTTATAGAAAAAATTGGTATATGGGAGGGCCTAAAAGGCCAAAAAAATTTAGAAATTTTGATTTATGGAGGGTCTAATAGGTCAAAAAAAATTAGTATTTTGGATTTAGAGAGGGCCTAATAGGCCAAAAAAAATTAGAACTTTGGATTTAGAGATGACTTATCAGAACCTATGACGATTTTGGGAGTGTTAAATCAGCACCAAATCTAAATTTTTTTGGAGACATGGGGCTGAAACCACCACATCCTCGAATTTTGTGGAAACAGGAAGACAGAAACTACTTGTGGTTATGGTGGTTCCGGAGGCCAGAAGGGCCCAGGCCCCTCCCTATATCCGCCCCAAGTTCATTTGATTATTTGTATAAAAATTCTTCAATTTTTTTATAAATTTTCTATAGCCATCACTTCTTCTATTACCTAATCCACTTGTCTTTATCTAGGAATGAGGGAGTTATGTTATTAGACACCATGTCATCTGGTGGAGTAACTAAAAGAGGCGCGCCTTCAACATTAAATCATTGACAATGACTCTTTATCTTTTAGTATGACGTGTTCCAAATCTCAATAAACATGTCTCATATATTCTTTATAACTTAGAATGAACCCACTCGGACCAAATTCCATATTCTCATATGAGACAGGAATCACACTCCCACTTAAACTAGTATATAGATCATTTGTAACTTATTGAGGTGCTAGATCATAATTTTGTTCCTCAATATTTCTCTCACTCAAATAAAAAGGTCCATTTGAATCTAATTCCTCATATAAAATGAGATCTTGGTGAACTTCCATAATTTAAGGAATTCATTTTCTAAAAAGACGACATCTCGTGATTCAAATTCTGGCAGTCTTCTGTCATATTTTTCTTCCACTAGGACATATCCTTTTGATATGTCTATGCATCTTATAAAGATACTCTTTTTTCTTATTTGGCCTAGTTTTCCAAACTTACTCGAGGTATCATGGAAAAAAACGGTATATCCCTACAGTTTAAGATCACTTAAATTAGGTTTGCGACCTGTCCATAATTCGTATGGAGTAGAGGTGAAAATTTTATAGGATACTCGATTTAGGACATAAGTGGTTGTCAGTCAGGCATCTCCCCAATAGGAAATGGTTAAGTTCGCTTGAGCCATCATGGACCTAACCAAATCGAGTCGAGTTATATTTCTCTTATTGGAGACACCGCTTTGTTGTAGAGTGTATGGAATTGACAAATGGTATTCAATTCCTTTTTCATCGTGTAAAGCTTTAAATTCATCTGAAAGATATTCCTGACCGCTATCAATTCTTAAAGCTTTAATCTTTCTTTCTAACTGATTCTCAACAAGGTTTTCTAACATGGCTTAAGACTTCATACTTATGAGACCTCAAATAGATTTGACCATGTTGGTCCCTTATAACGTTAGAAGTATAGTTCCAAGGGGGGGTTAGGAACTATTTAAAAATTTTAAGCTAGGGCAGACTTCTTTTTCGTGAGAAAAAGGTTTGGACAGCGGCGCTGAGTGAATAGCAAGATACTGGCTTAGTCAACTAGTGACTAGGTCAGTTTCTTTACTTGAGTCAGGAGATAGCACTTGGAGTCTATTCCTGAACTCAAATATTCAATGCGCACAACTCAGCTTGACCTCTTTACTTGGTCAGTTTTTGTTTAAGCAAGCAATAAATATATAAAGGAGTTTAAGGTTAGAAATATGTTACTCAGCAGATTTATCCAGGTTCGGCCTCCAAGCCTACGTCCTGTCCCCGGAACACGTTCTGAGATTTCGAATTCTCTATTGAGCTCTTTAACGGTAGAGCATCAAACCTTTTACAATCTTAGCAACTGAGTATAACAAGAGTACCTTCCTCTATACCTCTACTCAATCCTAATCTCTCGCTAAGTACTATAACCGAGTACTCAGCCTCTCCTTTCTAATCTCTAGGAATGATAAGTGTTTGTCCTAAACAATGATTACTAAGACACCTTAGATGATTGAATAATCACTCTAGATTTTACACAAAAGATATGAAATTTAGTGTAAGATTTCTTTGCTTTTTGCTTGCAGAACTTGCGTAGAAATTTGGTCAGCGTAATGGCTTGATCAAGTTCTGTATGGAATGAAGCAACTGATGGCACTATTTATAGAGACGTCTGAGGTGTCGGTCATTTCGAATTTCGAAATAACCGTTGAAGGGAAACGGCTTCCTGTCGTTGTCATCCTGACTTGCTCAGAGCTCTCGGCCAATCAGATTTGAGTATCTTCTGTCCTCGATCAGCTTTTGGTCAGCTCAGCAGAGTGTCTCTCCATTTATGGTAATGTCAACTAGACAGCATACTGTGTCTTCTGAACTTTACCCAAAGTGGAAATACTTTGTCTGGAAGTTGTTCTTAGCCAGCTGCTGTCTTGTACTGTTTGTCGAATCAACTCAGCAACTTCGTCCCGAAGTTGTTCCCTGAAGGTCTTCTAGATCCTTCTTCCGCTGAGTTGCGTTTTGTCCATAACGACAACGTTTTGACATACGCGGGCCGAGTTGCCTTAATCTGTTTGACTTGGGCTTTGACTTCCGTATCAGGCTTGGGCCTTTTAAACTTTGTATTTTATAAACAATTTAACTCAACATTTGAACAAACACATTAGTAGTATAAATCAAAGCATTTAAACTTAGTGTGTTTAGAATATGTTTTTAATTATACTTAAACAATTTTGTCAACTCAAAATTATGTGGAAAGGTGTTTCAACAAACTCCCCCATTTTGATGTTGGCAAAACTATTCAGCGTAGAACTCAGTATTGAGCTCCCCCATGATAGTTGACCTAATATAACTTAGCAAACTCCCCCGTAAGGGTTGAGCTACTGACTTAGTTTTACTCAAAACATTTGAAGGTTTAATCGAGTAAGTCTAAGGTCAGTTTTCAGATATAGGTCAGCTCATGGAACATATTCTATTTTACTTAGTGTTTAAGCAGAAGTTATAGCATTCAGAGGGCACTGAGTAATTTGTTGTTCAATGAGTTTTATAAGACAATGTTATATAAACATACAAGTCAATGTCAAACATCTTATCAGCATTTGGTACAATCAACAAGTTTTATAAGCATTAAACATAGTTGATGTAATTGAAGATACATAATAGCTTAATACTCAACATCATAGATAATAACTCATAACTTAGTTTTTTGATAAAAAGATGCAAGTATTGATATTTCTAGAAGTAGTCAGCGTATACAATGAAAGACAAAAGAAAAAACAAACATATAGACTACACATCTACACATAGCATATACTGAGCTGGCCTACTTCTATTTCTTTTTCTTTTGATTAGACTGACTAATCTCATGCTGTGTTCTAGCTACTTCTTTCTCCCCTATTTTGTCAGCATCGGGAGGAGGAATCCTAAAGGCGTCGGTAAGGACGGCTCTGGTCAGCTCTGTGGACAGCGTCTTAAGCCTATCGGCGCTTTCATTGACACCATAAAAAATTGCAACTCCATCATCTGATACCTGGGCGGGTATATTGAGTTCAGCAGCGCTGATCATGTTTACTATGAAGGCTTGAGATTTGCCTATCCAGGTAAGTGCATCAGTCAGACCAGCAATGACTTGATGGAATGTCTTGAGTAAGGATGTGCCATAGTATTGACGCTGAATATTGCTGTGACGTATGTGGTTGAAGGTTTGTCTGGTGATAGACAACATTTCATTTTGCTTCATAGCGTCAGTATCCATCTCTTGCTTGTTCAAATTCAGCAATCGAACGGTCTCACTAATTTGCTCCACTGAGCACTGAGAATATGAGACCATTTGCTCGTTGGTTTTGATTTGCTCGGTGTGAAGCTGAGCAAAGAGCATTTTAACTTCATCAGAAGTAGCATAGCATGTGTTCGCAGCTGACAAAGTCTGAACTTTTTCTTGAAGAGCGTTGAGATGTTGAACTGTTGTCAGCTGGATCTCAGCCAGCTTTGCGATGGAATCCTACTTAGCTTGCTGTGCTTGAAAGGTAATGATGATACTCAGCAAATCCTTGAATCCCTTAACTTCGTTGAGAAGCTGAATTACATGGGAGAGCTGAGTTGTCTCAATAGTAGAAGACTCAGCAGCATGAGGAGTAGTTTGTTGAAGGTCTTTGATCAATGTCTGCACTGAGTCGATGTTTCGTTTACCAGACTCAGTGGAATTCATGTAGCTTAGAAAGCCTTCATTAGGTTGCCTTGTTTCCTCAGTATGACCGGTGGGAAGAGGAGTCAAAAGAATGATGTGGTCAGTGACTGGAAGTGTGTTTCCAATCTGCACTTGAGTTTCAGGTAGAACTGATTGATCAGCAGAGGTGTTGATTGGAGAAGAGGTAATTCTAATGTTGTCTGTGCTGACGGGTGCAGGAATGTTGTGAGTCAGCACAATGCTTGGATTGACAGCATTTACAGGAATTGACTCAACTTGACTTGTTGAGTTGGCGGAAGCATTCAAGTCGGCGTGTTCCTTTGGTGAAGAAACAGAGGCTTGCTTTTCAAGGGAAGCCGATGAAGTAGTAGTTGGTTGTTTTCTGAAAAATTTTAGCTTCAGTTTAGAAGGATCTTGGGTCGGCTTTTGAATGACAAAGTCAGGAACAGTTGGTGGTTGAACAGGAATGTCAATTACTAACTTCTGACTTGCCTTAACTAGTCTTCTTCTACGAGGAGGAGTGTCAACTTGTATAGATTCTCCTGAGTGAGAGGGAGAAGTTTCCTCTTGATCAGCATTGAGCTGGTCAGCTTGTTCTTGTCCTTGATCAACATTGTGCTGGTCAGGTTCTTGTTCATCTCCAGCAGCCAACCCCGTATTGGTTGGCTCAGCATTAACCTCACTAGGTGTTTCCTCAGTGTCCTCAGCGTCATCTTGACCGCTGGCTTCTTCTTGTTCTTCATCTTCTTCACTATTGCCATCTAACTCTTCCTCAACTTGTGCAATGAACTGATCGTCCAGATACACCTCATCTTCTTGATGTTCAGCTACAGTTCCTAGACACTGTGTGTAGTGAGAGTCTCCAGGGACAACTACATCAGTAGGAATAGCATCAATAGGAGTCAGTGTAGAAGACTTCTGCTTCTTTTGAGGCTGCACATCAGCATCTATTCTTTCCTCAGTTTCAGGCTCATCTTGCCTGCTTCAGCTGACTTAGGTCTCTCCTAACCTGGTTCAGTAGCTGACTTAGGATTCTTGGCCTGAGGCTCAACCTTCTTTGAAGGAGTCCCAATAGCTTTCCTCTTGCGGGCAGCTGGAGCCTTTGTCCTTTTGCTTTGCTTTGGAGCTGTTTCCTCAGCTTGTTGTTCAGCAGCTTTTCCTTTCTTTAGGGGCTGATTGAACTTCAAAGCCCTCAGTGAAGCGGCTGTTATTTTAGATCCTCTAGCCTTAGTTTCCTCAGATAGGTCTATTTGATGATCAATGAGGATCCTGGTGATGAGTGATCCCAGCCTGAGCATTCCAGTGCTCCTTAGGAACCCAGCAATCAAGAATATTGGCATATTGATCGGCTTATATGTCAGCATATTCCATATGAAGCATTGCTCAAAATTCGTTGCTGAGGTGGTGTAGTTGATCTTGGGATAAATAAAGTAGGTCAGCAAATAGTGAGTCATCTTTTGGTGCTAACCCATTGAGGTACTTGAGATTTCTCCAGAATGACCAGGGGGCTTGCAAAAGTTGACTTCGTAGTTAGTGTTATCCTGATCTCCAGTTCTTCTCAGTTTTTCTCCCTCATTTTTCAACTTCAGCAAATTCGCCAAATAGGTGGGATTGATGAAAATCGTTTTCCCCCTTACTACTATTGCCAGATAGTCCTGGTTATCATCAGCGACTCGGAGGTTGTTGTAGAACTCCCTTACTAGGTCAGGATAGGTATGATCCCTAATGGAGAACAGCTCGGTCCAACCATTTTACGATATCCATTCGCAGAAGGGTTGCTCGGATGTCACAAAGGTCTCAGAAACCCATCGTGAGAAGTCTACTTTCCATTCGCTAATATCTTCAAATACCTTGGAATAGGTTCTTGCCTTGGTCGGCTTTCCTTTGGATGGGGTAGCTTGGTCAGCTTTGCCTTTGCTCGGCGTAGTGACCTTGGTAATTTCAGGCACAGTAGTTTTCCTGGAGGGTTCATCGGAGCTGGTCTTAGGGTGACCGGCACCGGAGATGTTGACGGAAACTCTAGTCATTGTTTCAGAAAAGGATTGGAAGCTTTGAGGGTTTTTAGAGAGAGAATGCTTTGCCAAAGAATTCGGTAAGTGTAAAGAAAATAAAAATGGGGATTTACCCATTATTTATAGCGGTGAAGTGTGGATCTTATCGAATCCATGTGTCAGTTTTGCCTTGGGATTGTCAACCGACAAAGATCCTGGCTTTTATGACACATTCGGCGCATACGTCATCCTAGGTGGCTATTCGCGTGCTTTTGCATTTAATGCAATGGATCTAACACTCAGCATTTAGAATACTAAGCGTTTTATATTCTGAGTGGTCAGTAGTATTTGAAAGGATGATTTCTCAGTTTGAGATTATTACTCGGTGTGCATATTGACTTAGTATTGATATTTAATTTTTTTTTCGTTAGTACTCAGCATAACAATCACTCAGCATGAATTTGCTTAAATCATTCAGCATAGTAATTCACTCAGCATAAATTTACATTTAGAATAGGAATTTACTGAAGAGGATTAAACATACCAATGGCTTCTCTCAGTATGCTGAACTGTTCACGAGCCAGTGGCTTTGTGAAGATATCCGCAAGCTGCTCATCCGTTGGGACGTAGGTCAGCTTTATCTCACCTTTGAGTACATGGTCTCTAATGAAGTGATGCCTTATGCTGACATGCTTCATTCTGCTGTGTTGAATTGGGTTCTTTGATAGATCAATTGCACTTTTGTTGTCGCATTTGACCTCAATTGTCTTTGTTTGAACACCATAGTCTTCAAGCTGTTGCTTAATCCATAGGACTTAAGCAACACAGTGACCAGCAGCAATGTACTCAGCTTCAGTGGTAGACAAGGCTACTGACGCCTGCTTCTTGCTGAACCAGGATACAAGACAGCTTCCTAAGAAATGACATCCTCTAGAGGTGCTTTTTCGTTCTAGCTTGTCTCGACCATAGTCAGCGTCAGTGTATCCAACGAGTGTAAAGCCATGAGTGTTGGGATACCATAAACCTGTGTTCACAGAGCTTTGCAAATATCTAAGGATTCTTTTTACAGCTATGTAATGAGATTCCTTAGGGTTAGATTGATATCTAGCACAGTAGCATACTGAGAACTGAATGTCCGGTCTACTGGCTGTTAAGTAAAGTAGAGAGCCTATCATATCTCGATACAATTTGCTGTCTACTGACTTACCATTCTCGTCAGCGCAGAGGACAGTGTCAGTGCCCATAGGAGTGGATATTGGCTTGCAATTTTCAAGATCATATTTCTTCAATATCTCCTTGGCATATTTAGCTTGACTGATGAAGATGCCATTCTTTCCTTGTTTGATTTGAAGTCCAAGGAAGAAGTTGAGTTCTCCCATCATAGACATTTCAAACTCAGTCTGCATTTGCTTGCTAAATTCCTTGCACATTGACTCATTAGTAGCACCGAAAATAATATCATCAACATATATTTGAGCCAGCAGGGTATCTTTACCCTTTCTCTTAATGAATAAGGTTGTATCAGCTTTGCCCCTGACGTAGATTCTAGTCAGCAGGAAATTGGTCAGCCTCTCATACCAAGCACGTGGTGCTTGCTTGAGGCCGTACAGAGCCTTTTTGAGTTTATAAACGTGGTTTGGAATTTTGGATCCTCAAACCCTGGAGGTTGATTAACATAAACTTCCTCGTTTATAACTCCATTAAGAAATGCGCTTTTAACATCCATTTGAAACAGTTTAAAGTTCATGTAAGATGCATATGCACATAAAATCCTAATAGCCTCTAGCCTTGCCACTGGGGAAAAGGTCTCACTATAGTCAATACCTTCTTGCTGACTGTAGCCCTGAGCTACAAGCCTTGCTTTGTTCCTGACTACGTTTCCTTGCTCATCCAGCTTGTTGCGGAAGACCCATCTTGTTCCAATGGTCTTCTGACTCCTTGGATGTGGCACTAGCTCCCATACATCGTTTCTTCTGAATTGGTCAAGTTCATCTTGCATTGCGCTCATCCAGAATTCATCTTCCTCAGCATCAGCGAAGTTCTTAGGTTCCTGAACTGAGACGAAGGCCACGTTGCTGAGGTATCTCCTGAGTTGATTCCTCATCATCAGGGTATTCCCAGTAGAATCAAGGATTTCACTCTCTAAGTGCCCTCTTGGAATCCTTATTTCCTTAGGTAGATTTATGTCTTGTGCTGTCTGTGTTTCAACAATCTCTACAGAAGTAGATAGGTCAGTGAAAACAATCTTAGGTTCACTCTTACTTTTGGTCAGCCCTTTAGGGAATGACTCAGCAGCTGGTTCTAGGTCAGCGGTTACTGAGTGTGGATCATCCTTGGTCAGCGGCTGGTATCTATCTGCAGGGTTAGTTTCGTCGAACTCAACATGTACTGACTCTTCTAAAACTTGAGTTCGTTTATTGAAAACTCTGTATGATTTGCTGTTTGTTGAGTAGCCTAAAAAGATAGCCTCATCAGCTTTTGAGTCAAACTTAGCTAAACTATTTTTGGTATTTAAAATAAAACATTTACAGCCAAAGGCACGAAAGTATCCAATGTTAGGCTTTCGTCCTTTCCATAGTTCATAGGGGGTTTTCTTTAATATAGGTCTAACTAGAGCTCTATTAAGAATATAGCACGCTGGGTTTTCTTTAATATAGGTCTAACCAGAGTTCTGTTCTTCCTTTCAACAACCCCATTTTGTTGAGGTGTTCTAGGAGCAGAGAAATTATGGTCAATGCCGCTAGCTTCACAGAATTCAACAAACTTTTGGTTTTTGAATTCTCCACCAGTATCACTTCGGACGTGAGCCAATTTTAGGTCTTTATCATTTTCAAGTTTTCTAACCAAATTTGAAAATGTGTCAAAGGTCTCATCCTTGCTACTTAGCAGGATCACCCAAGTGTACCGAGAGAAGTCATCTACAATGACCAAGGAAAATCTTCTTCCACCCAAACTCAGCGGCTGGACTGGACCGAAGAGATCCAAGTGTAGTAACTCTAACGGACGCTTAGTTGAGACAATGTTTTTACTGTGAAAAGATTGTTTGGTTTGTTTTCCAGCTTGGCAAGCGTGGCATAATTGATCTTTTTCAAATTTAAGTTCAGGTAGTCCCTCAGCCAATTGCTTTCTTGCTAATTTGGCCAAGAGGTCCATGCTTACATGACCAAGTCTCCTGTGCCATAGCCAGGAATTTTCTTCCTTTGATACTAAGCATACAGTTTTTGAAAACTTTTTCTCTAAGTCTAGCATAAAGACATTATCTATGCGAGGGGCAGTTAAGATTAACTCATTTGATTTACCCTCGTATATTTTACATCTAGTAGCATCAAATATAACTTTTCTCCCATTATCACATAGCTGAGCTACGCTGAGTAAGTTATATTTGAGTCCGCTGACTAGGGAGACAGATTCAATAGTAGGATTACCTCCAATGGTTCCTGACCCTACTATCTTACCCTTTTTGTTGTCTCCAAAACTTACGCTTCCTCCTCGTTTATGCTCAAACGTGATGAATTGAGTTTCATCACCAGTCATATGCCTCGAGCATGCGCTGTCAATATACCACATCTTTGACTTCTCAGCACACCTCAGGCTTACCTGCATTGTAACTAGTTGCTTTTAGGTACCCAATTCTTTTTGGGTCCTGTCTTGTTAGGTTTAACAGGTAAAGCATCATATTTTATTTTATGGCGGCATACTTGGACAGTATGGCCATTCTTTCCACAGAAGTCACAGCTGACCTTCTGTTTAGGTTATCTCACTGACTGGTCAGCACCCCAGTGCTGAGCATGCCAGCACACCTTTGTGGTGTGACCTTTCTTCCCACAGAAGTCACACTGGACATTCCGCTGGGGATTCCATCTCTGCTGAGTACCTTGGTACTGAGTTCTCAGAGGAATGTTTCTTTTATTTGGAACCTTTAATTGGTTCTGGATAGTTGTGACGTCCTTTCTCAGTTTCTTTGAAACTGATTGGACTTCAGAGACAGACTCATGTACGATCTTCATGTTATCATGCAAAGTTGAGTTGTCCTGAAGAAGGTATCTGAGGTCACTCAGCTTGACTTCTTCAACCTCGTCACAGCGCCTGCTGAGTGCTCTAATTTTCTTATTACACTTTTTTACAAGTGTATAGAGATCACTCAGGGCATTACCCATTTCGTTTCTGAGCTGGGAAAGTGATATTACCTCATTTGATTGCTCCTCATCGTCAGATGCAACGGAGGGGTCAGCATGCTTAAAGATGCATGGCTCAACAAGTTCGTCAGCCATGAAGCATATCTTTGCTGACTCGGTGGCCTCAGCTTCTGTTGATGAAGATTCATCACTGTCGCTCCATGTAGCCACCATTGCCTTTTTGCCATTCTTCTTATCTTTCCTCAGCGTGGGGAAGCTTGACTTTATATGGTCAGTTTGATGACATTCAAAGCATGTAATGGGCTTTGAGTTGTCTTTCTTGTATTTGCTTTCGCTGGACTCAACTTTATACTTATCAAACTTTCTGTAAGGCTTCTTAGAATATTTGTCATTTTTCATGAACAGCCTTTTCATCTTCCTTGTGAACATAGCCATCTCTTCATCATCTGTTGAGCTCCCATCAGTGGAGTCAGCTTTCATGACAAGAGATTTCTGCTTCTTGTCTTCAGACTTTTCCTTCACCTCGAAGTTTTTCATTGATATCTCACGGGTCAGGAACGAGCCGATGAGTTTGTCATATTTGTAGGTGGTTAAGTCCTGAGCTTCCTCAACAGCGGTCTTCTTTGCTTGCCAGTCTTTAGGAAGACTCCTGAGTATCTTTTTGACTTGTTCTTCCTCAGTGAAGATCTTCCCAAGTCTCTTGAGCTTATTTATGATGTTGGTAAATCTTGCATTCATGTCAGATATACCCTCATCATTGTTCATTTCGAACAGCTCGTACAGTCTCATCTGCTGGTTCACCTTGGACTCCTTTACTTTATTGGTTCCCTCGTAGGTGACCTTCAGCTTCTTCCAGATCTCTTGCGCCGACTCACAACCTGAGATTTTATTATATTTTACAGCATCGAGCGCACAATGAAGCATATTTATAGCCGAAGAATGATTTTGTAGCTTCTTGAGATCATCCTCTATCCATTTGGCCTTAGCTTTAACAATTGTTTGGCCAGCCACAACTTCGACAGGTACAAATGGGCCTTGGACTATGGATAGCCAGGCACTCATGTTTGTAGCCTGAATGAAATTTTTCATCCTATTCTTCCATAAGGTATAGTTAGACCCGAAGAATAGGGGAGGCCGAGTAATGGACAACCCCTCAGGTAAGATCTGAGTTGTTTGGTTTCCTGGGAGAAACCAAGTGCTGTTTTCGCCCATAGTGGGGATCAGCTCAAGGCGGTTAAACCTTTTACAGTGAGCTTTTAAGCTCTGATACCACTTGTTGGTCCCTTATAACGTTAGAAGTATAGTTCCAATGGGGGGTTAGGAACTATTTAAAAATTTTAAGCTAGGGCAGACTTCTTTTTTGTGAGAAAAAGGTTTGGACAGCGGCACTGAGTGAATAGCAAGATACTGGCTTAGTCAACTAGTGACTAGGTCAGTTTCTTTACTTGAGTCAGGAGATAGCACTTGGAGTCTATTCCTGAACTCAGATATTCAATGCGCACAACTCAGCTTGACCTCTTTACTTGGTCAGTTTTTGTTTAAGCAAGCAATAAATATATAAAGGAGTTTAATGTTAGAAATATGTTACTCAACAGATTTATCCAGGTTCGGCCTCCAAGCCTACGTCCTGTCCCCGGAACACGTTCCGAGATTTCGAATTCTCTACTGAGCTCTTTAACGGTAGAGCATCAAACTTTTTACAATCTTAGCAACTGAGTATAACAAGAGTACCTTCCTCTATACCTCTACTCAATCCTAATCTCTCGCTGAGTACTATAACCGAGTACTCAGCCTCTCATTTCTAATCTCTACGAATGATAAGTGTTTGTCCTAAACAATGATTGCTAAGACACCTTAGATGATTGAATAATCACTCTAGACTTTTACACAAAAGATATGAAATTTAGTGTAAGATTGCTTTGCTTTTTGCTTGCAGAACTTGCGTAGAAATTTGGTCAGCGTAATGGCTTGATCAAGTTCTGTATGGAATGAAGCAACTGATGGCACTATTTATAGAGACGTCTGAGGTGTCGGTCATTTCGAATTTCGAAATAACAGTTGGAGGGAAATGGCTTCCTGTCGTTGTCATCCTGACTTGCTCAGAGCTCTCGGCCAATCAGATTTGAGTATCTTCTGTCCTCAGTCAGCTTTTGGCCAGCTCGGCAGAGTGTCTCTCCATTTATGGTAATGTCAACTAGACAGCATACTGTGTCTTCTGAACTTTACCCAAAGTGGAAATACTTTGTCTGGAAGTTGTTCTTAGCCAGCTGCTGTCTTGTACTGTTTGTCGAATCAACTCAGCAGCTTCGTCCCGAAGTTGTTCCCTGAAGGTCTTCTAGATCCTTCTTCCGCTGAGTTGCGTTTTGTCCATAATGATAACATTTTGACATACGCGGGCCAAGTTGCCTTAATCTGTTTGACTTGGGTTTTGACTTCCGTATCATGCTTGGGCCTTTTAAACTTTGTATTTTATAAACAATTTAACTCAACATTTGAACAAACACATTAGTAGTATAAATCAAAGCATTTAAACTTAGTGTGTTTAGAATATGTTTTTAATTATACTTAAACAATTTTGTCAAATCAAAATTATGTGGAAAGGTGTTTCAACAGACCATACCTGATATAGTCATTTATAAAAGTCATGAATTAGTAGGCCCCATGCCTTACCCTCGAGTTCATTGGACCACATACATACGAATGAATTAACTGCAAATGATATTCAACTCTAGTAGCCTTTCTAAATTCTTTTCTATAACTCACGAGGCAATTCAACCTTACTTAAACTACCTAGTAAATCTTATTTGGCTAACCGGCTCATTCAATTTTGGTCTATGTAGTTTAACCTAAAATGTCATAACTTAACATCTTTATCATTCATAGAAGAAGAATAAGTATAATGGAAAAACAAATATTATTGTAATTATTTACATCAACATCCATAATAGCCAAACCATTCGAAATGTAACTATAATCACAAATTCATCTTCCAAACACAATATCAAACTATTATTACAGAAATAAAAATTTAATTCTAGGCTAAACATAGCAGTTACATAAATAAGATTCCTTTGAGTCTCCAAAGAAAATAACACATCATGTAGGAGGAGAGTCTGTCTTTGTTGTAGAGTCAAACTACAAGTTTTAATACATCGCACTTCAACCCTTGAGTTGTTTCCTACATAAATCCACCTTGATCCGACTGTATTAATCTAAATTTGACAAAGACATCTCGATCCTTTATCATGTATACACATGAATCAATAACCCATAGAGGATTGAATTCGGTTAAAAGAACAGTACTAGGTATGTAATTCACTCACTCGTGAGTTAGTGGAATGTAGCGTAGGGGCATTGAAGTCTTTTTTATAATTCTCTTTGATTTGGCAATTGAAACACTTCACATGTGATATGTTCACTTTTTTTATGTTCTCGTGCCTTTTGTTCCTTTTCTGTTTCAGCTTCTTTGGTTCCTTAGCTTGCTTTTGCCTTTGCATTGAAATGTTGACACTTCTTGTTCTAAAAGTTGGAATTATTTCAAATGGAGTGTGAACCATTATAATTGGCCTTCACATTGATCTTAATCGACGCACGATGATTCTCCTCAAGTTCCAGGCGGTGAGCAATATCATCGAAAGTTGTAACACCTTCCACGCGAGTTAGATGCATCTTCATATCCTCCCAAATGTTTGGTACAGAGTGGAAAAAACTTGGATCTTTTTCTCATCCGTTAATTGGTGACCTACATCATTAAGCACTGATCATGTTATACATCTCTCTGAGGTGCTTTTGCATTGTATGATAAGATCCTTTCTTGTGAGTGTCAAAATTGATCATGAGAGACCATAGCACTACCTCAAAGACTCCTAAGAACTTGAAAGAGGTCCAAGGATCCTTTGAGTTATCAAGCTTGCATAATTTTTTAGTGAGCTTATCATCCATTTCACCGAGCGAGATGATTTAGGCAGTGGAATCCTTCTTCTAAGCTATATAAGCTTCATTGTCCCTCATATGCTGAGAAGTAGCTCCATATTTGGATTCATCCATGAGTGTTTCCAAAGGTTCGAGGGCCTCTTGCTCCTCCACCACATACTTTATCTTAACACATCATACCTTATAGTTATCTCTGTTCAGTTTTATGTCTTTGTTCAATTCACCTAAGATATATTTTCTAGTTGAAGCCATTGTTGATGTCTCGTCTATAATGAAATTCAATTGTACGTATTAGCAATAAGTTAAATACACACTAGTTCTCTACGCAGCCTACATTTAATCAAAATCGTCCCAACACTATATTTCAATTCAAAAAAGAAACCTAAGGTGACTATTATTACCATTTATTCTACAATTTTCAACTGTACTGATTTTATGTATAGAGAACTAAGTTATAAGATATAACTCGCTTTATAATGAATTACAAGAGTTTTATTAAAGCTTTGAGTTGACTTTGGATTCATAATTCGATTCCCGTTAATTCTATTCATAAATAAATAGAGAATACAATTAAATGAAAACATTCGAAAATAATAAATACAATTCATCAACATCAATGCAACATTGCTCAAAAGTCAATTATAATAAGAAAAAGGGACATGTTTCTCTTCCAATCGCCACCTAGGCACCACTTAGAAGGCCATAAAACACCCAATTTTTTTTTAAAAAGGTTGAAGGGCCGAATCGAAGAATATCGTAACAGATTCTCGATTTCAAATGCTTAAGTGGTCCAAACGGTATTTTCCTTAAATAATGATTAGATCTATTAGTATCACGAAATTCCACTGTTCGAAACGAAGGCCGCCTGGATCGCCTAGGCCTCGCTTAGGCACTCGAAATTGAGAATCCGCCGCGATTTTCTCTGATTAGTCCTTCTAGGCGTTTTATTGACTCCTAGGTGATTTTTAGCTGTCTTTGCCTCTGCCTAAGCGTCTCGACGCCGCCTAGACCGCCTAAACGACAATGAACAAAAACATTTTTTATTGTGAATTTATTTTGTTGGTTTATTATATCTAATTTTAAGTTGTTTCAATGATATTGTTGTTGAAATATTGATGTTTGCACATTTTTAAAGATACATGTTACAAATATACATGTTTTTCTATATTAAATAATTTTATATTATTATTTTTAGATAGTATAATACATATTTTAATTGAATTTATATAATAAAAAATACAAAAATACAAATCCGATTAATCTCCGATTAATTTCGACTAATCTCCGATTAATTCCTGAAGGCTCTACCCGCCCGACTAGCGCCTAGCATTTTTTACAACCTTGCAAAATTCTACACTATGCTCTCATAGTTCTAAGTGAGCATCCTACTTAAAACCAACAATCAATAAAGATATTCTATTTATGAGTCCCGCAATAAAATTATTGAAGACCACACATCATTTTTAAAATATATTACGGGAATACATACGAGTGACACTCATAAATAAAATATCTTCATTGATTGTTTGTAACATCCCGATTCAATACTATGTAGATATTATCCGCTTTGACCCAAATCCAACACCTTGGATCTCACGGTTTTAAAACGCATCTACATATATTGGATTCTCATTTTACTAATAAGTCTTAGTCACTCCATCTCCATTTTCAATGTGTGATTCAATTCATTCTTCTCTCTATCGATATCCTTTAGCTATGCTCCTTACTCAGGTCTTCTATTCTGGTACCACCCACTTCAGACCGGATTGTAACATTGTTAGTTACAAATTTAGAAGTATTAATCTTGTGTTTGTTTGGGAGATAGAAGAGTGAGACAGATGATTGATAAACCTCTTATCCCTCAAATCCTATACCCAGGGGGTATAAGAAGGTGGGATAAGCTCTGCGGTTTTAATAGGATGGAAAAGTCCATCTTATCCCTCAAATTAATGTTATGTAGTTTAAATAAGGTTAAAATAGTAAAATGTATTATTTTATCTCTATCCATATCTCATATATCAAACATTGAATAATAATTCTCTGACTATTATATTTTTTATCATTATCCCAACTATTTATCATTGTCCATATCTCAACCTTTATTTTTATCCCTATCCTAATAGAATATCAAACGTTCCGTAAGAGTATAGTATGGGTTTCCCGAAGTAGTATATGTTATGTGAATTAATTGTTAACATAAGTTATAATTAATAAGAGTATCAAACGCGGAATAGGTTTGAATTTTCTTCGTCCATTCAACTTTGACCTTCTAGTTTTTATTTATTCTTTGCTTTAAGTCTTCTTATCCAATCATTTTTTTCTAAGCACAAATCAAATAGAAGTGGAAAATAGTGACATTTTTTTATTAATTTTTTGTTTAAATATTTGAATGAAGAATTGGTCAGCACTCCCCCACACTCCTCACATTCTCTTTCTCTTTCTATCTATAAAATTGTTGGGTAAATAATGTATTAGTTCCTTACTTTTTACCTAGCACACTGTTTAGTCCTCCTATTTTGAAAAACACATTATAAGATTTCTAGCTTTTGCCAATATTGATCCTTTGATCCTTTTGTCTAGTCTTTTTAGACTTATAATCATTATATTTTAGCATAAACAGATATATATAAAATAACATAGTAACATGGCCGATTTGTATTGTACTGTGGTTGGTTGTCCTAAAAACTAAGATATGTTCGGTTACAAATCTAAAAGAATAGATAAAAGGACTACAAGGTTAATATTGACAAAAGATAGGGACTAATAAATTATTTACCCTACAATGTTTTATTAGATTTCTTCTTCTTTAGGATAATACAAAATTGTAGTTTTGTGGAAAAAAAAAATATGAAAACACTATATTCCATTAGATTTCATTAGATTAAAAAGTATAGCATGAAATTAGGAAGAATAAAATCTCACATCCATAAAAGTTACGACATTTATAAACGGAAGAAAAAAGACTATAAAACAATAAAACCCACAAAAGTACAAACACAATAAATATATAAATCATATCCTTCTAGTAAGTCGAATCCCGTTGAAAAACGATGTAATAAGTAGTGATCACCTATCCTGAATAACCAAATGAATTTGATCATTTACCGTTAGATCCGGACATATTAAATTTAAGTTTTGTGATGTTTTGAATTTAATAAGCTCAGATCTACCAGTCAAATTTGGTCATTCAGATAGTCCAGGTGAGAACTACTGTCATTTTTTTTTATCATTTAGACTCTTTCGGACATTCGGATATATGTCATTTCTTTTTCTACAACCACACAGACTATATATCTACGGGCAAGATAAAAAAATTCTGCTCTTGCTAAATTGAAAAAAGAATAAATTAGAAAAAGTAAATTTGAAGCTAAAAACTAAATCTAAAGCATAGATGAGATTCTTTCTTCCTCCTCTAAGAAAATCTGATTAGAAGACTAGAACAGAGAAAAAATAAGGAAAAATGTGAGAAGCGAGCAGTAGGTCGGTGGCGACAACAATGACGAGTTGAGAAGAACTCGACAAGGGAAAGAAAATGTAAAGAGAATGAGGAGCTTTTAGTTTTGTGGATTTTTAAAAACGGATTGTATTTGCGCTAATTCATAATATTGAAAATTTTAGAGCTGAATTGATATCTAAAAATTCAATTTGATCTAAATTGATTATGTTCGACAATTTTAGAGTCATTTTGACTCTTTATTCGGAAAAAAAAATCTTAGAGGTTTTTACTAAATATTTACCATGTTGAATAATTTTAATAATTTTAATGAAAAAGTTTATCTTTAAATATATAGGAAGTTATGTAACACGTATATTTGTAAACTTTTAAATCCAAGAATATCTTAGTAAATATGTAAAAACATAGTTTTTTTTTTTTTTTTGCTTCTTCTTTTAAAACTAAAATTTAAAAATTTAGATAAAGTCTATATACTACTAACTTAGTATCAACCATAAAACTCGATGAAGATTTATAATAGAAATTATAAATTTTTTACCAATAAAAATTAAACTTTAACAAAATGAGAAATTGAATTCAAAACGTGACAAATCGAGATATAAACTAGGTTTATATATCAGGTGCCCACCAACCTAGTTCAAAAAATTGATTGATTTATAATAAGCTATTAACTTTATGATCTTTCTTAAAGTCCATTTCAATTTATTTAAATATTTTATTGTTCTACACTATAGATTGGATTTAGAGGTTAATTACGTCACTCTAAACAAGTTCATGGACTAACGTGGTACTTTATAAATTTAGAAAACCAATTGGGTTTTTGGATCAAGTTTAGAGGCTCATAATGTAGAGAGATTATACCATACGTCTGAGACACAACATCATCCGTACGTTAGAACTATAATTGAATGCAACATGAGATTCAACAAATAAAACATTTATACGTAATTAATTAATTGTATATTTTTTTAATTAATTATTCATTGGAAAATTACATCTCCTAAAATATAAATATTAATTCCTAAAAGAATAAATCGTAGATCCTAATTTATAAACTTTTAAGTATAATTTTTTCTTATTAAAAATGACCTTTATTTTTTTTATTGGGATAAGGTGTAAAAATAGCCCTGACGTTTATACTTATGAGCAATTTTACCCTTAACGTCTAAAATGATGAAAGTTAGTACCCAAATTGTCTTTTCGGTCATGAATCTTGTCAGCTACACTTCACATGTGAGTCATTTTATCACTCATTAGTAACCGATCACAAACATATGATTAAACGTGATTTAAAAAAAAATTAAAAATATATGAATTTTGTACGAGTTGGACAAAAAAAAATTCAAATATTTCATCAAATTAAAAAATATTAATATTCAATTCTATTATTAAATCACAAATCTTTTTTTTAGAATCAACGTACGTGCAAATGGTGTAGAATAAAGTACAAAATATATGAGTTTTATAATAATGCCTGAAATTGATCCAACTTAAAATTGTTCTTGACGGTCAATATTAGGGGGTAAAACTATACCATTTTAGATGTTAAGGATAAAATTTGCTATAAGAACTTACTGATATGATGTGATTGTCGAACGTATAATATACTCTTTCCGTTCCATAATATTTGTCTTTCTAGAGAAAATTTTTTGTTCTATATCATTTAACGTTTCGATTCAACCTATGTACATTAATTGATGTTTTACCAAATTAATCCCTATTTAAATTGGTTTTTTGTTTTATGAATAGATAAAAATTAATTAATGGATACAATTAATACAATGATAATAAAGACATTTAATTAAAATTAATTATATTTCTTAATTTTTGTATCGTAACCTTAAAAACAAATATTATGGAACAGATAGAGTATTTGTCGATAATATATTTCTAAATAATGTAATAAGCCTATAAAATATTTAGTACTCAAGCTAAACCTTATTGGCTAATTGATTAGATTAGAATTCCATAAACATTCCCCACTTTTTACCCAATTTCTGACCAAAGACTATTCTAACTTCTAAGCTGAAAAACTCGGTTTCTCAGTCAAACTTCAAACTTCTTTCTTCTCTCTCTCTCTCTCTCTCTCTCTCCATATATATATATACCCTTTCTTCCCCCCCCTTCACTTCAACTCAACCCACTTTCAAATTTCCAATCTTTTCCCCATTTCTGATTCTGGGTACTTCTTATTTTTCTTCATCTTCAACTAATTCACTTCCAAAATTCAGTCAATGTTAGCATTTTGATTAGATTAATTAACATCATTAAGTGTGATTAACATTAACTAATTAAAGTTAATTAAAGATGGAGAATAATGGTTGGAGCTATGATCAACAACATAGACTGCTTAGAGAGCTAATTCAAGGGATGGAGATGGCTAAACAGTTGAGATTACAGTTGAATTCTGGTTCATCAATGGAGGCTAGAGAATCTTTGGCACAGAAGATTCTGTGTTCTTATGAGAAAGCTTTGTTGATTCTTAATTGGGGTCAGCAGCAGCAGAATGCTGCTGCTGCTGCTTCTGCTTCTGCTGCTGGTGTGATTCCTGTTGTTGTTGCTGCTTCTGGGAGTGTCCCGGAGTCTCCAATTTCGATGAATGGTAGTCCCGGAAGTGATGATTTTGATGGAGGACATTTCGGTGCTTCGAAAAAGAGGTTAGACCCTGATTCTTAGCGTTCTTTGTGTCGTGTCGTAATTGTGTTATGTTGTTTCGGAGAATTCTGTGTGTGGTGTCGTGTCGTAATTGTGTTATGCGACCAAAATGGTAATTATATGGTTCGGGTTTCGGTGAATTGAGCTTCTGCTTTTAGGAATCACGATTGATGTACATTTGAAGCAAGATTACGGCTAAGTTAGCGGATTATAGGTATTAAAATGGGTTATCGTGTCATATTTACGTTATGTGATATTAAACATGGTAATTGTTTCAAACACGTCTTATTAGAAAGGTTATCTCTATAATGGGTTATCTCCGTAAATTTGAGCTTCTGCTTTTTGGAGTTCTATATAAGAAAGGTTGTTTCTATAGCAGATTATGTCGGTAAATTTGAGCTTCTTCTTTTAGGAGTCCTATATTAGAAAGTTTGACTCTATAACGAGTTATCTCGGTAAATATGAGTTTCTGCTTTTAGAAGTCTTATATAAGAAAGGTTGTCTCTTTAACAGGTTATCTCGGTAAATTGAGCTTCTACTTATAGGAGTCATAATTAATGTACATTTGAAGTAAAATTATTGCTAAGTTAGCGGTAGGATTATGTGTATCAAATCGGGTTATCATGTCACATTTATGTTACTTGATAACAAATATGGTAATCATATCAAATGGGCCATATTAGAAAGGTTGTCACTATAACGGGTTATCTCGATAAATTGAGCTTCTGCTTTTAGGAGTCATAATTGATGTACATTTGAAGTAAGATTACGACTAAGTTAGCAGTCTGATTATGAGTATCAAGTTGGGTTATCGTGTCATATTCATGTTACGTGATAATAAATATGGTAATTATGTCAAATGGGTCATATTAGAAATGTTGTTTTTATAAATTATGTTATTATGTCAAAAATTAACGACACAGACTCTTATGTTTTGCAGAAAGACAATGCCAAGGTGGACCGATCATGTTAGAGTTAGTTCCGAGAATGGACTTGAAGGACCTCAAGATGATGGCTATAATTGGAGGAAATATGGACAGAAAGACATTCTTGGTGCCAAATATCCGAGGTTAGAAGTTGATTCCGACTTGCTAATGTTAATTTTTAAGGATAAGGGGTAATTTTGTCCTTTGATTAGCTTTTTCGGACCAGTTTGTTCAGAAAATGAAGCTTAGGCTTGAAAAACACCAATCATGTTATAAAAATGATAATCGTGTCACCAAATTTATTAAAATCGTGTCACCAAATTTATTAAAGATGTCAAAATGAGTTATCCTGTAATTATATATGATATAAATGAAATAAAAATAAAAATCGCGATATCAAGTGTCATAGCCCTGTAAATCATATTGTCACAGTAGAAATTGACGGTCAAATTTTATTTTTATCCCGATCTTTTGAATCGCCAACTTTTCATATATGGAAAACTAATAGGAAACTGTTGCATTTGCAGAAGCTATTACAGATGCACCTACAGAAACACTCAAAACTGCTGGGCTACAAAGCAAGTGCAAAGATCCGACGACGATCCGAACGTATTCGATATCACATACCGGGGAGTTCACACTTGTTCTCACGGCCAACAATCTATTCCGCCACCAACATCCCCGGAAAAACAAGACCATAAACAAAATAACATCAGCAACAGCTACCAGCAACAACAACAACAATCGCAAGAAACGCTCTTTAACTTTCAAAAGACGCTAAGGGTGAACACGGAGGATTTAGACAATAAAGAAACCACAACATTCCCTTTCTCTTTTCCTCCATCTTTCATGTCTCCAACCACACCAGAACCTGGCTACTACTCAGTTTCGCCGTTCCAAATGAACAGTTTCGCCGGGGTGGGAAATCTGCAGTATTCTGACTCTTTTTCTGCTAACACTTCGGCTGCTAATTCTCCGCTCGCTGAGCCGGATTTCACACTCCAGGCACTGGAATTGGATCCCAACTTTGGATTTTTCTCTTAAGGTACCACAATAGAATAGCTTGTACTCAAGTGAGTAGAAGAGTTCATGTAAAATGGGAATAGTTATGGTAGCATTTTGAAATTTTTGATGTTTTTATATTAATAGCAACAATTAATTTTGAGGTTACATATAACAGCTTCAATACAAATTGGAATAAAAGTCAAATTGTCCTTAATGTTATTGGAGAAGTTCAATTTTCCCCTTATCGTACAAAATAGTTCAGTTTCGCCCAATGGTAGAAGCTTTATTTCACTTTTACTTTCTTCTTTTAGGATTCGAATCGGATTCAGGATTCTACCATGGGAGCAAAATTGAGCTATTTCGTACTATAGGGGTAAAATTGAACTTTTTTTATAGCTTTAGGGGCAAAACTGACTTTTTATCTCATAGAAATTCAAGAACCTGCAGAAAGAGAATTTCCAGGAAGTATGAGCCATCTAAAAATCCATCTGCAATGAGAAAAAAGTTATAATCTGCTACGTAATCGCCAAATAAAATAAAGGGTAAATAATTTATTAATAGCTACATTTTTACTCAACTCACTGTTTATTCTTCCTATTTCAATAATAAACTATTCAGTCATTAACTTTTGTTCTATTCAATAATTTAGTCCCTCAAATATTTGAATTATTAAACTGTTCAGTCCCTCTATAAGAGACTAAACTTTTGAATAAACTGAAAAGTATTATTAAAATATGAGGACTAAACAGTGTGTTAGGTAAAAATATAAGAACTAATAAATTATTTACTCTAAAATAAAAGTTAAATCTTAAATGCATAGACAGTCACTCAACTATTGGTAATGTTGCAACAAAATTCACTTTGTGTCGATAAAATAACGAAAGGTTTTATTTTTGTTTCAATCAAATTACGTCGGGAATTCTCCAGCAATTTCAGTATCGGAGTGCTTACTAGGATGACTAGTAGGCACTTGGGCACTGAGCCGATCCGTTTATTTCTTTGAACAAGTGATACCTTTTTCAAAACGATCTTTCTATCACTTCAACTTACTTAAACTGCCCGTAACATGTAGAGTATACAGTACCGTCCCGTGAAAATAAGGGGTTACCCATAGCAATTTAAACAAGTTGAGGAGGCGAAAAATACGTTTTTTTAATTTTGAGGGTCATTAAGCGTTTGGATGCAAGTTGAAGCGACTGTATACGAATTAAGCGGCTTGTTTTCTCTACCTAGACAGACGATTTCTTCTTATCTTCATCCTGAATTGCTGCAACAGGATCAGATTTTCCATTTTCAACATCTGAAGTTGAATTTCTGAGAGCTTGTCTAAGCCCCAAGACAATGAACAAATTGGTTAGAGTGAGAAGTGATTCAGCTCCACCATGTAACCAATCCACATTAGACAAAGAAGTTCCATAATGCACCTTTGCTGTCTCAAAAACAGATAGAAATTAAGTCTTAATTAGAAAGTTAAGCATCCAAAGTAAACATGATTAGTCTTATCTTGTTCAGTGGAAGGAACTAATTACCATAAATTCCAGCTGGGACTGCTCAAAACACATGAAAGAATTGAAGATCATCAGGAAAAGAAAAGAGTTAGTATGATCAGAGGAAAGCTGCAAATGGCAGAAAAACGGGTAAAATGCATCTATGCCGCTAAAATTTGGGGCTTGTTTCATAGATGTCGGGTTACACGTACCGAGTTCATTATCACAAAATGGTCACTCTAACTTTAATTTATCTTAATAAAATCATTCAGTTTTGATTTTTTCTCAATAAAGTCATATTTGCAACTCCAAAAGCAAAAAATACTGAAAAAATGACGTGATCGTTGACCGAAACGACACGTGTTGACCACCTAGATGACATGTGGCTGTCACCTAACTGATTGAAACGACACGTGTTAACTAGGTGGCAACAATGTGTCTTTTCGGTAAACTATGTGGCATCCACGTGTCGTTCAGTCAATTGTGAAAGTTGACTACTGCTGATGTGGAAGCCATATCATATTTCTAGTGTTTTTGCTTTCGAAGCCGCCGGAGTTGTTTTATTCAAACAAATTGAAATTGATTGACCATTTTAAGACAACTATAGAAGTTCGATGATTAATGGTGCATTTAACTCCATAGATGTCACTGAACTTTCAATAAAATCACTCAATTTCATATTATTTATGTGTTTATAGTCATTAGAGTTAATTTTGTGCCAATAAAATCACACAGGATTAAACTTTAGTGATTTTATTGACACAAACTTGACTCTAACGACTACAAACCACAAATGCAGATGCACTTGATGGGATGGGGATTCTGGGGAATCCCCCAGTAAGAATCATCGTGGCGGAGATGGGGTTTCTTTGTTCCCAAAATCGAAAACAAGGCCAGGATGAGGATAAGTATCTCCGGCTCGCAGGATCTCCGTCTCCGATATTAGCCCCATGGGGATCCCCGTGGATTCAACTGAAAAATCCCCATTTACCTCTTTCTTTTTTATTACTTTTATATGTTAAATGCTAGAGACAGTATTGTTTGTAATTTATTTCTTTATATTTCATTTACAATTCGATTCAAAATATTGCACGAAGTTTATGTAATTGATAGTAGATTTTCCCTGATTTTCTGTTTCAATTACAGGGTCAGGGAATCCCATTAGTCCGGGAAACAGGGACAGGAATGCAATGCCAGCCCAGCCCCGCCCAATCCCGTTTACATCCCTTAGAACCCGTTTTTACTTCCCTAATCTACATTGCAGAACTAAAAATCCACCTTACATCCATCAAATTCAGCAATGCACAATGCACACAACAATTTCAAGCACCAAAAATGACAAAACAGGAATAATATAGAGAGAAGAAAACTCACTGGTAGCCCCAACAAAGGCAAGCAAGAAATAGAATCCAAAGAGAGTGAGCTTAGGAGCAGACTTAGATTTGGTAATGAAGTACAAAAAACCAATGTAAGGAAACAGAGAGAACGCAAACAGCTGCGAAGCAATACTCTGTGAATCAATTGAAGGTGCCCATGGATCTACAGGAAGTAATGCCACACCACAAACGAACTCTCTTCTCTTGTTTCCGCTGAATCTCGCTTCTCTCGCGCAGCTGAAATTTTTCCCCAATTTACACTGTTGGTTTTGGGGGTTTTGCAGAGAAGATGAAGAACGGGGAAAGGAAAGAGGAAACGATGGAGAAGGCGATTTGAAAAGAAGTTGCAGAGAAGACATCGCCATTTTTGAAACCTTGGAAGGAGAGGGGTTTAATTACTTGGTGGAGGATTGAGATTCCATGGATTGAAATTAGGAGCTAATAACAGAGTGGGCTTTCACCAGCAGTCATGGTTTTTTATGGGCTGAAGTAATAGGTTGGGCTGCAACTAATTAAAGGGTTAATCCTAGGGTTGCAAACCGGATATGGATCCGCTCCAATGGAAACGGAGCAGGGATGGGATCTCTCTACCCGCCCCATAGGAATCTTAATCCATATTCTTAGGACTGTAAATGAGCCAAACCGTTCATGAACAGTTCGGTGTTCGACTCGATAAAAGTTCGATCATGTTCAGCTTGATTTGTAAATAAGTCAAGTTTGAGCACGGTGAAACTAGGCTCAAAAGCTCGCGAGCAGGTTCGATTATAGATTCATGAACAAGCTCATGAGCAAACTCGATATAATATTCATGAACATGGTGCTGAGTATGTTTGGTTCCATTATTTTTTTAATAATTGTAAAGTATAACATTGTAAATCATAGAATAGGTAGGGGCTTTTATATAAACTACTTCAATTAAGTAAGTTTTCTTCTTCTTTCTTCTATTCTGTAATTGTACAATTCCTTCTCATTCTCCATTAATGAATTCTCTCTTTCATGTTCTTTTCATCTATGATTCGTTATCAATAATTATATTTTTATAAATAGGAAAAGGTAAAACAACGTATTTTTATGCAACTTTAGTTTTGTAGATTTCAAAACAATGTAGTTTTGTTTAAATCAACATAATTAATAAGTTGTTCGCGAGCGAAGTTTGTAAACTCTCACAAATAGAATGTTGAGCTCGACCTCGTCAGTTTTCTAAAGATCTGAGCCTGAACAGACCAAAGCTCGACTTGACCCGATTACATGGATAATAGATATTTATTTTTATATTTGATACACTATGTATACTTAAAAATTACTAATCATGCGTTGTATAAACAAATATTATTAAGGAAAAGAGCATCATGAGGCCCCTGATCTTTCATTGTTTGGTGCATTAAGCTCTCGATCTTTCATTTAGACATATTGAACCCTTGACCTTTTATTGTTTGGTGCATTAAGCCCTGATCTTTCATTTAGACACATTGAGCTCTTGATCTTTCATATATGGGTGTATTAGGCCCTTCCGTAAATCAATTCATATATGGATGTATTTGTTAAGGATTATAACCAGTTAATCAACTGTAGCGCAGCGGAATTGCGGTTTAAAATTTATTTCTAATCCCTTTTAATTGATCTTTGTCCGTTAACCATTGATTGAATAAAACATTTTGATCCGTTTAAGGATATAAACATACCCGGACTATCTCTTCTAGAGACGGCTGAAGAATCCAAAAGGTAGTAAGATCTACGTAGTCAGGTGCACGAACATCTATTGAGCTAGAACCGGTGCTAGCCGAAGAACGAAGAAGAACTGAAGAGATAATGAAATTTTCCAAATATTCTTATGCATATGAATATTGATAGTGGCGGAAGAATCAAAATTCCACCCAAATCATGTGCCCGCCGAATGTGTATTAGGTTAATTAGATAGTTTTAGGTTTTAGGCTTTTATTATATATAGTGTAGTTATTCCTAGGTTTAAGGTTAATTGGTTAATTACAAAACTAACCTAATCCTAACATAATCACTTAAATAAATACCAATAGTATTTATTCTATGCAATTAGTTACAATTAGATTAAATTTAATTACCCCAATTAAATAAATAACACTAATTAATAAATTGACGTATTAGTTTGATTAATTATTCACGAATGCAATTTCATTAATTTACAAATTAATTAATTACAATCCGTAAACTAATTAACCAATTAAATACTCAACGCCTAAATCCATTAATCAATTACATTGATACAAAGTATCAATTAATCAATTAATTAACCACCAATTAATTACCTTGACATTTTACTGTAAACCAATTAATTAATCTCATCCCTCCAGTGTACCGTTCTATAAGTTCTAACTCAGATGTTCAATGTGCACGATCCTATGGGACTGTCCTTAGCTAGCAGTGGGCTCACGGCCCATAGACAGTAAGTGGGTTCTAGCAAACCATTACTGCCCCTAACCAATATAGCTATTTCAGCAGTCTAAAGATGCAGAGACCCTGTAGTTATCTCTTAACGTCTTTTACCATTTGATATCGATATTATAAACTAGAGGCATGGCGGCTGTCATCCTCTCTGATGTTTATGATATTTCTTGATCTTAAGTAGATTAATGAATCAGATAAGTAAACTACTTATCTAGGTGTGGCCACACACTTATCAATCTCACTTATCAAGTGGCCTGTGATATCATCTCACTGTTATGTGAGTGGTAATTCCATCACTTCACTATCAATACTAATGTGTTCACCTGTTCACCCAATCATACCCGTATTTGGCATCCTGTTACAGACTTGTTAGGCGTATGTCAAAGTGAACCGGCTCCCACATTGATATTATAATGAAATCTAGTCTGAAGACAGTTAGAGACCTATTTAAGAAAACTAATGACACAACCACCATGTAGTTTTCTCGGGCGGATCGATCCAGTCACATGTATACAACATGTACCCATATTCACAACTGACTTATCAAGTGCTATGGCTAGTATCAATTGCTACCATACAGTCGTCGAATATACAAGTCTGTGGTCCTAATCATTCCCATGATAGAATAGACTTGGGATATGGTTTTATGATTATCAATCAATGGATTCTCTATTCATATTATAGCACAAGATATAAATGAACTAGATTAATGCCTTTATTAATGTGACACAAATACATTTTATAAGAACCAATGCCTATGAACTAGGGCACACCAACAGTCTCCCACTTGAACTAGTTCCAAGCGGGTATTGCCCTAAACACTATAGATCTAGTACTACCAATTGCCTTGGTAAACTGACCAGCGACATTGTTCTCAGTGTCAACCCTCTACAATGTAATGTCACCGGGTAAGGTGTTACTATCTAAGTACGCGTTTGGATCTCTTGTGTGACATGGGATCCAGTGCTTGTGCTGTGACCCCTGTATTGTCATAGAAAACATCAACTGATCTTAAGAGAGTTTGACCTACTCCTAAATCAGTTATGAACTTCTTAATCCAAACTACTTCCTCTACATCATCGCATGCAACGATGTACTTAGCTTTCGTCATAAAATCGGCAATGGTTGGCTACTTTAAGGATCTCCAACTAATGGCATCGCCATTCAGGAGAAATCCATAACCAGTATGTGACTGGTTATCATCCTCAAAGTCTCGATCAGTGTAACCTGTTATTTCCATTCCTTCTACCCATCAAATACTAAGAAAAACATCCTTGGTACGGTTAAGGTACTTTAGGATTGCCTTGACTGTCTTCCAGTGTTCCTTATCGGGGTCTAACTGGCACCGACTAGTCATGTTTGGTGCAACACGCAACATATGGCCTTGTACATAACATAGAGTACATGATGGATTCTTGTCTATGTACGATGCCTGACTCAAGCCTAGAAGTCGGTTGGATCTAACCTTGTAGATCTTGATCGGCTTCTCCTAAGTCTTTCATTGTGAAGCATTTACTCAACCACTGCTTGATCTGGCAGTGTTAATATATTGCCTCCAATGAACAGTATGTCATCGACATACAATATTAGGAAAGTGGATATGCTCCCACTGAATTTCATATACAATATCAGAATTCTGTACGAATCTACTTGAAACACCACCTGTATAACCGATTTAGCCTCCTCATTATTTAGAGGATCTATATCGGTTCCCAAAGCATCCTCAGCATAAGCTGCAGGAGTTTGTGAGTCTTGAATCTCAACGAGATCAATATCACTCCCACTGTCTACTTTGGAAAGGAATTCCTTTTCCAAAAGGATTGCAAACCTAGCCACGAATGTTTTATTCTCAGCTGGGTTGTAGAAGTAATAACCCTTAGTTTCCTTAGGGTAACCCACAAACTGGCATTTAACAGATCTGGACTCTAGTTTGCCACTTATCAATTTCTTGACATGTGCATCAAAGCCCCAAATCTTCATGAAGGAAACGTTGGGCTTTCGGCCTGTCCATAATTCATATGGTGTTCCTTCAACTGCCTTGCTCGGTGTATTGTTAATTATATGAGTAGCAGTTTCCAAAGCAAATCCCCAAAAGGAGATAGGGAGAGAAGCTTGACTCATCATTGAGCGGACCATGTCGAGCAGGGTCCTATTCCTCCTTTCTGACACTCCATTCCATTGGGGTGTACCAGGAGGAGTGAGTTGGGATATAATTCCACACTCTCTCAAGAATAAGACAAACTCTTGGCTCAAGTATTCGCCCCCTCTATCAGACCGGAGCGCTTTTACTTTCTTGCCAAGTTGATTTTCTACTTCATTTTTAAAATCTTTGAATCTCAGAAGAGTTTTAGATTTATGTTTCATTAGATACACATACCCATACCGGCTATAGTCATCTGTGAAGGTAACAAAGTACAGAAAACCAGATCTAGCACTAGTGCTCATTGGACCGCATACATCTGAGTGTATCAGTTCCAATAGCTCTGTGGCCCTTACACCAGTTTTGGTAAAAGGCGCCTTTGTCATCTTCCCTCTTAAACAAGATTCACACGTGTCATAAGACTGCATGTCGAATGACCCTAGCGCTCCACTAGAGTAAAGCCTAGTTATGCGTTTCTCATTTATGTGGCCAAGACGACAGTGCCAGATATATGTAGGATTTAGTTCATTAGTCTTAATCCTTTTAGCGTTTATGTTATAGATTGATTCACTACGTTTTAGATCAAGGATATACAACCCATTTTCTAGAAATGCGGTTCCATAAACAATATTGCCACGATGTATAGAAATCCTACCATGTCCAATATTAAAATTAAAATCGAAAATATCCAACATAGAAACTGAGATAATATTCCTGCGCATTGCAGGTACAAAACAACAATCTCTAAGTTCTAAAACTAAACCAGTAGGCATCTCTAAAGTGTAATCTCCGATCTCCAAGGCCTCTACACGAGCACCATTGCCGACTCGAAGATCCACTTCACCAGATCCTAACAACCTCCTATTTCTCAGTCCCTGCACATTTGAACAAATGTGAGTACCACATCCAGTGTCTAAAACCCAAGATGTAGAAATAGCCAGATTTATCTCAACAACATAAATTCCAGAACCAGAAGCTTTAGCCTTCTGTTTCTCCCTTAGCTTTGGACACGTGTTCTTCCAGTGTCCCTTCTCATTACACTCGTGACAGATATCATCTGCCAAGGCCAACCTACCTTTAGGAGCTGCCGCCTTCCTTGTCTTTGACTTGGCCTTTTGGGCGTTCGCCTTGGACTTGGACTTGGCCTTTCCCTTAGGTGTGTTCCCTTTGTTGGCTGGTAAGGTAGCAATCAGTACAGATCCCTTCCACTCGTGTCTACAAACCTTTTGTGAGTTCATAGGATAGTCAAGGAAATCAGTCCCTGAAAGTTTTTCCTTTTCCAGGAGTGGTCTGAGTGAGTTGTTGCTTATTGCATTCATTATTTCTTTTATGTAACTTGGTGATTTTTATCTACGTGGAAAAATTACATTAGAGTTAGAATAAAGGGCTTAAGCCAAAGATCAAATTAATAATCCATTTTAATTTGTTATTGGTGATATTTATTTGGCTGTCTTGACCAAGATCCACAATCCATCAATAATAGACCGAGCTAGGGCTCCGCCGTCGACCATTGACGATTTGGTAGGATAAACTATCCAATCCTCCGTAAGGACTCTTGGTTTGATGGGCTTTGTGACACTTAGCCTATCTGTGCTTAGGGCCCGCTCAGAGCTAATGCTACCCATGTTGAGTCCAACCACCATACACGTGTTAGCCATACCGAAGTATCCTAACCCTCGACGGCCCACTAATTACTACAGCATACCTACTAGGGCACGTCATACACCGTAGCACTACCTGGGAGGAAGAGGTGTGAATCTGGAAAGCACTTTTAAGCGACTCAATATTTCATTATCCGGATTAATTAAGTGATACGGCTTTAACATATAATTATCACGGGTGATGATCTGGTGATCGTTGCTACTTATATTTCATGTTATACTAAGCAGTTGTATAATCAAAATAAACATAGAGACTCTATGGGCCTTATAATACATCCTAGTGAAACTAGATATACTATCTAATCTTCACGGGCTTGCTTCAAGTCTCCTTGGACTCCCACCATGGGCTTGGACCATCTGGGCTTCTTCACGACCAATTACAATTTTATGAATAGAACCTATTCTAAAATTACATTAATGAAAGAATGGCACGCAGGCCATATTTTCCAAAATAAATTAAATTACAAACCGACTTTAATTTAGGGCCCATAGAACTCTATAACACATTGTTGCACGGTAAGACATACAAATATAATGCATGATCATGGCATTCCAAAATCATCTAATAAAGTTAAGCCGAGTTACTCAGGGTGAAATCGCCAATTTTACCATATGTGACTAAGGCCCATACAGGCCCAAACGGTTAACATCCATTTGTATGCAAAATTACAATTTCGCTCCCACTAAATTTTAGGATCGTCACATATCTAAAATTTAGCCCTCCCAATTTAAACCGGTGTCACGGTCTATTGGGCCAATTTCACAAATTAACCATATTCAATTTTACACAAATTATCAATTCGATTAAAAATTAAATATGCATGCCAATCAAAAACATTTTAATACCAATTAATTTTTTATTCAAAACACGTTTAATAAATTAAACGGTATTAGGACCCAGATTTAATTAAAATTACCCGAGAAAAATTTAAAAGATTAAATCTGTCCCAAACACCAAATTTAAAACTAAATTCGGTGATTTCGCGTTCAGGGACGGCAGTCGGGGCTGCTGTCCGTGGACAGCAGCAGTGCCGCTGTCCGCCAGATAGCAGCCGCGGGGCTGCTGTCCGCGGACAGCAGTCCCGCGATTACCGTTCCGCCAACCCGGACTATTTTTTTTTCTGTTTTAAAAAAATGGCTGCTGTATTTAATTTAATTTATTATTTTAAAAATAATAATCTCATAACGAAACAAAAAAAATACAGACAGAAATAAAATTAGAAAACTTCCTAGAACAATTCTATACGAGGAATTAATAGGAAATTTCAAAACTTGATTTGGAAAAATAATAAAAACCAAATCTTATTAATTTTCAATCAATCAAAACGGACTAAACCTGGCTCTGATACCACTGTTAGGGATTATAGCCAGTTAATCAACTGTAGCGCAGCGGAATTGCGGTTTAAAATTTATTTCTAATCCCTTTTAATTGATCTTTGTCCGTTAACCATTGATTGAATAAAACCTTTTGATCCGTTTAAGGATATAAACATACCCGGGCTGTCTCTTCTAGAGACGGCTGAAGAATCCACAAGGTAGTAAGATCTCCGTAGTCAGGTGCACGAACATCTATTGAGCTAGAACCGGTGCTAGCCGAAGAACGAAGAAGAACTGGAGAGATAATGAAATTTTCCAAATATTCTTATGCATATGAATATTGATAGTGGCGGAAGAATCAAAATTCCACCCAAATCATGTGCCCGCCCAATGTGTATTAGGTTAATTAGATAGTTTTAGGTTTTAGGCTTTTATTATATATAGTGTAGTTATTCCTAAACCTAATTGGTTTAAGGTTAATTGGTTAATTACAAAACTAACCTAATCCTAACATAATCACTTAAATAAATACCAATAGTATTTATTCTATGCAATTAGTTACAATTAGATTAAATTTAATTACCCCAATTAAATAAATAACACTAATTAATAAATTGACGTATTAGTTTGATTAATTATTCACGAATGCAATTTCATTCATTTACAAATTAATTAATTACAACCCGTAAACTAATTAACCAATTAAATACTCAACGCCTAAATCCATTAATCAATTACATTGATACAAAGTATCAATTAATCAATTAATTAACCACCAATTAATTACCTTGACATTTTACTGTCAACCAATTAATTAATCTCATCCCTCCAGTGTACCGTTCTATAAGTTCTAACTCAGATGTTCAATGTGCACGATCCTATGGGACTGTCCTTAGCTAGCAGTGGGCTCACGGCCCACAGACAGTAAGTGGGTTCTAGCAAACCATTACTGCCCCTAACCAATACAGCTATTTCAGCAGTCTAAAGATGCAGAGACCCTGTAGTTATCTCTTAACGTCTTTTACCATTTGATATCGATATTATAAACTAGAGGCATGGCGGCTGTCATCCTCTCTGATGTTTATGATATTTCTTGATCTTAAGTAGATTAATGAATCAGATAAGTAAACTACTTATCTGGGTGTGGCCACACACTTATCAATCTCACTTATCAAGTGGCATGTGATATCATCTCACTGTTATGTGAGTGGTAATTCCATCACTTCACTATCAATACTAATGTGTTCACCTGTTCACCCAATCATACCCGTATTTGGCATCCTGTTACAGACCTGTTAGGCGTATGTCAAAGTGAACCGGCTCCCACATTGATATTATAATGAAATCTAGTCTGAAGACAGTTAGAGACCTACTTAAGAAAACTAATGACACAACCACCATGTAGTTTTCTCGGGCGGATCGATCCAGTCACATGTATACAACATGTACCCATATTCACAACTGACTTATCAAGTGCTATGGCTAGTATCAATTGCTACCATACAGTCGTCGAATATACAAGTCTGTGGTCCTAATCATTCCCATGATAGAATAGACTTGGGATATGGTTTTATGATTATCAATCAATGGATTCTCTATTCATATTATAGCACAAGATATAAATGAACTAGATTAATGCCTTTATTAATATGACACAAATACATTTTATAAGAACCAATGCCTATGAACTAGGGCACACCAACAGTATTAAGGCCATGTTTGGTTAGGTTTATATAACCGCAACGTTTAACATTTTCTCTAGACACTACATCATTTTGGAGCTTTTCACGAAAAGCTCTTTTTTAGAGCTTTTCATGAACATCTGTTTGTAGTTATTTGTTATTGACAAACTTATCCTTCTTATTTCCACAAAATGTGTTTTCTTTTTAACATTATTTTTGTTTTTAGAACATAATTATCGAATAAGGTTTTCTTGTGTTCAATAAATTTTTTATTTTTTATTTAAATTATTTTTATTAATTTTTATAATATATTTTTTATTTTATAATTTATTTGTTGATTAATTTAAAACATGTAAATACTAACAACAACAGTTCTGTATAATTTTACCAACCACTAATAATTAAACAACTAATAACAAACAACCAACAACAAACAACTTACTACAACCGCAAACAACTAACATCAACAACAACATCTATTAGCTAACAGTTGAATCAAACAGGCCCTTAATACACCTATATATGAATTGATTTATGGAATGACCTAATACTCCAATATATGAAAGATCAAGGGCTCAATGTGTCGAAATGAAAGATCGAGGGCTTAATGCACCAAACAATGAAAGATCAGGGGTTCAATGTGTCTAAATGAAAGATCGAAGACTTAATACACCAAACAATAAAAGATTAGGGGTCTCAGGATGCTTTTTGCCTATTATTAATATAATAATATTTTGGATAAATTTCAAATAAAACCCCTGTGGTTTCACTAATTTTCAGATAAAAGACTGTGATTTAATTTTTTTTCCAAAGTAAGGACTGAGGTTTCCAACTTTAGCAAAATAAGGACTTTTTCGATTGATACTATTAAAATCACTCTTAACGACTTCAAAAATGACATATTTTAAGAACTACTAATATTCTAAGCAACTTTAATTCTTCAACTTTTTTATTTTGAGATTATTTAGATGATGTTTGGTAAAGAGAGAGAAAGTTAATGTTTAAAGAAAGAAAGTTCCAAAAAAATGATTTTCGAAAATCGAAAATGTAGTTCCATAGCAAATATGACAGTGAACAACTTTAATTTTTGAAAATTTCCATTTTCAGATTGTTAAATATGGTTTTAATAGCATTAATCTAAAAGGTCATTTTATATAGATTAATTATATACCATTATAGATAAAAAAAAGTACATTTTATTAAAGAAAATATTAATTTAAAATTTGAGAAATTAGAATGAGATCCATACAAATATCCCAATTCACGTATGTATAAGGATATCATTTTATTTTTCATGATAGAGACTTTCCATGTCGATGGAGATATAAATGAAAAAAAGCGGTATACATTCCGCTCTATTACAACCCTGTTCAATATCTGATGCGTATCGTCTAATGTAGTGTTTTCTACGACAAAATATGTATGATAAGTACGTTATGACTATGGATGTGATCTTTCTAAATGCTCTATCTTTACTAGACGTCACTACTTAGGGGCAAGTGTACCCCGTCGTATCAAGTAATAATCCGGTTAAGACCGGGTATCGAATCCACGGGATTTATAACTGCAAGTATTAAACGACTCGGTTTTATATGTTATTTAAACGGTGAATACTTTGAGGTTGATATGGGGACCAACTACAAACTACTCCTAACTACGGGTGAGGCGAATTTATATAACAAAACTCTATGAAATAATGTGGATGAGATAAGTTATAAATATGACAAATAACGACTTCTAGTGTTTATACGGTTGAGGGTTTGTTCTTGCAATGCCGACTACGTGTAGTGTGACCGACCCATGAAGTACTTAGACTACGTGGTTCCTAGTCAAGGCGTGTCTAATTCTCGGGATCAGAAATTAGGGCCCGTAAGTTCCGTGGCTTGTTAATTCCTACGGTTTCTGGTTTGTCACTTCCGGTAAGGCAACACCTATATGAATCCCTAAAGATAGCCCGAATGGCGTCAGAAATCGCGTTCTCCTACACAATAATCAATTATGAGTATCAAAACAAGTAACAAACATCAACACATATATAGAAAAGAAGATTATAAATCATAAATTATAAATATGGAGAATGTAAATATGAATTACAACCAAGCCTAGTACATAGGATGAGTGCAAGCTAAGTAGCAAGTGTAAAGGGAAGAATCCACCCTCGGAACTAGCTAACCGGACTCAAAGCCGTCTCTTAGGACTTGGATGGTGGAGCTTTCGAGCTTGGTGCACGGAGATGGAGCGAAACTTTGATGGAATGCCAGAATCAACGAACAAGCTCTCAAGGTGGAAGAGTTTGGCTATATAAAGCCTAAAAACAAAATCTAAAACTACAAATGACAAGAATTTAATCTCAAGAAGGTGTATATTACAAGGTGTCTAAAAGTATCTGAAATGAGTGCTAGTCACTCTTATTTATACACATCAAGCTAGGGGTGAAATTGTAATTCCACAAGGTGCAAGCATGGAGGAACATGATTTTGTGCAGAAATCCCATAATACGCCTCGCGTAGGGTGTGGAACGCCCCGCGCGTTTGCCCATTCCGTCAGAAATCTCCTGCATGTGGACCAATTCCAGATCTTGTTGTCTCAAACATGCCCCGCGTAGTCTGGGATGCGCCTCGCGTGTTTGAGTTTCTGAGTTTTTATTGCTTGAATTGGGTCTTTTACGTCGTGCGTAGCTAAAGCGCGCCCCGCGTAAATGAGTCTCTGAGCTTTTTGCATTGAAGAACTTCCTTACATGCCCCGCGTGTAAGGTGGTACGTCCCGCGTATGGATAGTTGACTCAGGGAGACCATGCAGTCTGACTTTCAGGATTAGGTTAATCATTTCTGACACATGTTCCATGCCCCGCGTATGGTGGTACACGCCTCGCGTATTGATGACTAGATCTCACGTGGTGCCTGTGGATAAGTCAATTATTTCTGATCCAATGTTTCACGCCTCGCGTGAGGAGTGATACGCCTCGCGTGTATGGGTGGATTTTCACTTCTTGCTCGTACCTGAAATACAATTCTCGGGAGCCGGATTAGCTTGACATTTTATTTACTAATATTAATAAAAAATACGGAAAATTAACCGAAAGTACGGAATTTATTTTTATTTCGTTATTTTATTAAAACACTCTATTTTTGTAATTAAACTTATTTATTTCTTCTAAAATTGAACCGTAAATCACGCTAAAAGATAGGGGTAAAATACCCCTATCAAACCTCCTCGGACTTTAAAGTTTTACTTGTCCTCAAGTAAAAGAAATCGAAAGACAAGGGATTGAGATTATTAAGAGACAAACCGTCGGTTGGTTTTACCAAGTGCGTGATTTCAAAGTTAAAGTTTTATGCAAAGTTTTCGGTAAGTACCTACGCAAACAATCGAGTGACCAAAACTTGTTTGAAACCTCCATGATCAAATTTAATAGGCAATATTAACGGGGGTTGATTATCTTTTGAGAACCCGATAGTACCTCACCAAGGGATTTCACTCTTACGCTCAAACTTTGGTGGGTCGGTGTTTTAGCACTCTTCTTTGCACTTACCCGAGATCACTTTGAGTTTGCATTTTCATCCGGGTTTTTCCTCCTATGTTATGGTTTAGACAATATTAAAAATGAACCCGGAGGGGGGTTGTAATGTGGGTGGCTTTTTAGTGGTTAATTTATAGGAACTCGGGTTCAAACACCGTTTTTTATGATTGCATCGTATTTTTATTTCGGCCTTAGCGAGTTTGCAAAATATAATTCAAAATTTCTCGGGTGGAGCTTGAGAATGCCTTTTTGCTCTACATTGTGTTTCGAGAGTGGCACAAAAACGATTTCGAAGGTTTTATAGTTCTTACTTGTCAATGCCTTGTTTTGGGTAATTTTGGTGCGAGTTAATTTTTATCGGTATTTGAACAAGAGGAAAAAGGGTTAAATGTTAAAAAGGGTTTTTAACAAAGAAGTTGGTTAATAGGCTCAAAGGGGTTTCCTAAAGGTTACTGAAAACGAGAAAAATAATTTAAGAAAAGAGTTAGCCTAAGTGGGTTCGTTTTATCATCTATTGCCCTTTTTACCAAAAATAAGTGTACTTGACCCGGTATTAGATGTAAATTCTATGAGTCGAGTGAAGTCAAAGCCCTCGAAAAGTTGTGAAAGAAAATAGAGTTCTCGTACGAACTCTTTTAGGCTCAAAATTACCTCACAAAATTTTGGGTTTAAATTGTATACTATTGAGTTTTCGCTAAACTTTCAAACATCTCATTTTTATTGCCTTTTTAAATTTCATTATGGAGATGGCATGTGGGTTAGGACTCAATGCTTTTGTTTAGTATAAACCTAGGCTTTGCATAAATTCTAGAACTTCAAAATTAAGACTAAAATTTCTCACTAAAACCGATCCTTTGTGTTCCGTCTTTTTATTTTAAGGACAAATAACGGAACTTTTTATTTTATTTCCGAGGGAGGTAGTGTGTCGGAAAAATTTTCAGAATCGATAAATTAGTTCAATTATTTTGTTGTTTATTTGATTTTTTTATTTTTGTTTTTGTTGGTGCAAAACAAACTGAAGGTGCGGGGTTGCACGACCCTCCGCGTTATTAAAATGACGTCTATTCCAAGGACGTCGTAAAAGAAGAGAAAAACAAAAACAAAAATAGACATGCAATTAAAAATAGACCATTTGAAGGTTTGGTCCTAAGCGAGGCGTGCCAAAGTGGGGGCGCCCCGCATAGGAGGTGCGTTTTGAGCTCTTTTTGGGCAGAGACTCAAATACGCGGGGCGCACGAAGAGGGGCGCCCCGCGTGCTTGAGTTTCGAGGCTTTTTATACAAGAAAAAAGAAGAGCACGCGGGGCGTACAAGGGGGTACGTCCGGCGTGAATGTTATTAATGGTTGCGAACAGCGAAAAATAAACACGACAAGAGAACGAAACATAAACGGAAATTAAAAATATATTGAAACGGAAAAGAAAGTACAATAAAAAAATAAAAACAAAAAATAACAACGGAAACATCGAAAACAAAATAAAAACGGAAAAGCAAAGAGAATACAAAACAAAGGAAAACATAAAAAGAAATGGAAACTATGGTTGAGGCGGAGGATGATTGCCGTGGATGTTGAAGTAGGAGGCGAAGGAGTTGGTGAGGGCGTCAAAGCGAGCATCGAGGTGAGCCCGATCCTCACGTTGTTGCGCCTCGATGGAGTTGAAGCGGGTGATGAAGGTGGAGTGGTCCATGAGGCGATTAGCCTCAAGGGTGTCAAAACGGGTGTTGAGGGTGGCGAATTGGGAATCGTAATGGGTGCGATCGGCACGTTGGTGGCCCTCCAGAGCGTCCAACCGAGCATATATGGAATTGAAGTCGTGGTTGGGCGGAGGACTAAAATTGAGGCCCATATCCGAATCCAAACCCTCCTCCTCGTGTGAGTGGGCCGCCCCCGAGGTTTCACCCGGGCCCGAGGTGGAGCGCCTAAGGGATTTGAAGGCATTTTTCTCCAAGGGCTGATAGGGGTATTTTACCCCTATCTTTTAGCGTGATTTACGGTTTAATTTGAGATTAAATAAATAAGTTTAATTACAAAAATAGAGTGTTTTAATAAAATAACGTAGTAAGAATAAAATTCGTAGTATTAGTTAATTATCTTTGTTTTTGGTTGAATTTATGAAATAAAACGTCAAGCTAACTCGGCCCCTAAGATTTGTATTTCAGGTACGAGCAAGGAGTGAAAATCCACTCAATACCCGAGGCGTATTTCCCTTCACGCGAGGCGTGAAACATGGAGTCAGAAATAATTGTCCTATCCACGAGCACCATGTGGAATCTAGTCAGCATACGCGAGGCGTATGCCAACCTACGCGAGGCGTATGACACATGTCAGAAATGATAAGCCCAATCCTGAAAGTCAGACTGCATTGTCTCCTAGGTCAACTATCGGTACGCGAGGCGCGTTTTGGAATACGCAGGGCGTACATGATGTATTTCAAGCAATAAAACACCAGGAGCTCAAACACGCGCGGCGTATATCACTATGCACGGGGCGTGTTTGAGACAACAAGATCCGAATTGGTCCACATGCAAGAGATTTCTGACGGAATGGGCATACACGCAGGGCGTACACCACCATACGCGGGGCGTATTATGGGATTTCTGCACAAAATGATGTTCCTCCATGCTTGCACCTTGTGGAATTACAATCTTGCCCCTAGCTTGATCTATAAATAAGAGTGACTAGCACTCATAAAAGAAGACTACACCTTATACCTTGTACATAACTACATTTTAGAATTCTTGTTGTTATAGTTTTAGATTCAGTTTATGTAATAAAACTCTGCCACCCCAAGAGCTTGTTCCTTCGATCCGCCATTCCATCAAAGTTCCATTCCATCCTCGTCCACCAAGCTCGAGAGTTCCACCTCCAAGACCTAAGAGACGGCCTTGAGTCCGGTTAGCTAGTTCCGAGGGCCGATTCTTCCCTCTTTACGTGCTAATTAGCTTTGATCTCATCCTATGTACTAGGCTTGGTTGTATTCTATATTTTTACTCTCCATATTTATAATATATGATTTGCAAATTCCGTTCTATATACGTGTTGATGTTTATTGCTTGTTTTGATACTCGTAATTGATTATTGTGTAGGGGAACGCGATTTTCGACGCCATTCGGGCTATCTTTAGGGATTCATATAGGTGTTGCCTTACCAGAAGTGACAAACCGAAAACCGTAGGAATTGACACACCACGGAACTTACGGGCCCTACTTTCTGATCCCCAGCATTAGACACGCCTTGACTAGGAACCACGTAGTCTAAGTACTTCACGGATCGGTCGAACTACACGTGGTCGTCTTTGCAAGAGTAAATCGTCAACAGAAATGTTCTTCGTTTTCGTTTTGTCATAATCTCGCTTTATCCCAACGTATTTAAAGAATGTGAATAACGGCTACCGTTAATATAGTCTTTTGAATCGAGATATAACTATCCTTAATACCAAACCGACTTGTACTAATACGTGCTTACGTTATAACGTATTTCCTGAACATGTGCCTTCTTCGGGACACGGAAAGGGACCAGGCGGGCCGCACAAGTTCATTCATACGAGATGACTAAGTCGTCTTTAGTTCAAATTGTTTCGATGTTTTGGGGTAGTTTGTATATCGGTTTAAGAGTATATATTAATGTCTCGTTTCATTTTCTTTACATATTTTAGGATTAGACACGTATCATGGCAATTTGAAAACACGAATTGATTCATTCATCATATCAAAAATAGTAACGGGTAATCCTATGGCAACTTCTAAGGCTACTATATGCTGACACGACTGATCGCGGGACCTCACAGGACCGCACAAATTCGCCCCTAACGAATGGATGGGGACCTTTTGGCGCCTTACTGCAAGGGGGAACTTACACTAGCCTCTTTCGAGCGACGAATGGACTCTCAATAGAGGTTTCGCGGAAATTACCCAAAAGGTTTGCAATAATGCTTATGAATGCATACGAAAAGAAATAATATGATCCGTCCCCGTTATGGGCTTAATACATGCCTTCGGAATCAAATTTCTCGCTTCCCCAGCAGAGTCGCCACTTGTAGGTGCCGCGGCCTCGCCCGGGCGAACCGGGGGGTGGACACCGTTGACGACAGATGCTGTGATTGGCGCCGAAAGCAACCAATCGCGGAATCAAGCTGCTCGGCAGGGCCGGAGCTCGGAGTATGGAAGAGTCGCCACCCACGAATGGGAAATGAACACCGATCCCTTGCGGGAGACTGGTGAGGGTTCGAAAAACTTAGGTACGAGCCAAGAAGGCTAGCTCCTTTCCGAATAAAGACTACTAGGCACCCCGACATCGCCCGGTTCTGAACCACCGGCCTCCTACTTAGCATGTTAGGCGCTAACGGACTAATCACATATTTCTTTAAGTTTAAAATTCATTTGAAACCTTTTCTTTCTCGTTTTGAAAACCGTTTTGAGCATATATTATTGAAAGCCATTTTAGTAAAGAATCACCCATTTACATGAATTTAGAGTATATAGAAGAAAGGGGGAGATAGAAGGAAGAGTTGGTTTATTTACTACGTGAATTATGCATTATATTATACATTAAATTTAAACTAATCTCACTCCCCAAAAGAAGGTTTATTTACATGGTTCGTGCCTTAATCGTCGTTGGAACGATATAGGCACGTTTCAAAACCCCGTTGATTTACATAATTTTCACTCGAATCGTCGTTGGAACGATCCGAGTGTTTGAAAGCGCGAAATAAGAAGTTTTAACAAAAAACGTGATTAGGCATACAAGTCCATTTATTTTGTACAAAACCATTTAAAAAAAGATTCAAAACTATATTATTTATTGAAAAAGCGTTTTTAATCACAAGGTTCGTTTAATCCGTCGTTGGAATGAATTAAGGTTTTAAAACGTGATGTTTTTAAGAAGTGGCTTAAAAAAGATAAAGAATTAAAAACCTTTTATTTACATTTTTGGAACATCTAAAAACCCTTAATTTAAACAACCAAATTTAAATCTTTTTTGTAATTTAATTTTTCCCTTTTTCACTCAAACTAATCATCACTTGAACATAATTACAATAATGAACAATTTAAATCCAAAAATCCACACCAACCCAATATATCTAAAATATGTGCAAAAAATACCAAAGAGAAAAGAATGAATATATATATATATATATATATATATATATATATATATATATATATATATGTTTTGGTAAAAATGGTAATTATACCTATAGATTGAAAATGAGGTAAAAACATAATATACATTATAGCTTTTGACATGTACTAATAAAAAGGAAAATAATACTAAGTATAGCACACCTTTTATTCTAATTAAAAAACATGTAAAGATAATGAACAAGGTTCATAAATGAAAAATAACCTTTAACCTAAAATAGTTCTTCTTACATAATAAATATATAGAAACTAACCCACCCAAAATGTACATTAAATATGGATAATAGAAAATACTACTTGATAACCCAAAAACATCACTTAATTAATTATCCCAAATGGGCCAAGCACATAATCCACAAAAACAATAATTAGATAATTATTAGTTATATACCCCAAAATAATTTTAATAAAATAATTACATAATTATATATACATATACAAGGGACAAATATAAAAAAGTTAAGAAAAGAGGGTTAAAAAGGCATTTTTAAAATTCCAGCAGATTTACCGACGGAAAATCCGTCGGTAAACAGCCTTTAGTGACAGAAACCGAAGAATTACAGAAAAAGCTCCTATATTTTTCAGATTTGATGAAAAACATTAGATCTACTCTATTTTATCACTTTAGCCCCTAAACTACCCCAAATCGGGTCATGGTTTGTAACGGAGGATTCTAAAACAACGTTTTATGGAAAATAATGGTTCAAAACTTTTATAAACACACAGATCTACGACGTTTGGATCCCGAACTACCCTTGAATCGGGTCACGGTTCGTATTGGGATTTGAAACGAAGTTTTATTTCAAAATCAAAACTAAATACTTATTCAAATGCAAAATGAAAAATTAATTTAACAAATCAAAACAATCAAAGTGCAAAAAACAAATAAATAAATAGATCTAAACAACAAAAATGCAATAAAGATTAAACGGGTCTAGTTCCTCGAATTATTACCTCTCAATCGGTAATGGAAATCCCAAATCAAGTCGATTGATAGTGGTTTGAGTCGGATTTTTTGTGTTTTTGCTTTGTTCGGGTCTCGTGGAATTTTTCCAGAGGTTCGGGTCTCTCTTCTTTTTCCTCTAATGCCTTGGGCTCCATCCTATTTATAGGCAAATGGAGCCCTAAACTTAGTTTATTTTTGGTCCCAAACCAACTTGGAGCCAAAGATAAGCTAAGTAAGCCTAGGAAATTTCATGGAAATTTCCATGAAATCATTGTTATTATTACCATTATTATTTATTTGTTATTATATATATATATATAGGAGAGGGCTCTTGTGAGAACCCTTTTTTAGGTGAGGACACTTCCTTAGGTGAGAACCACTCAAAACTACGTCGTTTTGAGTAGAAAAATTAAAAAAAAACAGAATGCTGTTGGTGGGGTTTGAACCATGGCCACTTCACACATACTCTAAGCTACTTACCATTAAGCTAATTGTTTCCCTTATTTATTATGGAGCGCGCTGATTAATATATCATTATCCATGTAGCTTCTATTGTTTAATATTTGACACATGCACTTATTAATATCGATTAAATGTGCATAATTAATAGAAAAAAATGTGCATAATAATGAATTATTAATAGAACAAAAAAATCTAAAAACATGCTCCAATTTTTTATTTATTTAATTCCTCTATATTTTTTGTAATTTATGTTTTTAAATGTTAAGGACGATGTTCTAAATATTGTTACATACGTTCTAACCTTTATAATTTGTGTTCTAAAAATTAAGTATAATGTTTTAAAAAAATCAGTAAATATATGGACCATTTTTACATTTGTTCTATAATATAATTTATAACTCATATTTTAAATAACATAACGTATGTTCTAAAGTTTATAGTTCGTGTTCTAAAAATTAAGTATAATGTTCTAAAAAAATCAGTAGATATCTGGATCATTTTTGCATTTGTTCTATAATATAATTTATAACTAATGTTCGAAAAAACATGACGCATGTTCTAAAAAATATAACGTATGTTCTAAAAAATATGTCGTATGTTCTAAACTTCATAGTTCGTGTTTTAAAAGTTAAAATATATGTTCTAACGTATGTTTAAAAAAAATATTTTCTTATATAAATAAAATATTAACATGAAATTTATTAAAATATATAATATATTTTTACTTAAAAAATATTATATGGACCATTTTTGCATTTGTTCTATAATATAATTTATAACTCATATTCTAAATAACATAGCGTATGTTCTAAAGTTTATAGTTTGTGTTCTAAAAATTAAGTATAATGTTCTAAAAAAATTAGTAGATATCTGGATCATTTTTGCATTTGTTCTATAATATAATTTATAATTCATGTTCGAAAAAACATAACGCATGTTCTAAAAAACATAACGTATGTTCTAAAAAATATGTCGTATGTTCTAAACTTCATAGTTCGTGTTTTAAAAGTTAAAATATATGTTCTAACGTATCTTTAAAAAAATATATTTTCTTATATAAATAAAATATTAATATTAAATTTTATTAAAATATATAATATATTTTTATTTAAAAAATATAGTATTGGATTTTTTTTAGCATCAGATGCACTTAATAATATATAAATAAGAATTGTATAACGAACAAACTAAAGCAAACGTATTTTTATTTAAAAATTATAGTATTAGATTTTTTTTAGCATCAAAAGCACTTAATAATATATAAATAAAAGAATTGTATGATGAACAAACTAAAGCAAGTGTATATTTATTTAAAAAATATAGTATTGGATTTTTTTTAGTATCAGAGCCACTTGATAATATAAATAAAGGAATTATACAATGAACAAACTAAATAAGTGGCCCAGCGGTAGATGGTGTGTGTGTGTCTCTCTTTCTATGCCCTAATCCCAGGTTCGAATCCCTCTACCCTCATTTTCTTATTTAATCTTTAATTAAAAGACCAAAACTACGCCGTTTCATCTAGTTCTCATATCAAAGTGTCCTCATCTAAGGGAGGGTTCTCACTTGATCCCTCCCCTATATATATATATATATTTTTTAATAAATCCTATAACTAAAGAATGCACTTGGTCATTCGGCTAAGTGCAGCAAAATGCACTTGGCCGAATGCCAAGTGCAGGGGTTGGGCCTAGGCGGCCCAGCCCCCCGTCACGGGCCGTCCAACGGCCCGTGACGTAAATACCGGGCCCCGGTGGGGCCACGTTTATATGTATATTAGAAAATAAAAATAAAAATAAATTTTTAACTAAACAAAATACATCCAAAATTAACCAAAATTGATAACGATTTTCATCGAAAATGATTTTTGTCAAAACCGATTTTATAAAATTAGCTTTTATAAAATCGATCTATATATATTTTGGATTGCTCGAATACCAAAACAAAACCCCTATCGACCTGAGATTTTATTAATAATAAAATTAATAAGAACAGAGCATGAAATACCCCGAACTCGGCGAGACGATTTAAGATTTTATTCGCGGAACCGATTCGCCCGTCGCTCGACTTAATTTCCGAATTCAATCAAGCCGACCTCCACGGTTCCTTCGAACAATGTTTTTTTATTTATTATTTTTATCGACTCATCATTTATTTTAATCGACTGATTTGGATCCCTTTTTATAATTTTTCTTCATCGGTCCTCCGACCCTGGTGTCTACAGCTGTGCCGAGCAGGAGATAAACCGCCCTAAGGCGATGACCCTCCCGTTAAGTCTCTGAACGCCATGTAGATTGTGTGGTGCCTTAATTTCTAAGATTGCCTCGATTTTTGCGGGATTTGGCTCAATACCCTTCTCCGAAACCACACAGCCAAGAAACTTGCCACTACGAACTCCGAAGAAACATTTCTCCGGGTTGAGTTTGAGGTTGTAATCCTGAAAAATTTTAAACACCTCCGCCAAGTCACACGGGTGATCGCTTTCATTAGTGCTCAGGACGACCATGTCGTCGATGTATACTTGTACCGTCTTGCCGATGAGGTGAGAAAACATCTTGTCTATCAACCGCTGATATGTGGCTCCTGCGTTCTTCAGGCCGAAAGGCATTACGTTGTAGCAATACGTGCCTTCATGCGTTATGAAGGAGGTTTTCTCGACATTGGCTGGGTCCAGGGGTATTTGCTTAAAACCGGCTATGGCATCAAACTGGGATAGGATTTTGCGTCTTGCTGTTTGATCGAGAAGTTGATCTATGTTAGGCAGCGGGTAAGAATCTTTGGAACATGCTTTATTAACGTCGGTAAAGTCTACACACATACGGTACTTTCCACTGGCTTTCTTTACAAGTACAACATTAGAAAGCCAATCCGGATAGTGAACGTCGCGAATAAATTTAACAGCCAAAAGCTTCTCGATCTCTGCCTTGACCGCTGCATGTTTGTCCCTTGCTTATACCCGCTTCTTCTGTTTGAGAGGCTCGACAGAAGGATCGATATTCAACTTGTGAGTTGCCTGCTCGGGTGAAACGCCCGTGATATCTTCGGTGCACCAAGCGAACACGTCTGAGTGTTTGGCGAGAATGGATTTTATTTCATCGGCCAGCTGAGGCTGTAGCTTAGTCCCGATCTTCAGTGTCTTGCTCTCCCCAACCAGGCAGTCTTCGACCGGCTCAATCGGCGTGGGATTGTACCCCCTCATATCCATTAGGTCATCCTCCAGATAGAGTGTCGTCCGAGGTTGAGTTGCCTCCCATTGTAGTTTCTTGGCCAAAATGCGGTCTCCCTGGATGGTGATCTTGCCGCTTTGATGTGGTAGGGTCAGGCATAGGTCAGAGATGTCAATCACAGCTTTGAGGCTAGCTAGCAGGGGTCTTCCGATGATAGCATTGTAAGCTAAGGGGATGTCCACCACTACCCATTCGGCGGTGCTTTCTGTCTCTTCACCGCCTTCACCAAGTATCGTAGGGAGAGAGATGATTCCTTTGATGGGGACTTCTATCTCCGACAACCCTACCAGGGGAAAGGTTCCCGCGCAGAGAGCAGTGTGGGTATTTTTCATAGCGCGCAGCGCTGTCCAGGTCAGCAAATTTACCGAGCTCCCCGTGTCAACTAGCACCCGGTGCACCTTAAAGCTGGCGATGTTGGCAGTCACCACGAGGGCCTCCGAGTGGCTGGTTTGGAGTGGTGGCTGTAATGTCAGGGTCTGATCGGCTGTTTTTCTCTTCCGGGAGGTCTCCGAATGGGGGCAGAGCACCGGTGTTCCCTCTCTTATGACGTGAATTTCCCCGTGGAACCTTGGTCTCTTTGGTTCCTCCGCTCGGCCAGCGTCGCGCTGCTTCGGGCTTTGCTCTCTTTGCCTAATGGGTCTTGGCGGGGCACCTTGCTGTGTGATTCGTTCGACTTTCTTCTGCAGTTGATAATAGTTCTCCGTGGAGTGTCCAGAAGATTTGTGGTATTTGTAGTATTCCTTCTCGATGCGGGTCTTCCCTTTGTCCGTCGACGGGGTCAAATGTGCGTATCGACGAACCGGGTTCTGAGTGACATAGTGCACCTCCTTTCCTCGGGACCGGTCACCTCTGCGCTCTGAGTTCATCGACTCTACACGCATGGGGAAAGGTAACGGGGCCTCCCTGTGGGCCCGTCCTCTGTCTCGGGCCTCCCCGGTCAGCTTGCCTTTCTCTTCTTTCCGCGAGTCTCCTCTGGCTTTGTCTTTTTCTGATTCCTCATACCCTGCAGGTCGATAACAGTCGTCGTACCGGACGAAGGTCTGTGCCATGGTCATGAGCTCCTCGAAGGATTGGGGCATCTTTCTGAAGCACTTTTGCTTAAGGGGCTCGCACGAGGTGCCCTTTGAGAGGGCATCATGGGCCACTTCCAGATTGAGGCCTTTGACCTGAGAGGCCATGTGGTGGAACCTGGAGAGGAAATTTCACAGCGGCTCGGTCGTCCGCTGTTTGAGCCCATTGAGGTCCGAGCTGATCTTCCTTACTTTTGCTGCCGCGACGAACCTAGAGAGAAAAAGGTCCTTTAAGAGGTCGAAGGAATCGATGGACTCGGGAGCCAGTCCTCGATACCACTCATGCGCACTCGCGGAAAGTGTGGTGGGAAAAACCTTGCATATGATGTCCTCGTCCTTGGAGTAAAGGTTGATGGTGCTCATAAAAGAGGCCACGTGATCATTCGGGTCTTCGGTTCCTGAGTACTGGGACAAACGCGGGGCTTTCCAGTCACGAGGGAACCTCGTTTCAATGATTTTCTGCACCACCGGAGTTTTGCTAGAGGTGATGCTTGCCCCCATCACTCCCCTGAGCGCCCTCTTGTCCAAAAATCGATGGATTTTTTGCTCTAGTAGGTCCTCGTCGCCTGTGGTTGCCGGTCCCCCAGATGTCGCGCCTCTTGCTCCTAGTGCAGCCGCGGCGGGTTCGCATTGCCTGTCGGGGAGCGCCTCCGGGGCTGATGATCTCCCCACCACCATGCCTGTTTGCTGTGGTGTTGCGGCCTCCTTGAGGTATTTCCAGATTTTAGCGTTCTCCTCCTGCAGGCTTTGTTGCTGCTCCATGACCTTCATCTGAGCCGCCGTGTGAATGGCCTGAGTTGTCTGAAAACCTCGTATGGCACTGAGGAGTTGCGAGGTGTTGTATGCTCCTTCTTCCTCGGGATCCACTTCCTCCATCAGCGGAGCCAGGTTCCTGGGAGAAATTGGGGTGGACAGCGTGGGACGTGCTTCGCTGGTCATGGAACTAGTGGCCGCGGCGTTTTGTACTCCGACCGGAGTGGACTCAGTTGGCGTCTGCATCTTGCTGAACACCCTGAAAATCACTTACTTTTGAGAAATTGTCCATTAATACTTAAAATTGGTTCTTGACCATTCAAATTATAACATGCATATATACAAAAAAATTAAGCAAGTTCGATTTAGCAAAAAAAATTTCCCGAATGCACATGTAAAATCGACCCCCCCAACTGAGTAATCATGTATTCGCCACTGATGATTCGTGAAAGAAAAACAAGAAATGAGTAAAGCGACAAAACAAGAAAATAAGAAGAAAAGGGAAAAACGTGAAAAACAAAATAAAAAATGTGAAATAATGACACATGAAGTTTCTTCTATTGTTTTGGTTGAATCTCGCTTATTTGCTCTAGCTCAAATCTTTTTTCAATTTACACTAATGGTTTTAGGGGATTTCGTAGCGAAGAAGAGGGAAAGAGAAAAGGAAGTAGTGAAGAAGGTGATTTGATGTGAGAGAATCTGTCGCCTGAGACGGCCTTATTAGTGTTTGAGATAAGACAGAAACCTAAGCAGTTTAAAGTGAATTGTAAAAGATGTGTATATGTACATTGTGGTGTTATGTCGTATTTATAGTACGTCCATGAGTAAATTTGTTAGTTCAAGTTCTACTTTGATCCATCAGAAGACAGTTAAGTAATGGGCGTGCTTTAGGTAATTACCTTCATATTCAACTTGTGATTCCTTAATCCTAGGCGGGATGGAAGGGTTTTAATTCAAAGAGGAGTCAAGTAGTATTCTATTGGTCTATGTGTCTAGAGAGGTTGATATTCCTGATTAATACGGTCTGACGTTCCTATTTATTCAGACGTTTCTGCTAGTCTAAGATGAGGACACATGTACACTTGTATTATTTGTACGAAATCAGATGTCCCTTTTGACTCCCGGAGTTCTTTAGGTTTCGATTGCTGGAAGCTTCTTTGGAAAAGTTTTGATTTTTGAAACTCTTGGTAACATAAATTATTAAAGGCACAATACTCATTTTAACCCCTAAACTAAAGTTTCAAAATTAATTAGGATCTTAAACTATCAAAATCATGAATTAAGTCCTTAAACTAAGAAAAATCATCAATTGAGTTCTTATGTTATCTTAAAATCAGAAACTTGGACAGAGCAACAATTTGCTAATATGTTCGATTCCTTCCTTTAATTTTTTTTAAACTTGTTTTATTTAAAACTATTTTAATTAAAACTTTAAATAAAAAACCTTTTATATATAAATCATATAAACCAATTTATAATTATATATAAACCTTTTCCAAATATATATCCCAATTAATCGATTCTAACCGTTTCGTTTAAATCGTTTAACAAAATCAAATTTTCAAAGATTAATCTAATTAACCCTTTAACGATTCAAACGGTTAAACCCTTAATCCACAAAACAAGTATATCGCATATACAAACATCGTTTTGATCAACCGTTTAATTTTACAAACCTCTTTGTTAATTAACCGAATCATAAAACATCTTAATCTCATCTTAACTATTTATCTTTAGATTAATTAACTAAATCAAATTTATTGATTAACCTAACAATAAATATATTCAATCTGATTGAAAACCATTTTATTTACATATATGAAATAACAGATTTAACGCAGGCTCCGATACCACTGAAGGAAAATAAGCAAACGTTTGGCAGCGAAAATATAAAAATTTAAACCTATTTCCTTAAACCAAGATCCGTTAATCGTTATTTCATACAAGGAATGATAGAAGGAAATACCTTTTGTGAAAAACTATCTACAGTTGCTAACGAAGTGCCCTCAACTCTAGTTCCAAGTTCACGAGCACAAAGAAAAACACAAGATCAAACAAGTTAGAATCTCAACCAAGAAAACAATCAAAGTAGATTGTCTCTAACAAAACAACGCAAGATCAAGGAGAAAGAGATAAAATCAATCGAATAGAAGCAAGCGGTGGAATTCCGTCCTCTACTGTAGGGGTCGAAAATCTCAGTCTGCAGGATAGACTAGGGTTGGCCGAAATTCACAATAGGGGGGTATAAATAACCTCTTGTATCTAAACCCTAGTTAGATAAAATTAGGTTACTTATTAAGAGTTATATTCGGAATAATACTCTTATTATTATTATTATCTATAATTATATCTAAATATATAAAGATGATATTAACTTATTTAATAGGATAGTAATTAGAAGCAATTTAATCACAATAAACCTTTTAACTTAATTATCCTATAATTAATTTAATCTATAATTATAATCTAATTAAAATTGTCAAAATTAAATTGATTCCCACATGTGTCTAAACACATGAAATTTCGCCCCCCTCTATATTTGGGGCCTTAGTGGGCTAAGTTGGGCTTCCATCCATTAATTAATATCCATTCCTCTTTTTGGTTCCAAGTCTTATATGTGACCCATTAGGTTTTTATTACTACTAACCGTATACAAACATTAAATTAATTTCCCAAAATTACATTTAATTTTTGTATAATGGAATGAGTGCGAGGACTATGATTGACAGAACTGTAAACATTCCCACAGAGCTATAAGAAGACAGGTTGATTCCGTCGTTGATCTTTCTGTATTAGTTACAGTATAATTCGATCCTTCATCAACTACATCCTTGAACAGAATCTTATGACTATGGATTATGTCAAGTCACATATAGCGAGACGTTTGTTTTACTTGTACAGGCCGAGTTAACTCCGAATAGATAGGTTAAGTGAAATCTCTATTTCAAGTCTTAAGCTATCACCTTGCAAGGATTTAGAGTCAAGTCTTCCACAAGCGATCCTTGGACGTATCTCCCATTTATCAGGAGTGGAAAATGCTCAATCCAATGTTAACTATTCTGCAATTACTTCCTGTGATACCTAACGCCTGCCCACACACACCCCAGAGTCATCTCTGTTATGGACCGTGTTTGAAAAGAGTCAAAGTATCACATTCCATAATCCAGAATCACTAATTAACATTCCTTTGAGTATGAGGATTACTTATACCTATTAATACTAATGTGATGAACATGTGACAAAGGATAAATCCATCCATCCTGTTATCTCAAGTCGGGTCCCTAATCCTAATGAACTCCTTTACTGGATCCATGTAACTATCCACATATCTGCATATCTGAAGCTTGTGAGATCAGCTCTCTGTCTTGACAGAAAACATTGTTACATACAAGTCTCTACAGTATTATATCAATCCCTATTCAAAACATATTACTTGACTTGGGGTGGTTTTAAGTTTATTAGTTTATTATAATGTTTTGTCTCACTTCATGCTTGTATGAACACTTTATAATCACTTTAAATAAACTCAGGGATTTCCTTTTATTAGACTTATTTAGTTCTTAAGAGTAATTGCCTTTATATAGTTTGAAAACCATATCTTATTAAAACAAATGATATAAAAGAACAATTCATTCACAGCTAGTTTATATCCTAGAAAAATTGACTATAGGACACTAAACCCAACCAGGTTTCAACCCTTGTTTCTACCAAAATTACTGGGATATGGTTGGGCCTGAGGTGACCACGAGTTGCCTTAACTGGCTTAATGTTGGTATGTTTCCGGATGTTATTCATGAAACAAATATTGTATTGATTCCAAAGAAGTCAAAACCAGAAATGGTGTCTGATTTGAGGCCCATTACATTGTGCAATGTTATTTGTTGAAACACCTTTCCACATGATTTTGATTTGACAAAATTATTTAAAGTTAATCCATGATTAAGGGGCAATTAAATTTAAGTGCTTTGATTTAATTGTACTAATGTGTTTGTTCAATATTGAGTATAATTTTAAGTGAACAGAAATAAAAAGTACGACAAAATGAAGTCAGCATGAGCCACAGATGCTGAGTATAACTCAACTCAGTATAATAGAAGAAAAGTCTTCTTGAGAACAAATGATTAAAGACGAAGCTGGCCAAGGAAGCTGAGTAGAACACAACTCAATATCAAAGAAGAGAAGTCTTCCTCTAAACTAAAGCTTGCAGACGAAGCTAACCACGGAAGCTGAGTAGAATGCAAGTCAGTGTCGTCAGAAACTAAGTTCAAAGACAATGGCTATTAAAGTCAAGCTGAGTGTTCGTCAGGACAGTGCGAATGATCCGTTTGCTAAAAGACAAGATCTGATAACTGTCTGCACCAATAACAGAAGTTTTGGAATTACGCACAGAGTCAATTTCGAGACGCATGGGTCAACTGGAATTTGGCTAAAAGACGAAACTGGCACTAGAAGACGAACCTATAGGAAGAAGACAAGCCTGGCGCCTGCTAATTTCAGACGACAGGATTGGCCTGCGCATTCTGAATGCTGACCAAGCGTGTGAAGCAAGAGAGGCATTTGAATCCAACGGATACTTCCAGATTCAAATGATTAGAGCTTCAGAATCAACTATAAAAGGACAAGACCATCTCTTAGATCCTTTGCCAAAATACAACAAGAAAAAAAAAGCATACATAAAAAGCACATTCAAACAAGAAAAAGATCTTACACCAAATTTCTATCTCTGTGTAAAAGCTAGATCAAATTTGTATTCATCAAAAGTGTTCTTTGTCTAGAAAGAACAGATTTGTATCAATTATAAAAGATTGAGAGAGTGGTGCTGAGTACTCGGTTTTAGTACTCAGCGGTAGAGAAAAATCTGAGTGTTCGGTTATAGCGCTCAGTAGGAGTTGAGTAGACGAATAGAGGAAGGTACTCTTACATATTCAACTGCCTTGTAAACGGTTTGTGCTCTACCTTTAAAGAGCTCAGTATTGGATTGAAAAAGCCCGGAAGGACTCTAGGGACTGGACGTAGGCGGTGAGGCCGAACCAGGATAAATCTTGCTGAGTAATTTCTAACCCTTTCTCTTAATATATATGTATGTGCTGTTTGCTTAAATTACTCAGGATATAAATTGTATAAGCTGACACTGAGTAATCTGAGTGCTGAGTTGGAAGCTGACCTTAAGTGTTAATTCCCAACTCACAAGTAAAACGGTTCTAGTCAGCCTCTGACTAAAGCTGTCTTACATCTCTCCGCCGTGCTAACTAAAATTTGAGTTAAATAATTTAAAGAATTGATTAAGTCAGCGTAATTAAACGAAAAAGTTAGATTAGTTCCTAACCCCCCCTTGGAACTAATCACACGGGACCAACAAGTGGTATCAGAGCTGAGTAGCTCACTACTCAAAGATATAACTATCTTGAGCTGATCCCTATAAATGGCTGAGAACAGCACTCGTTTCCTTCCTGGAAATCAAACAACACAGATACTCCCTGAGAGATTATCAATTAGTCGACCTCCCTTGTTTTTCGGATCAAACTATACATTTTGGAAAAACAAGATGAAAAACTTTATTCAAGCTACAAACATGAGTGCGTGGCTTGCAATAGTTCAAGGCCCATACGTGCCTTACAAAACAGTAGACAACGAAAAAGTTGTTAAGAGTGAAACTGAGTGGTCAGAGGATGACCTTAGAAAACTTTAAAATAATGCTTCAGCTATCAATATGCTTCACTGTGCGTTAGATACTGCAGAGTATAACAAAATTTCATATTGTGAGTCAGCACAGGAAATATGGAAGAAGCTGGAAGTGACCTATGAAGGTACCAGCAAGGTCAAGGAATCAAAGGTGAACCAACACATGAGATTATACGAGCTGTTCGAGATGAATGACAATGAGGACATCTCTGAAATGAATGCTAGATTCACCAATATTATAAATGAGCTGAAGAGACTTGGTAAGAACTTCACTGAAGAAGAACAGGTGAAGAAAATCTTAAGAAGTCTGCCCAAAAGCTGGCAAGCTAAGAAAACAGCTGTGGAGGAAGCTCAGGACCTGACCACGTATAAATACGATGAGCTGATCGGATCTCTGCTGACTCATGAGATCTCTATGAAAAACTTTGAAGCTAAAGAGAAGTCAGAAGACAAGAAGCAAAAATCACTTGTCATGAAAGCTGACTCAACCGAAGCTGACTCATCAGATGATGAGGAAATGGCCATGTTTACAAGAAAAATGAAGAAGCTGTTCAGAAAGAATGATAAGAACAGTAAAAGGCCATTCAGAAGAAGCGATAAGTACAAAGCTGAGTCCAGCGACAAATACAAAAAGGACAGCTCCAAGCATGTCACGTGCTTTGAATGCCACCAAACTGGGCACATTAAATCAAGCTGTCCAAATCTGAAGAAAGAAAAGAAAGGTAGCAGAAAAACTATGGTGGCCATATGGAGTGACAGTGATGAGTCAACCTCATCAGAAGCTGATGGAAATGAGACAGCAAATATATGCTTCATGGCCGACGACGCTGCTGACCACTGCCGATCTGAGCAAGCTGACCTCTCAGATGACACTGACCAAGAGGACCACTCCAATGAGGTAACATCTTTACTCTTGCTTAGAAATGAAATGGTTAACGCCCTGAGTGATTTATACTCACTGACTAAAAAGTGTAACAAGAAAATAAAGGCACTCAGCAGGCGATGTGATGAGATTGAAGAGGTCAAACTGAGTGACCTCCGATATCTTCTCCAAGACAACACCAGGCAAGATGAAAATCTAAAAGTCATGCATGGTTTTGTCTTGGAAGTTCAAACTGAGTCAAAGAAGCTGAGAAAGGACATCACAACCATACAGAACCAGCTGAGTAAATCGGCTAAGAAAGGGTTCTATCCCAATGCTGAGTATCAAGGTACTGGTCAGCATAGACGGTTCACTCAGTGTGACTGTTGTGGGAAAAGAGGACACACCATAGATGTGTATTGGTATACTCGGCGGAATGTCCAATGCGACTTCTGTGGAAAGAAAGGCCATACCACTAAGGTATGTTGGCATACTCAGCACAATCGTGCTGACTAGAAACAAAATCACCCTAAAAGGGTAACCTATTGTGACTTCTGTGGTAAAGCTGGCCACACCACAAACATATGTCGTCACAAATTAAAATATGATGCTTCACCTGTTCATGCTAACAAACGAGGACCCAAAAAGAATTGGGTACCTAAAGATGAATAGTTCAAAATGCAGGTGAGCCTGAGATGCGTGGAGAAGTTAAAGCTTTGGTATATTGACAGCGCATGCTCGAGGCACATGACCGTTGATGAAACTCAATTCATCACACTTGAGCATAAACGAGGTGGAAGTGTAAGCTTTGGAGACAACAAGAAGGGTAAGATAGTAGGTTCAGGTACTATCGGAGGTAAGCCTACTATTGAGTCAGTCTCCTTAGTCAGAGGTCTCAAATATAACCTATTGAGCGTAGCTCAGCTGTGTGACAGCGGTAGAATGGTTGTATTTGATGCCACTGAGTGTCGGATACTCGAGGGAAAAACAAACGATTTGATTTTAACTGCCCCTCGTGTTGACAATGTGTACATGTTGAGTTTAGAAAAGAATTTTTCAAAAAATATATGCACAGTGTCAAAGGAAGACAATTCCTGGCTATGGCATAGGAGACTTGGTCATGTAAGCATGGACCTCCTTGCCAAATTAGCAAGAAAGCAATTAGTTGAGGGATTGCCCAAACTGAGATTTGAAAAAGATCAATTATGTAATGCTTGTCAGCAAGGTAAACAAACAAAAAAGTCTTTTCAAAATAAAAACATTGTCTCAACCAAGCGTCCATTGGAATTACTACATTTGGACCTTTTCGGACCTGTCCAGCCACTCAGCTTGGGCGGTAAGAAATTTTCCTTAGTCATTGTAGACGATTTCTCTCGGTATACTTGGATCATCTTGCTGAGTAGCAAGGATGAAACATTTGAGATGTTTTCCACATTAGTCAAAAGGCTTGAAACTGACAAAGACCTAAAAGTAGCTCATATTAGAAGTGATAATGGCGGAGAATTCAAAAACCAACAGTTTGACGAATTCTGTGAAGTCAGTGGCATTGACCATAATTTTTCTGCTCCTAGGACTTCTCAACAAAATGGGGTTGTTGAAAGGAAGAACAGAACAATAGTTGAAATTGCTAGGACAATGCTGAGCGAAAATAGGCTTCCAAAGTATTTCTGGGGCGAAGCTGTCCACACAGCATGCTATATACTCAATAGGGCTTTAGTTAGACATATACTCAAGAAAACCCCTTATGAACTTTGGAAAGGACGAAAGCCCAACATCGGCTACATTCGTGCCTTTGGGTGTAAATGTTTTATACTCAACACAAAAGAAAACCTTGCTAAATTTGATGTTAAAGCTGACGAAGCGATCTTTCTAGGGTACTCAACTAACAGTAAAGCATATAGGGTGTATAATAAACGAACTCAGGTTGTAGAAGAGTCTGTACATGTTGAGTTCGACGAAACTGACCCTGCAGGAAAGACAACTCAGTCTGCCGAAGATGACCCAAGCTCAGCTTCCGCTGACCAAAATGGAGCCGCTGAGTCATCACCACATGGGCTGACCAAAGGTAAAAGCGAACCCGAAATTACCTTTACTGACCAATCTAAAACTGCAGAGATTGTTGAAACACCAGCTGCTGACAACTCAACATTACCCAAAGAAATCAAAATTCGAAGAGGACATTCGGAGAAGTCCATTCTTGATGCTGCTGAGAACAACCTGATGACAAGAAATCAACTCAGGAGATATCTTAGCAATGTTGCGTTCATGTCAGTCCATGAACCAAAGAATTTCACCGATGCTGAGCACGACGAATTCTGGATCAATGCTATGCAAGAAGAGCTTGATCAATTCAAGAGAAATGAGGTATGGGATTTAGTACCAAAACCTAGGAATCAAAAGACCATAGGAACTAAGTGGGTTTTTAGAAACAAACTAGATGAGCAAGGCAATGTAGTCAGGAACAAAGCCCGACTCGTAGCCCAAGGCTATAGTCAGCAAGAAGGCATTGACTATGGTGAGACCTTTGCTCCCGTTGCGAGGTTAGAGGTTATACGAATATTGTGTGCATATGCTAGTTTCATGAACTTCAAACTATATCAAATGGATGTCAAAAGTGCTTTTCTTAATGGATTTATAAACGAGGAGGTATATGTTAGTCAGCCTCCCGGGTTTGAAGATCCAAAATTTCCAACCCACGTTTATAAACTCAAGAAGGCCCTGTACGACTTGAAACAAGCACCACGTGCTTGGTACGAGAGGTTGATCAGTTTCCTACTGACCAGGAACTATGTCAGAGGCAAAGCTGACGCAACTTTGTTCATTAAGAAAAAGGGTAAAAATACCCTGCTGGCACAAATTTACGTAGATGATATAATCTTTGGTGCTACTGATGAATCTATGTGCAAAGAATTTAGTAAACAGATGCAAACTGAGTTCGAGATGTCAATGATGGGGGAACTCAACTTCTTCTTTGGTCTACAAATCAAGCAAGGGAAGAACGGCATCTTCATCAGTCAGTCTAAGTATGCCAAAGAAATGTTAAAGAAATTCGATATGGAAGAATGTAAGCCCATATCTACCCCAATGGGTACTGACACTGTCTTCTGTGCTGACGAGAAAGGTAAGTCAGTAGACAGTAAGTTATATCAAGGTATGATTGGCTCTCTACTTTATCTTACTGCTAGTAGGCCTGACATTCAGTACTCAGTATGTTATTGTGCAAGATATCAAGCTGACCCCAGGGAATCTCACCTTATGGCTGTAAAAAGAATTTTTAGATATTTGCAGAGCTCAGTTAATGCAGGTTTATGGTATCCAAATACAAATGACTTCACACTCATTGGATACACTGACACTGACTATGGACGAGATAAGCTAGAGCGTAAGAGCACTTCAGGAGGATGTCACTTCCTTGGAAGCTGTCTAGTATCTTGGTTCAGCAAGAAGCAATCGTCAGTGGCCCTGTCAACAACTGAAGCTGAGTACATTGGTGCTGGAAGCTGTGTGGCCCAGGTCCTATGGATTAAGCAACAACTGGAGGATTATGGAGTACAAACTGACACAATTGAAGTCAAATACGACAATAAGAGTGCTATTGACTTGTCCAAAAATCCAATCCAACACAGCAGGATGAAGCATGTCAGCATTCGACATCACTTCATTAGAGATCATGTACTCAAAGGGGAGATCAAGCTGACCTACGTACCAACAGATGAACAACTTGCGGATATCTTTACGAAGCATTTGGCTCGTGAGCAATTTAACATACTAAGGGAAGCTATCGATATGTCTAATCCTCTTCAATAAAATTCTATGCTTAAATTGAATATTGAGTGATTACCATGCTGAGTAAGTTGTGCAAAATTAGTAACTATTGCATGCTGAGCTAAATATGAATTATATCACCCTATGCTGAGTAGACATACATACTGAGTGATTATCTTAAGCTGAGTTACTAAGCACATGAATATTTCCTACGTAAAACTGAGCACTTAGAAAGAAAAAAACGCTTGAGACTCTAGATACTAAGTAAAAGCCAGCGAAAAACAATAAATGCTTGCACGTACATTAAATAGCCACCTAGGATGACGTAAGAGCAATAATGAGAAAACACATGCGCCGAATGTGTCATAAATGCCAGGATTCCTGTCGATTGATCATCTCGATGCCAAACCGCCATTCCGACATATCAGATCAACTCGGCATTCCTATAAATAGTGGACGAATTCCCACTCATACCTCTTTACATTCAAAAATTTCTGGCATTCAATCTCTCTCTCTTAAATCCCAAAACCTCTCAAAATTTCTCAAGGAATCATGTCTGACGATTCAAAAAATATCTCTGGTGCCGGTTACGACGACAACCTGTTGTAGACGCCTTTGTGGGTCAGCAATATCGTCGACGTCGCTAGATCGCCGGTCTTTAATTTTTCCTACTTTCCTATTTTTTTCAGTCTTCTATTTTCAGTAGGACTCTTAGTCTTTATTTTAATTCCTGCTTTATAGTTTCTATTTCTAGTAGGACTCTTATTCCTTATTTGTTATTCCTGCTTTATAGTCTCCTAGTCCTAGTAGAACTCTTAGTCTTTATTCTATCCTATCTCCTGTAGAAGTCTTTACGCAAGTCCTTGTACTCCTCTATAAAAGAGGGATTTTATTATGAATAAAGGGAGAAAAATTTACATATCAAATTGATACAGGGAGTTTAACGATCTCTCACAAATCGCTATCGAGTTTTTCAAAATAGGTTCCACGAAGAACAAGAGCAACAAGGGAATTCGAAGGAATTTTCCGGTGAACAGACCTGTGACGAGATCCTATTCGCGGGCACGTAACAAATTGGTATCAGAGCCGGTCGTCATGGGTGATATGGAACAATTGACAAGCCGGATTATGGACCTGGAGCATACTTTTGCGACTTTCACCGTATCTCACAGCGAGATGAAAAACGATGTCAAAGAATTGCGGCACCTTATGCAATCATATCTTAAAGATCAAAGCAACAAGAATGAAGGAGGAAGGAACAAAAACAGTTCTTTTGCTGACTCGGTGGATTCGTCGGGAGAGAATTCAAACCGTGCGCCAGTCGTCCCTAAATTCAGCCGTTTGGATTTCCCTTCCTATAATGGGATCGGTGATCCGCTAGGATGGTTATACCGGTGTGAACAATTTTTTGTCAACCAGCGAACCGAAGAGAAAGATAAGGTGGTACTAGCCGCCTTTCACATGACTGAAGAAGCACAACTCTGGTTTTACAGATTGGAGAAGGAAGAACCAGAACTGGGATGGAGCCAATTCAAAACCTACTGCCTCCTTAGATTCGGTCCTCCTCTCCCTAGCAATCCCTTGGGTGAATTAATTAATTTAAAGCAAACAAGCACGGTGGAGGAATACCAACGTCAGTTCCAGACCCTTTTAGCAAGGGCCACTTCGGTTCGGTCAGATCAATAAGTCGATATGTTCACAGCAGGGTTAATAGAGACTTTACGGGTGGACGTAGAGATGCAGAATCCCCCTAATTTAGTTACTGCAATGAATCTGGCAAGGGCTTTTGAACGGAAGATGCAGCTTAATTGGGGAAATTTCAGCGTGGGGCGCCCTGTGCCATCATGGATAGCTCCAAAACCATCAACAATTAACACTTTTAACACCCAAAAACCTAGAATGGGCAGCACTTCAAAACCCGCAACTAGTATGGTAAGCAGCGCCAACACGCCACCAATCAGACGGTTGGGGAGGGCTGAGATGGCGGAAAGAAGAGCAAAAGGTCAGTGCTTCAATTGTGATGATTTGTACTCTGCTAGGCATAAGTGTAAAAGGTTGTTCTGTCTTCTAATGGATGATCTAGAGCACGAGGAAGAGACTGAAGGTTCCTATGAACCAGAAATTTCTCTCCATGCAATTACAGGCATTAGAAATTCCCAAACTATGCAATTACAGGCACACGTAGCTGGGCGACCGTTGCTGATATTGGTTGATTCAGGAAGTACTCACAATTTTGTTAGCAAGCAAGCTGCTCTTCACCTAAAACTACCTATGACAGTGAAGCCAGGATTACAAGTGACCGTGGCTAATGGCAAAAAGGTACACAGCCCTGGGATTTGCACCCAGATTCCAGTTCAGGTTAATTCTGAAACCTTTCTTGTTGATTTGTTTGTATTGTCGCTAGACGGTTTCGACATGGTATTGGGGGTTAAATGGCTGCGAACCCTAGACCCGATCTTATGGGATTTTGAGTCTCTCACAATGACTTTACAACTGAATGGGAAGCAAGTCATATGGCAGGGCGCGACCATCCAAACAGAAAAGTTGGGACTCCACTTAGTGCAAGACTCAACTTCCGTGGATAGGCTATTAGCTGAATTTTCTGATGTATTTCACGAACCAAAGGGGCTTCCTCCGGTTCGAGACTGTGACCACCAAATCACCCTACTGCAAGGAACTGAACCTGTTGTGGTACGTCCATACCGGTACCCTCATGTGTAAAAAATGAAATTGAAAAACAATGTAACGAGATGATGGAGCAGGGAATTATCCGACCCAGTCACTCTCCCTTTTCTTCTCCAGTTTTATTGGTACCTAAACAGGATGGGGCATGGAGATTCTGTATCGATTATCGAGAACTTAACAACAAGACGGTTAAAGATAAATTTCCTATACTAGTGTTGGACGAACTGCTTGACGAGCTTCATGGGGCTCAATACTTCTCTAAATTAGACCTTCGGTCAGGATTTTTCCAAGTCCGCATGAAACCAAAAAGCATTGAGAAGATGGCCTTTTGAACTCATCATGGGCATTTTGAGTTTCTAGTTATGCCATTCGGTCTCACCAATGCCCCCTGAACCTTCCAATCACTGATGAATGAGGTATTCAAGTCCTATCTCCATAAGTTTGTTTTGGTGTTTTTTGATGATATTTTGGTGTACAGTAAAACATGGGTAGAACATGTGCATCATCTTAGAACTGTGATGGAACTCCTTTGCCAACATAAACTTTTCCTTAAGCGCTCCAAATGCTCTTTTGGTGAGAAGCAAGTCACTTATCTTGGCCATATCATATCCGAGAAGGGGGTATCAGTCGATAATTCAAAAATTCAAGTTGTCCAAGATTGGCCAATTCCGCAAACTCTGAAAGCTCTACGAGGGTTTCTTGGATTGACAGGTTACTATCAAAACTTCGTGAGGAACTATGGTGTTATAGCTGCTCCGTTGACTGATGGACGAAATGTGTATCGTACAAAACTAAGGGCAAGTGCACCCTATCGTTATCAAGTAATAAATAGTAAGTAGAGTATCGTTCCCACGAGGATTGTGTTTATAGCTGTTGATTTTTGTGAATTTCTATTATTTAAGTAATCAATTTTGGATTTGATGTTTACTAAACTAAAAATTAAAATAACTGCACTCAATTAATTAAAGAAAAGAAAAACAATATTTATAACTCTTATGATAAAGGTGCTAGAGCAAGGCTTCACCTAACCTAACGTATATAATCCACACAACAATCCTATCCAAGTTCTTAAGTTTTAATCTAGAGACGGTGATTATTTCCTAAAGTAATTAACCTAGCTTTGGGCCAGTCAAGATTAATCCTATTTCACATACAATTACCTTAGCTTTGGTCCAGTCAAGAATAAAGATATAATGAAAGCATTAAGTTCTTTGAAATAACCCCAAAGTTAAGTCGTGAAACTAAACCCTGAAAAACCGCACCGCATAGACACAGGTCTAAACTATGTATTTCCATTAATTATCTTAGTGTCGGTCAACCAAAATAATTAATTGTAATTTAGCTAAATATTGATCAGGTATCTAACTAGGAAATTAAGCTCCATAGTTTAATTCTCTATTTAATAAATTATGAACTTGAAATTGGATTGCAAGTAAATCATCTACTTTGATTAGGATCCGCCATAGCTCTAGCTATGGAGGAGTTAGTTCATGGTAGATGGAACAAAACTAAGAAATTTAATAGAAAACAAACTAATAGAAAACATAACTAAAGTAAAGAGAAGAAAAGATGAAGGAGAATAAACTTTGAAATAGAACTAGAATCAGTTACAAAGGTAGAACGAAAATGAACAAAAAGAAAACTATAAAAAGTCTAAAAGAAAGAGATAAAGAGAGTGTGGTGAGGCCTGTTCCATTATTCCAGGTCTGCTTTCATGCTTCCCAATGTAGGTATTTATAGTTGCACATGCCTTCATGCATTCATTGTAACCTCCAACTTTAATGCTATTAAAGAGAAGATTAATGGAGGATTGAATTCTTTGCTTTAACTTCTTAAACATATGGAGAGTTGAATTCTTCTTTGCAACTTTTTAACTTTCATGTAATTAAAGGGAGCATTGAGTAGTGTAACTCCTTCTTGAGCATTCAAAAGACTCTTTAACTTTCATAACATTCCTTGGATAGTTATTTAAGGAATTTATGACAATAAGGATTTATTTAAAGAGTCATGAGTCTTCATTCTTCAACTGCTACGAGGTCACCAACTAGAAGGAGTTCTAACTGTGCAACTTTATTTACTTGAATAATGATTCCATAATTGCATTTTTGCCCCCAAATAATACCTAAAAACACATAGAACAAGCATTAGCTCTTAAAACATAAAACTAAACATAAAATAATTATAAAATATTAAAAACTATCTTAAAATGCATGATTACTATAATTAAAATATATTAAAAACTATATGAAAATGTAAGATAACATTGACTGCCTTATTGAGGAAAAATGCCTTCCGCTGGAATCCCGTGGCAGAATCCGCCTTTGCAAAATTGAAAGATGCCCTTTCAATGACTCCGGTTTTGGGGCTGCCCAACTTTCAGCTTGAATTTATCATCGAATGTGATGCCTCGGGATTGGGAATTGGCGCCGTTCTGCAACAACAGGGCCATCTGATTGCTTTCTTTAGCCGAAAATTAGCTGACCGACATTTGAAATTACCGGCCTATAAGCGGGAACTGATTAGGCTTGCTAGTGCTATTCAACATTGGAGACCCTATTTATTGGGTAGGTCATTTGTTGTAAAAACAGACCATTATAGCCTTAAATATCTCTTGGAGCAGCGACTTGTCACTCCGCCACAACAACATTGGGTAAGCAAGCTTCTGGGTTATGATTTTCAGGTAAATTATCGAGCAGGGTCCTTGAACCGAGCCGCTGATGCGCTGTCCCGAAGAGAAGAAGAAACTCTTCTCCTTTGTGGTATTTCATGTCCTCGAATCAGTTTGCTTGAGGATGTAAAACAAATGGTAAAGGAATCACCTAAGCTGCAGGAACTTGTGAGCAAAATTCAAGATGGGGTTATGGACTCAGCTCGGGCTTACACAAAGGGCTTAGTGATGTACAAAGACCGCATTTATTTGCCATCTGATTCCACCATAATTTCATCCATTTTGGCGGGAATTCATAATTCAACTCACGAAGGCATTCAAAAGACGCTCCATCGAGTAGGTGCTGATTTTTATTGGCAAGGAATCAAAAAGTCAGTCCGAGAATTCATTCAGAATTGCGCTGTGTGTCAACAGAATAAATGGGAGAATTTACACCCGGCAGGTCTCCTTCAACCCCTTCCTATACCAACACAAGTCTGGGCTGATATTTCAATGGACTTCATTGACGGTCTCCCTAAAGTGGGTGGCAAATCTGTTCTTTTTGTCATTGTGGACAGATTCTCGAAATACGCACACTTCATACCTCTCTCACACCCCTACAACGCAACAACAGTTGCCCATGTCTTTTTCTCTCACATTTTTAAGCTCCACGGATTACCTGAGACAATTGTCAGTGATCGGGATCCCATTTTTACTAGTGCCTTCTGGAAAGAGTTATTTCGATTGTATGGCACTACCTTGGCTCTCTCCTATGCTTATCACCCCCAAACCGATGGACAGACCGAAGTCGTTAATCGTACCATTGAGATGTACCTTCGCTGTTTTGTAGGGGACCAGCCAAGAAAATGGATCGATTGGTTACCTTGGGCCGAGTATTGTTACAATACTGCTTATCATTCTTCTTTGGGTATGACGCCCTTTTGGGTCATCTATGGTCGTGACCCCCCTCGTCTGCTATCTTATGAACCTGGCTCGTCTCGTATTGAGGAAGTTGATCGCTCCTTATTGGAGAGGGATAATCTTTTGGCTGAAGTGCATACTCGATTACAGCAAGCACAACTTCGGATGAAGCACAATTATGACCAGCACCATCGGGAGGTAAATTTTGAGCCTGGACAGTTGGTGTGGTTGAAGCTCCAGCCTTATCGTCAATGCTCTATGGGAAAACGACTTGTTCCTAAGTTAGCTCCAAATTTTTATGGGCCTTATAAAGTGTTACAACGTGTAGGATCCGTAGCCTACAAGCTAGAACTTCCTGAGAGCAGTAGAATTCATGATGTCTTTCACATTTCCCTGCTTAAGAAGTTCACTAGAACTCCTCCAACCAGTACACCTGCTTTGCCTCTTTTAAAGCATGGTCAAGTTATTCCACATCCAGCATCTGTGATTCGTTCGCGTGTTAATCGTGGTGTGGTTGAAGTTCTAGTAGAGTGGGCTGGTTCGCCGTTACATGATGCGACTTGGGTTCCAATAACTGAGTTTCGTGAGTCTTATCCCGAATTCGAGCTTGAGGACAAGCTCTTTGTGCAGGAGGGGAGTAATGTTGTAGACGCCTTTGTGGGTCAGCAATATCGTCGACGTCGCTAGATCGCCGGTCTTTAATTTTTCCTACTTTCCTATTTTTTTTAGTCTTCTATTTTCAGTAGGACTCTTAGTCTTTATTTTAATTCCTGCTTTATAGTTTCTATTGCTAGTAGGACTCTTATTCCTTATTTTTTATTCCTGCTTTATAATCTCCTAGTCCTAGTAGAACTCTTAGTCTTTATTCTATCCTATCTCCTGTAGAAGTCTTTACGCAAGTCCTTGTACTCCTCCATAAAAGAGGATTTTTATTATGAATAAAGGGAGAAAAAATTTACATATCAAATTGATACAGGGAGTTTAGCGATCTCTCACAAATCGCTATCGAGTTTTTCAAAATAGGTTCCACGAAGAACAGGAGCAACAAGGGAATTCGAAGGAATTTTCCGGTGAACAGACCTGTGACGAGATCCTATTCGCGAGCACGTAACACAACCGCTCCGATGAAAATCCTCCTTCCCCTGCTCAGCAGGACTATGAAGAGACCTCAACTGAGTCTCAAGGAGATGGTGAGCATGACCAATCTAAAGCTACCACTCCGAGCAAAAACCCCCAAGCTGACCAGGCCACTCCGTCGACGAAACAGAAGAAGAAGAAGAAGCAGCCTAAGGAAAAGGTATTTCTTCAGGTTTACAACAGTGTAAAGAATTGTGAGGTACTCCGTTGCCGGTGGTTCTCCCCCAGCTTTGTAACAGCTGAAAAACCGTTCTGTGAGTGGATTTCTAAAAATGGCTGGTCAGAACTCTTCTCTCTCCCCGGTAAAACTTACCCCCGGCTAGTAAAGGAATTCTATTCGAATCTCAGAGTGGATGAGGACAACGCTGACCATCTTGTCACCAAGGTCAAAGGTAAGGACATCACGATTACTCCATCCTATCTAGCAACTCTGCTAAAGCTGCCGGCCAAAGGTACATAATTCAGGACCACAAACGCCAAACTTGACTATCCTATTGAGTTCTGTAAGCCAAAAACCCACAAAGGTGAAATAGCCAGCACGTGTATGGGTCAGAATAAAAAAATGGCTCATTACATCCTGACCAACTTCATATTCCCTAAGGTCAACTCCACCTCATCAGCCTCCAATTTCGAGCAGTGCTTTATCTGGCACATGCTGACCTACAAACCGCTTCATCACAAGAATTCTTGAGGACCACCAAGTAAGCACGATCGAAGAAGTTGAGACTTGGGGTACAGAAATCACAGCGGCACTGTTGTTTGGGCTAGCTTATAACCACCCGATTAAGTCCAAGAAAAGAAAGGGGGCTGTGGTTGAAGAGGAACCCGAAGAAGGGGATAATATGGTTGAAGCAGCACAAGATGCACTGACCACAAAGGGGAAGAAAGTTGCCAAAGAGCCCGCTGACCGAACAAGACAAGATAAGAAGCGAAAAGCTGACCAATCCGCAAGGGATGTCAACACAGCTCCGAGGAAGCTGAGAATAATATCTAGTGCGAAGAAAGTTCATGCTGAGCCGAATGTGAATATTGCTGCTGAGCAAAGTGAGCAAGTTGAAACTGACCAAGCTGAGCATAATGCAAAGTCACCAGTGAAGGACAAGGTGGTAGAAGGCCTTGATGCCGACCTTGGTATTAACTCAGCCTCTGAGTCCCTTGACTCCATTGCTGCTGATCCCTCTCCTCCAACAAATAAGAACAGCACAGGCAAACGGCTCAAACAAAAGGCTCAAAAATCTCCAGTCATTGACCTTCTGGACGATTCTCCTCTAAGGGAACTAATCACTGACCTTACCAAACTCCAGTTTCAATTCTTCTCCACCGTCATTGAGCCAACCCTAGATCAACTTAAGGAAAAGCAAGCCTCTGTTTCTCAAGCTGAGGAACAAGCCGACCCCAAAGCTCCTCAAGGTCCTGTTTCTGCCGAGCAAGTGCTCGAAGTTCCTGCTACTCAAGACAAAGAGTTAGCAAAGGAAAATCCTGCTCAGGTCAGCACTGAACTACCTCAACCTTCTCAGGTTCAGACTGACTCCGAGCAGGTCAATATCTCTACCGATCCACCTCTTCCTACTCCTTTATCATAGAATGATAACCAGTCAGTTCCTTCTGGTGATCTGAATAAAAGCCCAGCTGCTGACCAAGCTGGCACATCTGCTTCTGGACAACGCCAAACTTCTCCTCCATTTGGTGCTATTCCAATTCCGGCCTCTGAACCACAAAATGATGAATCCTATGCTTACTTGCATGCTACTGAGTCTGGACGATGAATCATTGACTCATCTCAAGCATTACTTCAGGATATTCATCAAACCAATGCTGATGCTGCTGGGTCTGCCCATGTTGAGCCAACACAACTTTCCTTTGTCACTCAACTTTTAACTGAAATAAAGGGTCTCAAGGACTTACTGAGTGTCATGACATCCTTTCAATCTCAACAACCCAAGCATGAATCAATAGTAAAGCTGGCTGAACTCCAGCTGACAATGGTCAATCATATGAATTCTATCCAGGGCCAACTCAATACTTTGTCAGTTGCGAACTCAATCTATGCAACCTCTGCTGAGGTTAATCAACTTTTTACCCAGCTAACTTCTGAGCTGACCGGAGCTCGTGAACTGATCTCCTCCTCCTCCCAGTGTTCCATCGAGCAAATTAGTGAAGCCGTTCGTCTACTCAACTTGAGTAAAGAGAAAATGGACACTGACCAAGTGAAGACTAATGAGATTTTGAAGTACATTCAGTCTACATTTGCGCAAGTTCGGCATACCAACGCTCAACGTCAGTTCTATGATGCTGCGTTGCTCAAAATGTACCATCAATCTTATGTTAAACTGACTGACTCTATCACTTGGATCGGGAAATCACAGGGGTATCTCTTAAGTATGCTCAGTGCCACCATTAGGATCCCCGCTTCCACTCTGGATGATGGCATGGCAGTCTTCGACGGTCTTCGGGAGAGTACGAGTTAACTCTAAATGTACTCATCAAAACTGACTCGTGCTGTTCTTCACGGGACATTTACTCCTCCTTCATCGGATGCTGGCAAATAGGGGGAGAAAGAACGCATGGAACTCAGCAGAAGCATGGTTCAACTTCTGCTGACCCAAGAAATCCAAGTCAGCAACCAAGAACTGCCAAAGGCAAAGGCAAACTTCAAGTCAACATACGAAGATAGATTAGGAATAGTCCTAGACTTGTAACCTTTGACATGTTCTATTTTTTTGTTGCTGACTATCTATATAAGCATTGTTTCTTTTCAAAACTAACTTATCTATATGCAATGCTTACCTATTATAATTCTATGCTGATCTGTCCTACTTAATCTAAACATTGAACAAAGTAAAAATCCTGTGAACATAAGGAATGTATGAGTAAAATATACTCAGCACATATAAATCTAATATCCATACAATAACTCTGATACCTACGTGCCACACTGAGTAACGACAATATGTTCCAAGCATTAAACGCTTCTGAAAACTGACCTAGGCTCATCTAAATTAGATCTTGGAAGGTCTAGAATTGAACTAAGTCAGTATAAGCATGTCTTATTTTTACTCGATTAAATCTTAAAAGGTTTAGAGTTAATTTAAGTCAACAGATGCAACCCTTACGGGGGAGAAATTTCAGAAGTATGAAAAGTGATTCAATCATGGGGAATCTCGATGCTGAGTTCCATAATTAAATATTTTTGCCAACATCAAAATGGGGGAGTTTGTTGAAACATCTTTCCACATGATTTTGATTTGACAAAATTATTTAAAGTTAATCCATGATTAAGGGGAAATTAAATTTAAGTGCTTTGATTTAATTGTACTAATGTGTTTGTTCAATGTTGAGTATAATTTTAAGTGAACAGAAATAAAAAGTACGGCAAAATGAAGTCAGCATGAGCCACAGATGCTGAGTATAACTTAACTCAGTATAATAGAAGAAAAGTCTTCTTGAGAACAAATGATTAAAGACGAAGCTGGCCAAGGAAGCTGAGTAGAACACAACTCAGTATCAAAGAAGAGAAGTCTTCCTCTAAACTAAAGCTTGCAGACGAAGCTAACCACGGAAGCTGAGTAGAATGCAAGTCAGTGTCGTCAGAAACTAAGTTCAAAGACAATGGCTATTAAAGTCAAGCTGAGTGTTCGTCAGGACAGCGCGAATGATCCGTTTGCTAAAAGACAAGATCTGACAACTGTCTGCACCAATAACAGAAGTTTTGGAATTACGCACAGAGTCAATTTCGAGACGCATGGGTCAACTGACATTTGGCTAAAAGATGAAACTGGCACTAGAAGCTGAACCTGTAGGAAGAAGACAAGCCTGGCGCCTGCTAATTTCAGACGACAGGATTGGCCTACGCATTCGAATGCTGACCAAGCGTGTGACGCAAGAGAGTCGTTTGAATCCAACGGATACTTCCAGATTCAAATGATTAGAGCTTCAGAATCAACTATAAAAGGATAAGACCATCTCTTGGATCCTTTGCCGAAATACAACAAGAAAAAAAAGCATACATAAAAAGCACATTCAAACAAGAAAAAGATCTTACACCAAATTTCTATCTCTGTGTAAAAGCTAGATCGAATTTGTATACATCTAAAGTGTTCTTCGTCTAGAAAGAACAGATTTGTATCAATTGTAAAAGATTGAGAGAGTGGTGCTGAGTACTCGGTTTTAGTACTCAGCGGTAGAGAAAAATCTGAGTGTTCGGTTATAGCGCTCAGTAGGAGTTGAGTAGACGAATAGAGGAAGATACTCTTGCATATTCAACTGCCTTGTAAACGGTTTGTGCTCTACCTTTAAAGAGCTCAGTATTGGATTGAAAAAGCCCGGAAGGATTCTGGGGACTGGACATAGGCGGTGAGGCCGAACCAGGATAAATCTTGCTGAGTAATTTCTAACCCTTTCTCTCAATATATATGTATGTGCTATTTGCTTAAATTACTCAGGATATAAATTGTATAAGCTGACACTGAGTAATCTGAGTGCTGAGTTGGAAGCTGACCTTAAGTGTTAATTTCTAACTCACAAGTAAAACGGTTCTAGTCAGCCTCTAACTAAAGCTGTCTTACATCTCTCGGCCGTGCTGACTAAAATTTGAGTTAAATAATTTAAAGAATTGATTAAGTCAGCGTAATTAAACGAAAAGGTTAGATTAGTTCCTAACCCCCCCCCTTTGGAACTAATCACACGGGACCAACATTATTTACAAAATTCTAGCTAAGGCCATTGCTAACTGACTGAAGAATGTCCTCCACTTTGTAATTTCTCCCAACCAGAGTGCCTTTGTGCCTGGGTGCCTCGTCACTGATAATGTAATGCTGGCTTTCGAGGTCAACCATTGGAAACAAAGGAAGACGCAGGGTTCAATTGGGGTTTGCTGGAAATTAGATATGTCCAAAGCCTATGACAGAGTTGAGTGGTCGTTTCTGGAAAGTATTATGAGGAGATTGGGTTTTGCTGAACGATGGATTGAACTGATCATGGAATGTGTCACGAAAGCTAAGTATCAAATTGTGTACTAGAACCACACTGTGGGCCCGATTGTCCCTCAACGGGGGCTCAGGCAAGGTGACCCTATATCCCCATATTTATTCTTACTTTGTCTAGAGGGGTTATCGGCTTACTTGAATCAATTGGAGAGAAGAGGTATGATCCATGGCTGTATCATTGCGAGGGGTGCTCCATTTATATCCCATCTGTTTTTCGCCGATGACAATTATCTCTTCTTTAGAGCCACGACAAGGGAGTGTGAAGCTGTCAAAGAGGGTTTGATTTTGTATGAAAGGGCATCTGGACAACATGTAAATTTCAACAAATCCTCAATATCCTTTAGTAAGAATTGCTCTTTTTGAAAGATGTGATACGTTATGTTCAATCTTGGGTATCTCTCTGATTTCTGTGCCTGAAAAGTATCTAGGCCTTCCGTCTATCATTGGCAGAAATAAGACACATGTCTTCAATTACTTGGAGGAATGCTTTGTTGGTCCCTGGTAATTAGTTCCAAGGGGGGGTTAGGAACTAATATAACTTTTTCGCGTTTTAATTAAGCTGACTGGAAGTTATTTTGAGAGTTTATTAACTCAGCTTTTGGTCAGCTTGGTGAGATATATTTCAAGACAGCTTTAGTCAGATGTTGACTAAAGTTGTTTTCTTGTGAGTTAAGAATTGACACTCTTGGAGGTCAGCTTCTAACTCAGCACCACTTATTTACTCAAGGTCAGCTTAGGCAATTTATATGCTGAGTAAATATAGCAAACAACACATACAATATAAGAGAGAATTCAGAGATTACTCAGTATCACTTATCCTGGTTTGGCCTCTCTGCCTACGTCCAGTCCCCAGAGTCCTCTGGGCTTTTTGAATCCAATACTGAGCTCTTTAACGGTAGAGCACAAACCAATTACAAGGCAGTTGAATATGCAAGAGTACCTTCCTCTATTCGTCTACTCAACTCCTACTAAGTGCTACAACCCAGCACCTAGATTTCTCTACCACTGAATGCTTACAACCAGGCACTCAGCTTAACACTCTCAATATTCCTATTGATCACGAAACTTGTTCTTTTTATACTAAAGAACACTTTAGATGATTACACAACAATCAATCTAGCATTTACACAGAGAATAGAAAAATTGGTTTAAGATCTTTTTGTATTTGAGTGCTTTCAAGATTTTCTCTCTTTGTATTTTTCTCTTGATGCTTCAGTGATGATCCAAGGTTCTTCATTGTCCTTTTATAGAAGGAAATTGCAGATTTGGATCCTTTGAATTGTTGTTACCGTTAACACCAAAACGGCTCTTTTGGGGAACAATTTCTGGTCAGCTTCAGACTGTTCCGCCATTCCCTTTCTCTGTTTTCTTCAGGCGTCAGGTTTGTCTTCTTGCGTTTGGCTTGTCTTTTTGTGCCAGTTGTCTTTTACCAATAATCCAATGACCCATGTCTCTTGGAATTAGTCTTTTGTGTGTCTTCGAGGTTCCAATTATTGGTGCAGAAGATTGGCAGACTTTGTCCTTTAGAGAACGGATCCTTCATACTGTCCTGACTGTCACTCAGCTTTATCTTTGGATGTTCAACTTCTGATCTGAGTTCCTTCTTGGTCAGCTCCCTTCTGTTTAACCGCTTCTGAAGAAATCTTTATCTTTAGTCAGCTTCGTTTTGCTTCTGAGTTCTACTCCACTCCGCTTACATTGAGTTTCCGTTTTGCTCAGCTTTGCTTGTGCTGACTTTTGTCCTGTCTTTACTTTATATATATATTCTTGCACTCAATATTGAACAAACACATTAGTACAATTAAATCAAAGCATTTAAATTTAATTGCCTCTTAATCATGGATGATTTTGTCAAATCAAAATCTTGTGGAAAGGTATTTCAACAAACTCCCCCATTTTGATGTTGGCAAAATACATAATTATGGAACTCATTTATAAGTTACCCCATGATTGATACTTTTGAAATGACTCCCCCGTAAGGGTTGCACATTTTGTCTTAACTTAATTCTAAACCTTCCAATGTTTAATTGAATTAGTTTTAAGACATTTGTGTATGCTGACTTAGTTAAATATTTTTCTTTTAATTTTAAGTCAGCTTTCAAGTATGTTGTTACTCAGTTTATTACCTGGGTGTTATTGTAACTGAGTATTCTTTACTTCTTAATTTGTTTGTTCAATTTTATCGACCAGTTTGAGGAAATTGTACTTGCCATAGATTTAAGCAAAAAGATAAAACTAAACAATAAAGCTAAGCAGAATGTTTCTATGCAAGTTCTAAACAAACAACATTTACTAGACTATATCTAGTTCTACTTCTTCTTTTTCTGAGCCGAGTGATCAGTATGAGCAATTCCTTTGCCTTTCTCTTTACTTCCAGAAGCATTACCTGAAGGCTGAGACTGAGTTCCTCCTTGACTTGTCTCCCCCGTTTTGCCATCATCGGGTTTGTAGAGGAAGGTTTCATTTCGAGCTGCAGATGAGAGATAATGGGAGTACCGCTAAAGCCTTTTAGTGCTTTCACCCAAGCCATCAATGACTGGTACACTATCGTCCTGGACATGCCTAGGAACCCAAAAGGAGCCGCTGATCATGCTAAGGAGGCATTCATGGGATTTGCTCAGCCAGGTGAGCGAGCTTGTGATCTGACCAAAAGATTGATGGTACAGCTTTAGCGGGGCAGAATCATAAAACATGCGCTGGGCATTGTTGATGAAAAATTGCCTTCATGATAGCTTGTGAAAAGCTCATGAGTTCACTGTTGGAGATTGGATCAACATCCATCTGTGCTCTGTCGATGTTGAGTAGTCTGACTACTTCACTTAGTTGGTCAATAGTACACTGAGAAGAGGAGGATACTAAGTCACGTGTACTGGTCAGCTCAGCATGAAGCTTGGTGAAGCATTGTTGAAGGTCGGCAGAGGTGGCAAACTCAGCATTGCCAGGTGAACTTGATTTGGTCAGCTCATCATTCAGCTTGGTAAAACAATCATGCAACTCAGCAGAGGTAGCATACTCAGTATGGGCAGTGGCGCTAGATTTGGTCAGTTCCGCATTTAACTTAATAAAATATCCTTGCAGTTCAGTTGAAGTTGCATACCCTGGATTGACTGACGACAATTGTTGAACTTGCCCTTCAAATGAATTCATATGGGTTGCTATTGTAAGCATCAGTTCGGTCAGTTTTGCTATTTGCCCCTGATTCGGTTGCTGAGTTTGAACCGTAGTGATAATGCTAACCAGATCCTTTAGTCCTCGAAGTTCATTCAGAAGCTGAGTAATACCTGACAGGTGGGAGGACGCAGCTTGAGTAGATTGGTGACCATCAGCTTGAGTAGTATTGAAATCTTGAAGCAAGGACTGAGCAGAAGCAATGACACGTCGGCCAGACTCAGTAGCATTCAAGTATGCAAATTTAGCAGCATTAGACTCAGAGGCTGGTACTGAGTTTGATGGTGGTGGAGGAGTTGGCTCTCTGCCAGATTGAGTACCTTGATTGGTACCTGGACTTTGATTGATTGGATGAGCTGAGTCATCAACATGTTGTGTTGGAGGTGGAGTTTGATTAGACAAGTTAGTCTGCTCAGCTTGGAGAGGTGAAGTTGAAACAGAGGGTGTGCCACCTTGAGTAGCTTGGATTGGATCGTCAGGGTTTTTGGCTTGTTCCTCATCCTGAGTAACAGAGGCTTGTTTTTCTATAGGATTTTCCGGTGGTGACTCAGTCTCATTAGAGAAGTACTGGAACTGGATTGTAGAGAGATCAGTTTCAAGCTCATCAATAGGAAAGTCGTCCATGAGATCAATTTGTTTTTGTGCCTTCTTTTTGAGTCTTCGCCGTGTCTCAGCTCTTGGCGGTGAAGGATCAGCTTGAATACCTTCACTGGACTCAGTAGCAACTGTCTCCTCTTCTACAAGTTGCTCAACTTGACCCTCAACAACATCACTTTCTCTTTCTCCCTGCTCAGCATCATCTTGAGATTTCTCAACATTGGTAGGTTCTTCCTGCTCAGTATTAAATTCTTCCTCAGCATGAGTTTTATCTGCAACTTGTTGCTCAGTTCCTTTCTCAGCTTCCTGCTCTTGTTCAGCCCTTTGCTTAGTTTCTTTCTCAGTATCCTTTTCTAGGTCAGTTCCATGACCTTGGGCGGATACAATCCAATCTATCGGATCAGCTTCAACTGGTTTTAAGGAATTACCCTTCTTCCTTTTCATTAAAGGGGATTCAGGAGTTTCCTCTTCATCCTCAGGCTCTTCTTGCCTTTTTCTTTTCTCTGCTAACTCAGCTTGCTTGTTAGCCTTGTCAGCTTTAGCTTTTTCCTGAGACACAAGTCTCACCTTTTTGGGGACAGCATGGATGTCTTTAGAGCAGGTTTCAAGAGCCTTCCTCTTCTTCTTCTTCTTCTGCTCAGGCTGAGCTATCTTAGGGGACTCAGTTTGAGTCTCCACTTCTTTTTCAGGTTCATGTTCAAGCTCAGCATCTGGTTGCTCAGCTTCTTCATCTTCCTCAGCATCTCCAGCTCCTTCATATCCTTTCAAGGGTTGATTATATAACAGTCCATCCAGCAGGACTGCAGTGATTTCACTCCCCAAGCTACTTGTTTCATTTACTGTCTCTATCTGCTTGTCCTTAATAATTTTTGTAATGAGAGAGCCCAAGCGGAGTTTCTTACCACTTCGTTGAAGAGCTCCAACTAGGAAGACGGGAAGATTGAGCGGAGTGTAGGTCAACATGTGCCAAATGAAGCACTGTTCGAAGTTGGATGCGGATGAAGCTGAGTTGAGTTTGGGGAAGATAAAGTTGGTCAGCATGTAGTGAGCCATCTTTTGTGCTTGCCCCATACACGTGCTGGGAATTTCGCCTTTGTGATCCTTGGGTTTACAGAACCCCTTTATTTTATCAAGCGTCTCTTTTGGTACTTTCTCCTTAGTTGTCCTAAACTCAATCCCTTCGTCTGGTAAGTCTAGTAACGTGGCCAGATAGGCAAGAGTAACGGTGATTTTCTAACCTTTAACCGAGGTCTCCAAATAATTAGAATCGTCCTCATCAACATGCAGATTCAAGTAGAATTCCCGTACTAACCTGGGGTAAGTTTTTCCTGAGAGAGAGAAGAACCCCGTCCACTTGTTCTTCTCGATCCATTCACAGAATGGTTTCTCAGACGAGACAAAGCCTGGAGAAAACCATCGGCATTTTAGAACCTCCAGATTGGCGATCTTTTTGTGAACCTTGATCATTTTCCTTTCTATTTGCGTCGAAGGACCCGCATGGTCAGCCTGAGTGGGTTTGTTTGAGGTTTGAGTTTTAGGGGTTTTGTCTTTGCCGGAAGCCATTGTTGAAGGTTTTGAGGTTTTAAGGAGAGAGAGAAGTTCGATTGCAGGAGATTACAAGCGTAAAGAGTGAAGAGTGGGGATTCTTCCACTTTTTATATAGATTTACGGCGGCCCTTATTCATTAACTAGCCGTTTTACCTAGGGACGTTCAACCGACAAAGATTCTGTCATTTATGACATCTTCGGCGCATGGGATTTGCCATTAATGTGCGTCTTTCCAAGGTGCCAGAGGTTACACGTGTAGGTTCATTTTACGCGAGTGGGTTTCTTTTTGATTTTTCTAGAATTCGAAGCATTCGTGATGTTGAGTGCCCATGTTTTGTCTATCTCTAAATAACTCAGAATACGTTTGAGCACTCAGTATGTGCTTCTACTCAGCATAAGATGAAGACTCAATATGTCTATCTACTCATCATAGGATATTTACTCAAAATTTGTATCTACTCAGTATAACCACTCAATGTTTATGTCTATTTAGCATGAGGTTATTTTTCTATTTTTAAACTTAATAGAGAGTAGATATTTATTGTTAATTTACTTAGCATGGCATTTGCACATTCATTCAAATTTCCACTCAGTATAGCAGTCATTCAATCATACAGAATTATTTAGAGTGGATTTGACATACCAATGGCTTCCCTCAGTATATTGAATTGTTCTCGTGCTAAGGGCTTAGTGAAGATATCTGCAAGCTGATCATTTATTGGCACTGATAACATCGTGATATTATCCCAAGGACTAAAAGGGATATTCACCTCAAGAACGCCGCGTATTGATCCCCGAAGGGGAGCCGGCAGGCGGATCTCCACGGATCTGCTTGAAGAGATCCGCTGGCGGACCTATGAGGCGAATCTCTTCATTCACCCGATTCGCCACTGTAACGGCTGGTCGCCGACTCGGCCATAAAGATCATTAATGAGTTATCAATTAGCTAACCGCCAGGTTAAGGATAACTTGTAACCGCCATTAATGGAGCATTAATGGAGGCTTTCTAGTTGCCTGAAGGTTACGACTTCTTAGCTATATATAGCCTGATTCCCTAGGCTATCAAGGTACACATTCTCACAACCTTTGTCAATTCAGTTTGTTTCCTTGATTCACCTTACTGACTTTGGCATCGGAGCTTCCCCCCGTCGAACCCAACGACGCCCCCCACAGGGATGGACGTTGCTCGGAATTTCCCCACCTGTTATCAATTGGTGCGGTGATCGTGGAATCCTTAATCAAACAAAGGATAAAGAAGACCGGTCATCCGCCAATATCTGCTAAGTGGAACTTTACTTGAGGATAAAGAAGAGGCACGGCGGATAGTTAGGAGAGCGGCTTATTTCTCCATGATCAATGACGGCCTTTACAGAAAATCTTTTAGCCACCCCTGGTTGAAGTGCATTCTGCCGGAAGAGGGACAGCAAATCCTCAAAGAGCTACATGAGGGATCATGTGGGGCTCATGAAGCATCCACCACCATCTTGAAGAAATCCAGGTTAGCGGGTTTCTACGGGCCCACGGCCGAATTGGATGCCCAAAAATTGGTAGAATCTTGTCATAGTTGCCAGATTCATGCGAATGAATCACATACTGCCAAACATATCCAGAGGCCCATCATAGAAGGACGGCCATTCGCCCTCTGGGGAATAGACATTGTTGGCCCATTTCCTCCGAATCGCCGACAGAGGAGGTACGTGGTAGTGGCAGTGGATCATTTCACCAAGTGGGTAGAAGCCGAAGCTGTTTCCTCCATCACTGCAGAACGAATGGTGGAATTCGTCAAAGACAACATCGTGGGAAGATACAGTGTTCCGCATACCATCATCACCGATAATGGAGCACATTTTAACTGTAGCGAATTCAAAACTTTCTGTGAAGGGTTGGGCATCCTGAACAGATTTGCCTCCGTTTATTATCCCCAATCTAACGGGATGACCGAAGTCACAAATCGGACGATCGTAAAAGGGATAAAAAAGAGATTGGGAGAGCATGATAAGAAGTGGGCGGATCAGCTGACAAGCATTTTATGGGCTTATCGCACCACTCCTAGGACGGCCACAGGAGAAACACCATTCGCCCTATCTCATGGGGTAGAGGCTGTGATCCCGGTTGAAATACAGGTCCCAAGTGATAGAATGGCCTTTTATTGCGAAAAGGACAACGGCAAAAGGCTAAGGGAAAGTCTGGATCAAGTAGGCGATCGAAGAGACCAAGCCTATGTACGCATGGCGGCGTATAAACAGCGAATCGCCGCTTACCATGATAAAAATGCTAAGCTTGTGGATCTGAATGTGGGTGACCTTGTGCTCCGAAAGGCCGACAAAATCCAGTCTCGAGAAGGCAAGGGCAAGTTAGGGCTCAACTGGACGGGTCCATATCAGATAGTGGAGAAGATTGGATTCGCCACATTTAAAATTCAGGACATGGAGGGCAACACATTGCCGCGCACATGGAACCTCCAAAATCTCCGCAAATATTTTGTCAAGAAATAAAGTGTACACACGGTCTTGAGTACTCTTTTTCCTTTAGTAAGCTTTTTCCCATGTGGTTTTTCTTACTAAAGGTTTTAACGAGGCTCACTTATAAGACCTGCTTACTATAATAAAGCATTTCTCCCATTAATAAACATCATTTGTTCTATTATCTGTGTTCTTTTTAAAGTTTATTGCAGCAATATAAATATTCCAGTCTTAAAAAGAAGGGGGGCATTCGACGCTCTCCATTAACAAAGTATCGCTACTTTTTCTCCTTGGACATAAGAGAATCCATCTTATGGGCGGATCCATCTCTGAGAAGATCTCAATCTCCGATAGAGTTAAAACGATCCTTGGACGCAAGGTCTTTACACTCTCTTACATATCCTTCCCAAAAAAGGATTCACAAGTCCTACGGGCGGATCACTTCACCTCAAAGACAGGTAGCAAATTGATCCCCTAGGCAGCTTTACTTCCTTCAATGGAATAGAACAGCTTCTAACCTTCGCAAAGGTCCATGCTATGGGGTACGGCTGGCCACCTACTCCAAAATAAATCCTAGATGCCTATATATTTACTTACGCAAACGTAATAGTAAAATAAATAGCTTCCATAAAGGATTAAAACAAATTGTACTTAACGATTTTTTACAAATCACAAGTAAACAACTAAGTAATAATAGGAGCATCCTCCTTTACATTATCCTCGCTTGCGGCGCTTGCCTGGAAAGCCTCCTTCTCCACAGCCTCAGATACGCCAACCAAAGGTACCTCCTTTTCCACGGAAGATGTGGGACCGAGAGGAAGAGCGGTATCAATGATCGATTCTTCACCCGCCTTGGGGGGCACTTCCTCAAGCTCCACTAGGGGGACAGTAGCGGAAGGTTTGCTTTCTTCCATGGGTCCCTTTATCCATCTCCGAACATATTCGCGGATGTATTCCTTGGCGTCCGCCATCTTGTCATATTTGGCTACGTCTTCTGGTTCGGGGACGGCGAACTGAGGATCTGTGAAATCAATCTCGGGATGCGCTAGAGAGAAGTACGTCATGAGCAGTTCGCCATAATAGAAGGCTTGCTCACCCGCCATATATTCAGCTTCGCCTAGGGCGTCCTCATAATTCTTGGCGTCTGTCGCAATCTTTTCCTTCAGCTTCCCAATCTCCGCATCTCTGAGGACTAAGGCGGCAGTGGCAGAGGCAAGGTTCGCATTAACAGAAGCAATGTGCGCATTGGCATCTGCTACATCTTTTTCTAGCTTTTCAATGGTTGCCTTGTTCGCCACATTTTGAAGGAGCTCAGCCTCCATAGCACGTATACGAGTATACATCTGTCAAAAACAAACAATCTCATTAAGAGAAAAGAGCAAAGGAGCAACTTTTTCATAAAAAGAAATCCTTTCTAGGGGACTCACCATAAGGAGCTCTGTTTTCCCCTTTTGCGCATGAATGGAACCAGGAATTTGATTCTGACTCCTTTGCACTTCGCCCACCTGACCAAGGGCTTCATCCAAGTCATTTATGATGGACTCATTCTCAAAAGATCCTTGAGCGCCATACTTGGCGGACCAGTATCCGCCCATATCAGGCTTCGCCATCTGCACCAACATTCAAGGATCAAAACTTAAAACTTGATGAACAGGTAAAAATAAAAGACAACTTACCTGTTCTATCTCCCCAACAGGCTTGGCGGACTTCATGGCATCTGCCATAAGCTTAGGGCCTCCCGTGGTTATAGGCTTCCTCCTTTTTAGGGGTGGCTCGACCGCTGTTCCCGCAGGGCGTTTCCCAGTCTCCGTTTGAGGATTCACCGCTTGATCTTTCCTACGTGCTTCAGCCTCTAAGAACTTCCTACGCTTCTCTGCAATAGCGTGATTGGCCTTAGATAAACCCCTGCCAAGGAAAACATTGAAGTAATCAAAGTTCAAGAAGGAATAAAAGTTACCTTGGTCAAATTGTGTAATCTTGGAGAAATGAATTGCTCCCCCTCTCGGCGAATCAACGGGATATCGCTCATCATGAAGGCTAAAGCGTCTGCGTATGTCCATGCATCCGCCTTGATCTTCTTCATGAGATCCGCCACCACTTCATCACTATCGGTCAATATTCGCATATCGCCCGCCATATGTAAAGGCTTGGGATTCCAAAACGAGGGAAAACCCAGCGATTCGCCCTCTTTTATCTTCACATAGAAGAATTTCTCATCCCAGCAATGGACATTTGACATTTTGTCGCTAAAGGGCGAATATATCCCGAATTTGGCGAAGGTGAGATAGGATTCATACTTCCGTTTTGAGGGTTTATGGAAAGCCCTAAAAACGCGACCCGTATACACCACTCCTAAATTTGAGGCGAGGTAGCAGTCTAAAGCAATATCCAACCAACCGTTGGGATGTAGTTGGCTGGCTGTAATATCAAAGTAGGAGAGGATGTCCGCCATCATCTTTCGGAGAGGAAGCCGGAAACCCCTCTCTACGTGACTGCAATACACAGTGAGAAAACCGCTAGGCGGACAGGAAGGTCGTTGATGGGCTGCGGCTAACTGAGTCTCATAATTATTGATCCAAGGATAGCGATTCGCCAGATCCACTAGATCCGCAGCACTCATACGAGACGGAGTAGACTCCGCTCGAGGATTCTTTTTTCTAGGTGGGATAGAAGAAGAGGCCATTGTCCCCGAAAAACACCTAGCCTTAACGGCCGGAGCGGTACCGGAGACGGAAGTGGAAAGGGCTGGATTACTAGTGGAACGAGTTTGGTAACGATTACACGCCGAGTCACTAAACCCAGCAAAATCAGAGTTAATCGTGTCCTCGGAGGAAGAGGAGTTCTCCGATGACGAAGTGGTCCAACTAAAATCGACTTCTATTTCGGGAGAAGAGGTCGAATTAAAAAGCTCCGAAGTTGATCTAGAAGATGAAGACGAACTTCTAAACATCCAGAGAAAAGTTAAACAAAAGAAGATGAACTTACATGTGAAATCGGAAGCTTGGTGCGAGACTCTGAAAAATTCCCAGAAAAAACTTCGAAAGGAGACGATGCAGAAGAAATGGAGAAGAAAGAGAAAGCGAAAGAAGAAGAAGGACGTTTTCTCCTTCCTGCGATAGTGCGTCCACTACACGTGTCATTCATCCATTGGCATTGAACAGTGCGCTCATTAATGTAGATGTTTATGACGGCGCGCGGAAGCTCAAAAGCCCTAAAGGACTTTAAAGGCATTTTAGGGGGGCTTCTGATAACATCGTGATATTATCCCAAGGACTAAAAGGGATATTCACCTCAAGAATGCCACGTATTGATCCCCAAAGGGGAGCCGGCAGGCGGATCTTCACGGATCTGCTTGAAGAGATCCGCTGGCGGACCTATGAGGCGAATCTCTTCATTCACCCGATTCGCCACTGTAACGGCTGGTCGCCGACTCGGCCATAAAGATCATTAATGAGTTATCAATTAGCTAACCGCCAGGTTAAGGATAACTTGTAACCGCCATTAATGGAGCATGAATGGAGGCTTTCTAGTTGCCTGAAGGTTACGACTTCTTAGCTATATATAGCCTGATTCCCTAGGCTATCAAGGTACACATTCTCACAACCTTTGTCAATTCAGTTTGTTTCCTTGATTCACCTTACTGACTTTGGCATCAGAGCTTCCCCCCGTCGAACCCAACGACGCCCCCCTACAGGGACGGACGTTGCTTGGAAGTTCCCCACCTGTTATCAGGCACATAGGTCAGCTTGATCTCATCTTTTAGTACATGGTCTCTGATGAAGTGATGCCTTATGCTAACATGCTTCATCCTGCTGTGTTGGACTGGATTCTTAGATAGATCAATGGCACTTTTGTTGTCGTATTTGATCTCTATTGTCTTTGTTTTGACTCCATAATCCTCAAGCTATTGCTTTATCCATAGGACTTGTGCAACACAGCTTCCAGCAGCCACGTACTCAGCTTCAGTTGTAGACAGAGCTACGGATGATTGCTTCTTGCTGAACCAAGATACTAGAGAACTTCCAAGGAAATGACATCCTCCCGAAGTACTCTTCCGTTCTGGCTTATCTCGTCCATAGTCAGCATCAGTATATCCAATGAGTGTGAAGTCATTTGAGGTTGGATACCATAGACCTGCATCAACTGAGCTTTGCAAGTGTCTAAAATTTTTTTTCACAGCAGTTAAATGAGATTCCATGGGGTTAGCTTGATATCTAGCACAATAGCATACTGAGTATTGAATATCCGGTCTACTAGCAGTGAGATAGAGTAAAGAACCTATCATACCTCGATAGAGTTTACTATCAACTGACTTGCTCTTCTCATCCTTGCATAGGAAAGTATCAGTACCCATGGGGGTTGATATTGGTTTGCAATCTACCATGCTGAATTTCTTTAACATTTCCTTGGTGTACTTAGACTGACTTATAAAGATGCCATTCTTACCTTGCTTGATTTGAAGTCCAAGGAAGAAGTTGAGTTCACCCATCATTGACATTTCAAACTCAGTTTGCATCTGTTGGCTAAATTCTTTACACAAGGACTCGTTAGTAGCACCAAATATTATATCATCTACGTATATCTGTGCAAGTAGGGTATGTTTACCCTTTTTCTTAATAAACAAGGTTGTGTCAGCTTTTCCTCTGACATAGTTCCTGGTCAGCAGGAAATTGGTCAACCTCTCATACTAAGCTCTTGGAGCTTGTTTCAGGCCATATAAGGCCTTTTTGAGTTTATAAACGTGGTTTGGAAACTTTGAGTCTTCAAACCCAGGAGGTTGATTAACATATACCTCTTCGTTTATAAGGCCATTAAGAAATGCACTTTTCACATCCATTTGGTATAGTTTAAAATTCATGAAACTGGCATAGGCACACAATATACGTATAACTTCTAGCCTAGCAACAGGTGCAAATGTTTCTCCATAGTCTATACCTTCTTGCTGACTATAGCCTTGGGCTACAAGTCGAGCTTTGTTTCTAATCATATTTCCATGCTCATCTAGTTTATTTCTAAAGACCCACTTGGTTCCTATGGGCTTTTGATTCCTAGGTCTAGGTACTAGATCCCATACCTCATTTCTGGTGAATTGATCAAGTTCTTCTTGCATGGCATTTATCCAATATTCATCTTGCTCAGCATCAGCAAAATTCTTTGGCTCAAGCATTGAGACGAAGGCAACATTGCTAAGGTATTTTCTAAGCTGATCTCTGGTCATCAACTTGTTGTTGGCAGCATCAAGAATGGCCTGTTCTGTATGACCTCTTAGGATCTTTATTTCCTTGGGCAATGTTGAGTCGTTTGGAAAAGGTGTTTCTATAATCTCTACAGGAATAGATTGGTCAGCAAATGATATTTCAATTTCTTACTTACCTTGGGTCAGCTCCTGTATAGATGACACAGAGGCTTCTGGTTGATCAGCGGAAGCTGAGCTTGGTTCATCTTCTTCAGGCTGAGCTGGCTTACCTGTAGGGTCAGTTTCATCGAACTCAACATGCACAGACTCTTCTACAACCTGAGTTCTTTTGTTAAATACTCTATATGCTTTACTGTTTGTTGAGTACCCTAAAAAGATCGCCTCGTCAGCTTTAGCATCAAATTTAGCAAGGTTGTCTTTTGTATTGAGTATAAAGCATTTACACCCAAAGGCACGAAAGTATCCAATGTTGGGCTTTCGTCCTTTCCAAAGCTCATATGGGGTTTTCTTAAGTATAGGTCTAACTAGAGCCCTATTCAGTATGTAACATGTCGTGTGAACAGCTTCACCCCAGAAGTACTTTGGAAGCCTATTTTCACTCAGCATTGTCCTAGCTATTTCGACAATAGTTCTATTTTTCCTTTCAACGACCCCATTTTGTTGAGGTGTTCTAGGAGTAGAGAAGTTGTGGTCAATACCACTGGTTTCACAGAATTCATCAAACTGTTGGTTTTTGAATTCTCCACCATTGTCGCTTCTAATGTGAGCTACTCTTAGGTCTTTGTCATTTTCAAGCTTTTTAATCAGTGTGGTAAACATCTCAAAAGTTTCATCCTTGCTGCTCAGCAAGATGATCCAAGTGTACCGAGAGAAATCATCTACAATAACCAAGGAGAATTTCTTACCTCCCAAGCTGAGTGGCTGGATAGGTCCGAAAAGATCCAAGTGTAGTAATTCCAATGGTCTTTTGGTTGAGACAATATTTTTGCTATGAAATGACTTTTTAGTTTGTTTGCCTTGCTGACAAGCTTTACACAGTTGATCTTTTTCAAACTTTAATTTGGGTAATCCCTCAACTAATTGCTTTCTAGCTAATTTGGCAAGAAGGTCCATGCTGACATGCCCAAGTCTTCTATGCCATAGCCAGGAGTTGTCCTCTTTAGACACCAAGCATATGTTTTTAGAAAACTATTTTTCTAGGTTTAACATGTATACATTTTCTACACGAGGGGCAGTTAGAATCAATTCATTTGTATTTCCCTCGAGTATTTGACACTTAGTATCATCAAATACAACCTTTCTGCCGCTCTTGCAAAGCTGAGCTACACTCAGCAGATTGTATTTGAGACCTTTAACTAAGGAGACAGACTCAATAGTTGGGTTACCTCCGATAGTACCTGAGCCGACTATCTTACCCTTCTTGTTGTCTCCAAAGCTTACACTTCCACCTCGTTTAAGCTCTAGTGTGATGAACTGAGTTTCATCACCTGTCATATGCCTTGAGCATGCGCTGTCTATATACCATAGTTTTGACTTCTCCACGCATGTCAAGCTGACCTACAGTTTAAACTATTCATTTTTAGGTACCCAATTCCTTTTGGGTCCTTTCTTGTTAGTATAAACAGGTGCAAAATCATATTTTAACTTGTGACGGCATACTTTTATGGTGTGGCCTGGCTTACCACAGAAATCATAAAAAGGTACCCTTTATGGGTTGAACTGAGTATGGTCAGCATTATTGTGTTGGGCATGCCAACATACTTTTGTGGTATGCCCTTTTCTTCCGCAGAAGTCACATTGGACAATCCGCTTGTTATGCCAACACACATCCTTTGTGTGTCCCCTTTTTCCACAACTCTCACATTGAGTAAATTGCTTATGCTGACTAGTATTTGCGTACTCAGCATGGGGTTTATTTCTATTTGAGCCCTTCCCTTGACTCTGTAACATTGTGATATCCTTTCTAAGTTTCTTTGACTCAGATTGAACCTCCGTGACAAACTTATGTAAGATTTGCATGTTGGTATGCAAGTCAGAGTTGTCCTGGAGAAGATATCGGAGGTCACTCAGTTTGACCTCTTCAATCTCATCACAGCGCCTGCTGAGTGCCTTAATCTTTTTGTTACACTTCTTAGTTAGTGTATATAAGTCACTCAGGGCATTTACCATTTCATTTCTAAGCAAAAGTAAGGATGTTACCTCATTGTTGTTTTCCTCCTGCTCGGAATCTTCAGAGAGGTCAGCTTGCTCAGATTGGGATTGGTCAGCTCCATCATCTGCCATGAAACATATGTTGGCTGTTTCATTTTGCTCAGCTTCGGATGATGTTGACACATCACTGTCACTCCATGTGGCTACCATAGTCTTTTTGCTTCCCTTCTACTCCTTTTTAAGGTTGGGACAGCTTGACTTGATGTGCCCAGTTTGATGACACTCAAAGCATGTGACAGACTTCGAGCTGTCCTTCTTGTACTTGTCACTTGACTCGGCTTTATACTTGTCATTTCTTCTAAATGACCTTTTGCCGTTTCTATCATTCCTTCTGAACAGCTTCTTCATCTTTCTAGTGAACATGGCTATTTCCTCATCATCAGTTGACTCAGCTTCAGTCGAGTCAGCTTTCATGACAAGTGACTTTTGTTTCTTATCTTCTGATTTTTCTTTCTCTTTAGCTTCAAAGTTTTTCATAGAGATTTCATGGGTCAGCAGGTGTTGAGCGATTTCCGCAAGTGCACGGTATACGCTTGTAGTAATAAAAGATATCGAACCCACAGGGAACGCTTTTTAACTAAAACTTTATTTAATTCGGTTTAATCACGTGTTTAGGTTTAATAAAAGAAATACGTTTTAATTGATGGAATTGGTTTTGGTAAATTAGGATTAGATAGAAGGATTATATCGAGTTTAGAGAACAATTCCGTTTTGGAATTTTGATTACAAAACAGATACTTCCGTAATTGGAATAAAATAGATCTTATTTTCATAAAGCAAAGTAAACAACTTTAACTTTGTGAGATTATGGACATGTAACAATATAGCGATATACTCAATTAAATGGCTTCGAACCATAGAAATCCCCCTGGTGTTGAGATGATTCCTACCTTAATCAAACTAGTGTTTTATTTCTGATAAGCCGCGATCAGCGATCATGTCATCCATAAAAACTAAATTTGTTAAGTGTTCAACAAAGTTCTTATATGAATAAGATGGAATAGAACGTTTTAATAAAAACACCAATTTATCATTTTGAAAATCATTTTGTCAGAACAATATCAAAATAACAACAGTAAGAATGTATTGAATAAATAAGTATATCATTAATGAAATGTGAATTTCCACAAGTTAACAGAGAAGTAGAAACTTAGATAGCATTGCAACGAAAACTTTGAGATCCGGGTCGTCAATCTTTCTCTCAAACTCCGTAGGTTCGTCAAACCTCATGCGCTTCAGCCGTCAATTCTTCTCGCTGGATCTTCGGAATAGAGACTGGTCGTCCACTATCAGAATGAAAACTAAACTAATACTGTGTTTATAACTAATCTAAATACAATTCGTGTACAGCACGATTGTTTACAGAAATGAAATCTAACTTTCTGATTCTTTTCTGAATCAGAAACTCAACATAACAACTTTCTTCTCTAATTTCTCTAACTTTTCCAACCTAACCAACCTTGATTTCTGAAATGGATCACTTATTTATAGTTGTTGAAGGGTTGTAAATGACGGGTCGTGTCTGCTGGTGAAGGGTCGCTTTTATCCGAACGAACAGACGCGTTTTTCCGAATTTAAACATGTGTTTTGTGTGCAGGAAGGTTCGCTGTCGTGACTGAGATTCTGAAAATCTCAGTCGTGACAGGGGGTATAGGGGCGAGCTTGAAACTTCGTTTTTCCCCCGAGCTGACCTCCGTAAGTCGTGACTGAGATTCTCAAAATCTCAGTCGCGACAGAGAGATTATTCCCTGTCTCTCGACTGCTTTTCGTCCTCCTCGAGCGTTCTTCTGGCTGATATGCATTCTTGGTACGTTTTTTAGGTTTTTCCTCCATTTTAGCTCCGTTTTAGCTCCGTTTTCGCTCCTATTTGGATTTTACCAAATATTTAAGTACCTTGCATCAAAGAAGTAAATAAAGACGTAAAAGTATTCCAAATGAATATAATTAGCACGATTTTAATGTAAATTTAACGTATTTATGTATGATATTTTAGGTATATTTTGGGCTTAACAAACTCCCACACTTAAGCTTTTGCTAGTCCCGAGCAAAATTTCACTGAATTTATTCTTTAATCAATCTCTTTATAAATAGAACATATATCCATATATTCCTCTTTAAATTAGTTAAACCGAAAGATAAACTTTTCATGGTAAATTTATACGCAAAGTATCAAACTAGCTAGTGTAAAAGAGATATATCATTCGTCTTGTATCTCAATTTTTATATTGAAGTATTCGGGATGGTGTAAGCACGCATGTTTCCGAATCTTTCGTCTCAAGGCATTTCTAAGCACAAAATTTCGTTTCCCAAACCTAAACTATTTCAAATATAGACTTATTAAGGACTTATGTTTAATATATTTGCTTTAGTTACGCCCAAGATAAGGGTGGTCTTGATCGTAACTTTATACGCATTTAATTTGCTTTCGTGTTCGTTTAAGAGGTACCGACCATGCCATGGGTGGACGCAATCGTTACTTAAAACTTTAAACACGTTTAATTTTGCTTTAATTTTGAACGTTCCTTTCATACCTCGACCGTGATAAGGGTGGTCGCAATCGTGGCCAAAAGTAAACGGTACTTAATGTTCTTCCCTTTCATACCTCGATTGTGATAAGGTTGGTCTTAATCGTGGCCAAAAGTTAAGAATACGACTACTTGATTTAATTAACATGAAAATAAAATTTGGGAAAGAAAAATAGCACATTCATCCTATATTGACTTGAAATTCAACATGTATTATGGCTAAAGTTTCCTTAAAAACTTCAATTGGTTTTTAATGTAAGACGAAAAATAATATCGAGCTAAAAAGCTAAAATTGTTAGTTCGATTTATGCCTATAAACCTAATTGAAAATTGAAAATAAGATTTATATTTATCATGAATTCATGATATAAAGTTGAGATTTGAAACTAAAGAAATTTTACTTATATACATTTACTCGAGACGTTTTTGATAAAATCGTATCGGAGATTTGTAAAAATATTTGTAAAAATATAGCCCGTATAGAAATATTATTTCTACCAATAATGATAACCTTAAAATATGTTTAACATTATTTTTGAAAGTTAAAGTGTTTGAAAACATATGAAAAATATAGTTAACAAAAAATTTATGTTTATGAAAAATTGCTATTATTTTTAAAAGTGTTGCACTTTATAAGCAAAAATGTTGCATTTGTTTTTGAAAAATGTTGCATATTATACTTGACTTAAAATTGAATAACAATATGCAAAATAAATAGCATTCATTCTCATTCGTGGCATTCATTCGTACTTAAAAAATAAAATGATATATGAGATATCTCCTCCCACACTTAATTTGGACCATGTCCTCATTGGTGCAAAAAGCGATAAAACACGAAAAATAGTACGAAATAAACCATACGAATTAGAATTGAAAATAATAGTACGATAACATTCAAAAATAATAATAAAGAAAATTGTACCAAACATAAATAAAAAATATTGTAGCAAACTTGACAAAACATAATAATAATAACGAAAATGAGTTAAAGTTGGAAAGGATAAAACCTATCAAGGTGAACTCGGTGGTGATGGCGTAGTCTCAACTCCTTGGCATCGGAAGAAAGATAGCAACCGGCGACGAGTAGATTTGTGCTCACGTCTCAATGTAGTGATATTGGCATCCACCGTGTTTATCCTCGAACTCATTTCGGTATTGTTGGCAACGACTTCATCTAACCGTAAATTCATATGACGGTTATGCTCGTTCATTTGTTGCAAAACACGTTGCCATCCAACTTGTTCTTCTTCATTCGGTTCCACATTTGCTTGCTCGTTGGCTTTAACATCAACATTCTCCTCCTCTTCTTCTTCGTCAAATTCCTCATCATCATCTTGGGCACCTAAACCTTGAGAACCCGAGGCTTCACTACTCATCGTAGCAAAAACACGTCTTGTGCGATCCGCATAAGATATAAAGGCGGGGGGTCCCAACTTCTTCAATAAATGGGCTCTTTGAAGTGCCGTGAGATCCAATGAAGGTAAACCAACATGAGACATAGTTTGATAATCCGCTAATTCACCTCGAGCGCCCAAAATAATGTCGGTAATTAAATTACCCATAGGCACTTGCTTATTGCGGGACTTGGAAGCTCGAACTAAGTTAGTAAATATCATCTCAATACTATCAATTGTCAAACCCTTAAAAATAGCATCAAACACAACCAAATCACGAACTTGCACTTTTGAACTTTCAACCCGACCAAATAAGGAGAATGATAAAAACTTGCGAAAGAAGAATATACAATCATCCTTAATTAGCTTACTAGATGTATTCTTTGGATTAAAAACATCTAAACCGGTTAAAGTGTGCCAAACTGTGTTTGAATAAAAAAGGCTTTGGTTTGGAATAAAAATTCTGAGTAGGAAAACCAAACCAACGGTTCATGGCCGCATATCCAACATCATAACGAAGTCCATCACTACGAAAAGAGATAACTCCTTTCTTCTTGTCATAGGTTAGAGTAACCAAAAACTCAATAATATGCGATTTAAGACTTGGAAAACGCATACTAGAAAATCGTTTCCAACCAAGAGCGGTAAGAAATTCATCAATACGCTCGGTAAAGGAAAGTGTGTTTACCGTGTCGGTGTCAAGAAAAAGCATGTCGACGAACTCTATTAGGACATTAGAGAATCGGCGATATTTGCGTCCTTCGGCTTCCGACGTAAGATCGAATGGTGCTCCATATTGAACTTGTAAACGATTGATCTCGGTGGCCTTGGCTTTGTTTGCAACGGTCTTTTGTCTAGGCATATTGATTTGTTTGTGAAATTTGTGTGAATGAGATGAAAAAAATATGAAAGGATGAAAGGAAAAGTAAAAGATAATGGTGGTGATTTAGGGAAGAAGAAGATGAATAGGGTAAAGATTTATGGGGAAGATGAGTGAATCTTGGTATTGGGAAGAGAAAAAATGAGTGATTGGTGTAAATAGAGGTGGTATATATAGGTGTAAGTAATAGGTATTGATTAGGATAGAGTAATAGGTAGTGAATTAGAGTAGGAATAAGATTAAATGCAAAAAACCAGCCAAATCCCGTCACTCAAGTCGCAAGTCGCGACTGAGATTTTCAAAATCTCAGTCGCGACAGCAAGCTTGCAAAGGGGGCGAAATTTTCCTGAAAGTTGCTCCTTTGCTGTCTCAACTGAGATTCTGGAATTTCTGGGTAAAAATTGGACTATTTTTGACAATTTGAACATGACTAATTCAATTCTGTATGTAATTAAGTGACATTAATGCTATGTATTAATTCCTGAAACTGAGATAAACAAAACTGAAACATTAAATTAAAGGAAAACCAAGGGTTGTTCCTTAATTAAAAGAAATTAATGAAATAATTAATGCACTTTATTAATCATAATGACCTATTAATTACTTATCAAACATATGTACACAAAAACAGAAATAAATCTATATACATGAACATCAAACATATGTACAGAATTACAATCAAACATTATAAATTAAACAGTATCCCTATGAATTAGAATATGTTTTATGCTGGCCCTTTCTAATTGTTCTTGAACAAAAACTTCTCTTTATGTGAGAGAAAGAAATTGTGGACCGACACGAAAAACTCATTTTACGATTCCCTCACTTTCCGAGAACTCGTAATCAAGTATGGGAAAAGTCTCTTTATTAGTCTAAGGAATAGAAACCGATCCTTTGGTTCCGAGGATTATTCCACATATAATATTCCCAAACCCTATTGTCTGATTCTTCGAATGGGAAGCGGCAACTAATCCCTCCATCAAAATTTTTGAGGAATTAACTGTGTTACCTTGGAAAATATCACCTAGCACATATAAATCGGTATCCTGGACAACACTGCTTCTGACTCGACCAAATAGACTATGACAGAGAAATTTGTGAAGATACAAAATGGAGTTAGAATTTATTGATTTGTTGTAGGCAAGACTTGGATTGAATCTCCAAAATCCTGTCAACATTTTCCATATATCTGTAGAATTCATATTTCTTCCTAGGATGATGCGGAGTGGTGTCCCATGGTGGAAAACCAAACCAATTATGAAGTTCAGGATATCCAAAAGTGAATATCTTCCCTTCATATCGAAAACTGAGACGAACACGCCTCTTATTGACGAACCGAACGGTAGACAGAAACTCTAATACCCAGTTCCCAATTATAGGAAACTTCATGGAAGCAAACTTGGTCCATCCCAAATTTGTCAGATAGCGATTCATGTCATCGCTTATCCCAAGTTCTTCATTCAGGAACTCGTCCAGATACATCATGCCACAAAATTGTGCATATCTAAACCTTAAATAACGTTTCCCCTCATCATGATTGTAGATTGGAAACAATGCTCCATAGCGTGAAGATATATCAACTCTCTTGCTTCGAGCAAAAGTGTTCTTCCTAGCATTTTTTTAAAGATTTGGTCATGTTTGTGAAATAAGATTGTGTCTGTAGGATTTTAAAATTGAAGAAAGAAATTCAGAAATCTGAAAGAGATGAAATGAAATGAAAGAATTCTGAACCTACAGGAATATAAAAGATACATAAGTGAAAGGTTGTGTCTGTTAAAAATAAAAGATGTCAAAATGATACCTCTATGATTTAACTGACAGAATTTTTGAAATCAGATGTCTGTAATCCCTTACAGTTATTTCAAATTGAAAAAGACAGAAAATCTCAACTGAGATTTCCGGAATCTCAACTGAGATTTCCAAATCCTCTGGTTCTGCGCATGAACAAGAACTACGTGCATGAACTGAAACTGTTGAAACTATGGTAAAAATTGACAATTCCTTCCTGGGGGATAAGATAATTTCAAGGACTGTATTCCTCATTCCTACTTTCTAATATATCTGTCTGAGAAAAGTTGATCGGCTATTTCTTGGAGAGATAAATATAGGTGTTTAAGGAAATGATATGATAAAAGAAGAAATTATGTGGGTGTAATGTAGGATTTGAATAATTTGTTTACAAAGAGAAATGATGTTTTGGTGAAGGGTTAGTGTATAGAAAAGAGGTAAATGTGTTTGGGAAGAGGTAAATTTTCTGGAAGAATCATCTGTCACGTCTGACATCCTGTTTCATAAAATTTTCTTTTCCTTCTGATGTATCTGTACTGGATTTCTTTTCTGTAGACTCCTTCTGGGAATTTATATTGATGATCAAATCTCCAGTCTATCTTTGAAAAAAAACTTGAATTTTTTTTTATCTGCAAAAATCTAATTGCAAACGTTAAATAACAACGAGGATTTAGTCCTAGTGACCATCCTCAATAAATAAAAAAACTATAAAATAAATAAATACATTGTTAACCAAGGTTCGGAATAAAACACGAAAAATATAAATTTTTGTTAAAAATTTGGCGTTCCCCGGCAACGGCGCCAAAAACTTGTTGAGCGATTTCCGCAAGTGCACGGTATACGCTTGTAGTAATAAAAGATATCGAACCCACAGGGAACGCTTTTTAACTAAAACTTTATTTAATTCGGTTTAATCACGTGTTTAGGTTTAATAAAAGAAATACGTTTTAATTGATGGAATTGGTTTTGGTAAATTAGGATTAGATAGAAGGATTATATCGAGTTTAGAGAACAATTCCGTTTTGGAATTTTGATTACAAAACAGATACTTCCGTAATTGGAATAAAATAGATCTTATTTTCATAAAGCAAAGTAAACAACTTTAACTTTGTGAGATTATGGACATGTAACAATATAGCGATATACTCAATTAAATGGCTTCGAACCATAGAAATCCCCCTGGTGTTGAGATGATTCCTACCTTAATCAAACTAGTGTTTTATTTCTGATAAGCCGCGATCAGCGATCATGTCATCCATAAAAACTAAATTTGTTAAGTGTTCAACAAAGTTCTTATATGAATAAGATGGAATAGAACGTTTTAATAAAAACACCAATTTATCATTTTGAAAATCATTTTGTCAGAACAATATCAAAATAACAACAGTAAGAATGTATTGAATAAATAAGTATATCATTAATGAAATGTGAATTTCCACAAGTTAACAGAGAAGTAGAAACTTAGATAGCATTGCAACGAAAACTTTGAGATCCGGGTCGTCAATCTTTCTCTCAAACTCCGTAGGTTCGTCAAACCTCATGCGCTTCAGCCGTCAATTCTTCTCGCTGGATCTTCGGAATAGAGACTGGTCTCGTCCACTATCAGAATGAAAACTAAACTAATACTGTGTTTATAACTAATCTAAATACAATTCGTGTACAACACGATTGTTTACAGAAATGAAATCTAACTTTCTGATTCTTTTCTGAATCAGAAACTCAACATAACAACTTTCTTCTCTAATTTCTCTAACTTTTCCAACCTAACCAACCTTGATTTCTGAAATGGATCACTTATTTATAGTTGTTGAAGGGTTGTAAATGACGGGTCGTGTCTGCTGGTGAAGGGTCGCTTTTATCCGAACGAACAGACGCATTTTTCCGAATTTAAACATGTGTTTTGTGTGCAGGAAGGTTCGCTGTCGCGATTGAGATTCTGAAAATCTTAGTCGCGATAGGGGGTATAGGGGCGAGCTTGAAACTTTGTTTTTCCCCCGAGCTGACCTCCGTAAGTCGCGACTGAGATTCTCAAAATCTCAGTCGCGACAGAGAGATTATTCCCTGTCTTTCGACTGCTTTTCGTCCTCCTCGAGCGTTCTTCTGGCTGATATGCATTCTTGGTACGTTTTTTAGGTTTTTCCTCCATTTTAGCTCCGTTTTAGCTCCATTTTCGCTCCTATTTGGATTTTACCAAATATTTAAGTACCTTGCATCAAAGAAGTAAATAAAGACGTAAAAGTATTCCAAATGAATATAATTAGCACGATTTTAATGTAAATTTAACGTATTTATGTATGATATTTTAGGTATATTTTGGGCTTAACAGCAGGGATCCGATCAGCTCATCATATTTATAGGTAGTCAAGTCTTGAGCTTCTTCTACGGCTGTTTTCTTTGCTTGCCAACTCTTAGGCAGACTTCTCAGAATTTTCTTCACCTGTTCCTCTTCAGTGAAGTTCTTTCCAAGCCTTTTTAGCTCGTTTATAATATTTGTGAACCTTGCGTTCATTTCTGAGATGTCTTCATTCTCATTCATCTCAAACAGCTCGTAGAGTCTCATATGTTGATTGACTTTAGACTCATTAACTTTGCTTGTGCCTTCATAGGTTACTTCAAGCTTCTTCCAAATCTCCTGTGCTGACTCGCAACTTGAAATCTTATTGTATTCTGCAGCATCTAACGCACAGTGAAGCATGTTTATAGCCGAAGCATTATTTTGTAATTTTCTGAGGTCATCCTCTGTCCACTCAGCCTCACTTTTAACAATTTTCTCATCGTTAACAGTTTTGTATGGCACATGTGGACCTTGAACAATTGCAAGCCATGAACTCATGTTTGTGGCTTGAATAAAGTTTTTCATCCTATTCTTCCAGAATGTATAATTTGACCCAAAGAATAGGGGAGGTCTAGTGATTGATAGTCCCTCAGGGAGTATCTGTGTTGTTTGGTTTCCTGGAAGGAACCGAGTGCTATTCTCACCCATTTTTAGGGATCAGCTCAAGATTGTCAAATCTTTGAGTAGTGAGCTTAGGCTCTGATACCACTTGTTGGTCCCTGGTAATTAGTTCCAAGGGGGGGTTAGGAACTAATATAACTTTTTCGTGTTTTAATTAAGCTGACTGGAAGTTATTTTGAGAGTTTATTAACTCAGCTTTTGGTCAGCTTGGTGAGATATATTTCAAGACAGCTTTAGTCAGATGTTGACTAAAGTTGTTTTCTTGTGAGTTAAGAATTGACACTCTTGGAGGTCAGCTTCTAACTCAGCACCACTTATTTACTCAAGGTCAGCTTAGGCAATTTATATGCTGAGTAAATATAGCAAACAACACATACAATATAAGAGAGAGTTCAGAGATTACTCAGTATCACTTATCCTGGTTCGGCCTCTCTGCCTACGTCCAGTCCCCAGAGTCCTCCGGGCTTTTTGAATCCAATACTGAGCTCTTTAACGGTAGAGCACAAACCAATTACAAGGCAGTTGAATATGCAAGAGTACCTTCATCTATTCGTCTACTCAACTCCTACTAAGTGCTACAACCCAGCACCTAGATTTCTCTACCACTGAATGCTTACAACCAGGCACTCAGCTTAACACTCTCAATATTCCTATTGATCACGAAACTTGTTCTTTTTATACTAAAGAACACTTTAGATGATTACACAACAATCAATCTAGCATTTACACAGAGAATAGAAAAATTGGTGTAAGATCTTTTTGTATTTGAGTGCTTTCAAGATTTTCTCTCTTTGTATTTTTCTCTTGATGCTTCAGTGATGATCCAAGATTCTTCATTGTCCTTTTATAGAAGGAAATTACAGATTTGGATCCTTTGAATTGTTGTTACCGTTAACACCAAAACGGCTCTTTTGGGGAACAATTTTTGGTCAGCTTCAGACTGTTCCGCCATTCCCTTTCTCTATTTTCTTCAGGCGTCAGGTTTGTCTTCTTGCGTTTGGCTTGTCTTTTTATGCCAGTTGTCTTTTACCAATAATCCAATGACCCATGTCTCTTGGAATTAGTCTTTTGTGTGTCTTCGAGGTTCCAATTATTGGTGCAGAAGATTGGCAGACTTTGTCCTTTAGTGAACGAATCCTTCATGCTGTCCTGACTGTCACTCAGCTTTATCTTTAGATGTTCAACTTCTGAGCTGAGTTCCTTCTTGGTCAGCTCCCTTCTGTTTAACCGCTTCTGAAGAAATCTTTATCTTTAGTCAGCTTCGTTTTGCTTCTGAGTTCTACTCCACTCCGCTTACATTGAGTTTCCGTTTTGCTCAGCTTTGCTTGTGCTGATTTTTGTCCTGTCTTTACTTTATATATATATTCTTGCACTCAATATTGAACAAACACATTAGTACAATTAAATCAAAGCATTTAAATTTAATTGCCTCTTAATCATGTATGATTTTGTCAAATCAAAATCTTGTGGAAAGGTATTTCAACATGCTTTTCAAAGAGGCTGAAAAGTTGGAAAAGCAAATTTTTATCACAGGTCGGGAAAGGAATTTTACTGAAATCAGTTATGCAGGCTCTGCCAACTTATGCTATAGATTTTTTCCTCATACCCTAGGGGCTTTGTGTGAGTCTGGAGAGGATGATGAACTCTTTTTGGTGGGGGAATTCTAATCAGAATCAGAAAGGTCTACACTGGTAATCCTAGGATAGGCTGTGCGTCCCAAAATCGAAGGGTGGAATGGGGTTCAGGAAACTTCATCAGTTCAACATTGCGCTTCTCGCCAAGCAAGCTTGGAGGTTATTATCAAAACCCGACTCCCTTCTCGCGAAAGTTTACAAGGACCGGTATTGCCCAAAATCGGACTTCCTGGGTGCCTCTATGGGAAATAACCCAAGCTATGTCTGGCGGAGTATCATGTCGGCAAAGTGGGTATTAAATGCGGGGGCTCGAAGATCAATTGGTTTTGGGGATTAGACTAGTGTCTGGGGCTCGCAATGGCTGCCTGATGAGAATCCGTTTGTGGAAAGCGAGGCTCCAGAATCGCTACGAGGCACTCCCGTCGCCAGTCTATGATTAGCTGAATCTGCTGCTTGGGATGAGGATATATTGAGAGACCTATTTAGTGTTTGGGACCGAAGCCTGATACACAGAGTACCTATACTGGTTTTGTCATTTTGCTGATGAATGGTTCTGGCAATGGGAAATTTCTGGCAATTATAGCGTTAAAAGTGGATATCACTATATCTTTGATCAAGTCTTGCCTCAGAACACAAATCTTCTAATTGATTGGAAGATGCTATGGAGCCTGTCCATACCTCCTAAGGCTAAAAACCTGGTTTGGCAGGCTCTCTCGGGTTGTATTCCAACGTTGTCTACTTTACGGGGCCGTGGGGTTGAGGTGTCTGTTATCTGTCCCAGATGCGCGACTCATTAGGAGGACTCGTACCATGCGCTAGTGGCATGCCGGAAAGCCAAAAAAATCTGGCATTCGATGCCTCTTGGTGACAACAGCTATATTGCGTATGATTTTGCTAATTTTTGGTGCAAATTGCAGGGTTCAGCAAGCAAAAGTAATTTGGAGTTCGCTGCCATGACTTGCTGGTCGATCTGGAAAAGTAGAAATGAGTGGGTGTGGAATCGCGTGGAGTTATCGGCACAGAATTGCTATAACGATGTTGTAGTTTTCTATCGTAATTGGCAGCAGGCGCAAACGCTCCTTCACAAACCGACTAGCCAGCCTACTCATCCTGCGTCGGCTGTTTGGGTACCCCCGAGCCCTGGTAACACCAAAGTTAATGTTGATGCTGTGGTTTTTAACAGTACAGGGCGGATTAGCTATGGCATGGTCGTGAGAAATGATGCGAGCCAGTTTTTATTTGGGCGTTGTGGAATGATGGAGGGACTGTGCGATGGCTTTATCGCAGAGGCTATGGCGCTTCGGGAGGTGCTGTGTTGGTTGAAGGGTCGAGGATGGTCGAATGTGGAGATAGAAACTGATGTTCAGCTACTGGTCACTGCTCTTCAAAGTGATAAACCCGGTTTTAATATTGTGGGAAGAATTATTTCAGATTGTCAAACGATCCTACGGGATATTAGGCTATGTAAGGTTAACTTTGTGAAACGATCAGCGAACCAGCCGGCCCATGTGCTAGCACGTGCTGTTGGTTCTATGTTTGGTTGCGGGGAATGGTGGAATGTACCGCCCCATTTTTTGATTCCTGCCCGCAGGGCTGATTGTTAATATATTCTTTCAAAAAATATATCAATTTATTTATTTATCTAAATTATATAAAAGTTTCATAACGGGTTTTCGACTAGTTTAATTAATTTTATTCGATATTGATGCTATAATAATATATGCACAAATTTAGTGTTTTAAAAGTTCAAATATTAAAATATTAAGTTAATTTTTTTTTCCCTAAAAAAATATTAAAAAAATTTTTTTTGGTGAATATTAAAAAATATTTAGATCACCGTACTAAAATTTCAAAATACAATAAATTAAATAAATATAATAAAATTGGAGAGATAAATTACACTTCTCCCGTCTAAATAGCAATGTTGTCAGACTCGGACCGGACCGTCCGGTCGAACTGGGAACCGGTGAGGAAGCCGGTTCGAGCCTGTCCGGTTATTTCAATGGTGAAATAACTGGAGTGACCCGGGTTTGGACCGGGACCCGTTGTGACCTCGGGTCTGTAGGGAAAAAAAATCCATTGGTTTTAGGCGGGCTGGCAAGAATTTTGGAATTTTCGTTGGGCGAGAATAGGAATAATTAACACAATGAAATGGGCGGGCTGGGTGGGTGGGAACACAATGAAATAAAAAATAATTATAAAAGGGAATGAAAATAAAAAATAATTATAAAAGGGAATGAAAATAAAAATTAATTGTAAAAGGGGTCAAGTTATGGAACCTTATTATTGTGCGGCATTCGCGTCGCCCACATCGTGCGGGTGCGCACCTAACCCGATGGTTAATCGATTGCACCACTGCGCGTGAGAGAACATTTTCCCTAGTAATTGGTTAAAGGCTTGTGAAGCTACTTTACTTATAAACTAGTTAAGTTTTTCATTTCTTTCCTTCGTAAGATGTAAATGTTTAATTTCATTTTATCTTATTTCAAACTATTTCAAGTGGTTCACTTTGAGCATCAATTTCTCATTCATCATTTGTCCGTTTTGAGTTTATAATATATTTTTAAAAAGATCTTATGACATAGAATACGTTGATATATTTCAATTTATTCTGAATTTAATTTATTCGTTATATATTTAAGACTCAAATTAACAAAAAAAATAATAAACTAAAAGTTGGTTATAATTTATTTTGGATATATATAATGTATAAAAATAATTTTAAAATAATTATATATATTTAATGTATATAAATATTATTTATTTATTACGTCATCCGATTCGATCAATTCGAACCATCCGGTTCGATCAAGTGATCTGTGACCCAGTCATCAATCCGGTTTGATGTTCGGTCCGGTTCTGATAACATTGCTAAATAGCATGAGCGATATAACTAAAGCTCCCTTTCTCACTTTCCTATTTCCTATCTCCCAACTAAAATAACTTACCTTTTCTTTTTATATCCCCATCTCACCTGCCGGGAAGCTATCGAGCAGCAGCAATTTCCTTCGTTTTTTCTCCGACGACGAAGTAATGATGTCAAATTTTTGGCACATATGTTTGTCCACCAGTTTCCGATTTCATTTTCACTTTCCTCTCTGTATCTCTCTAATCCATGGCGAAAAATCATGATTCCAGTCCGTTCCTCTTTTCTTCTACCTTACAGTCCTTCCCTTCTGCCCCGTCGGAATCCACACCGCCGTCGTCACCATCATCACCATCATTATGCTCTTCCCGGTCTAATTCCAGTTTCAATTCTCCTTATGACTCTTTCTCAAGTCTTCCCCGACAACCACTTTCCCATTCTTCTTCAAGCCACTTTCCGCCTGCTGTATGTGGCCCTTGCGCTGCCTGCAAATTCCATGGCCGTCGATGCTCCGAGAAATGCTATTTAGCTTCGTTTTTCCCTCCAAACGATGTTCATAAATTTGCCGTCGTTGATAGCGTTTTCGGATCTGGCAATGTCTATAAGTTCCTGCAGGTAAGCCATGTTAGGTTTTCTTCTAGCTAATTAGTTTGAAATTAAATTAGATCGCCAATCATTTTGCCTAATTTGAAATTGAAATTGAACTCAAATCTCGTTTTAAATTATTTTTCCTTGATTTTACCATATGAATAGTAGGTTAGGAAATTGTCAATTTCCAAAAAAGTGCTCTCTCTTTTAGTGGCATTTCTGAGGGTAAATTACCTGTAAAGTACTCGGTTTGCCTTTGATTTCATCTAGATTGTCTAGAGCTCACTGTCTTTCCTTGGTGAAAAAGATTACTAAACGGATTGATACTTGGGGTACAAAGTTTTGTCTTATGCAGTTGGTTATTTCGGTTCTCAGAAGCATTCAGGTTTGTTGGTGTTCAGTCTTTTTGCTTTCTAAATCTATCCCGAAAATGATTGATGACAAGTGCATGAACTTTCTGTGCAAGGGGAGTACTGTTTATTCTGGAGCTTTGGTTCTGATAGAGAATATGCTAACCTATTAGCATATTCTCTATCAGGTTCCATGGTCTTGACATTCGTAATACAAGGAAGCGAGGGCTTGGTATTAGAGATTTGAGGTTATGGAATGTTGAAAGCACATTTGGGATGTAATCTCTTATAAATCTTCTCTTTGAGCTGTTTGGGTTCATGCCAATAAGCTTAAGAAGTTTAGTTTTTGGAGAATTTAAAACCATTTGATGCTAGTTGGAGTTGGGTGGGAATTCTTAAGGTTAAAAGCTTTTTTAAACAGTATTATATTCTTGGACGATCGGTGGATTCATGGGCATAGTCTTAGAGATTTAATTCCAGATACTGACGTTTCTTGGGATTGCAAGGTAGCTGATCTTTGGGGTCCCCTAGGATGTTGGCTTCCTGACCCAAGTGATGAAATTACTGTCCAAGCTTGGTATGTTTTTTCTAACTTCAGTGTTAATGACACAGCAGAAGATAGGTGCTTACAAGATGCTTGCTCCTGGGGGAAAATGTAGTGTCTTGGTGGCTTTAAATATGTGTCTAGGTTCAGTTTTATTATTCTATGGTTGGTTATTAAGAATAAACTGAAAACCAAGTGTAGAATCTCGTCTTGGGCAAATATCTCAGATTGTAATTGTGTCTTGTCAGCATTTGTTTTCTACTTGTCAGCATTTGTTTTCTGTTGGTTCTTTCTCCATAGAATTTTGATATTCAGATAAAAGAGAAAAACGTTGTAGGTTAGGAAAGGGGTGTGGTTTTGGAGATAAGAATGAAGCAGGAAATGATATTTTGGAATTCGCATCAGCCTATGACTTGAGTATCATGAACACATGGTTTATGAAGAGAACATCCCACTTAGTGACTTATCGGAGTGGCGGTAATGCGAGCCAAATTGACTTCTTCTTAGTAAGGAGTGCTTGGAGAAAGAGTTATATTGATTGTAAGGTGATCCCTGGTGAGAGTACGACAACCCAACATAGAGTAGTGGTGATAGATTTTCGAAGTAGGAAATGTATAAGAAAACAAACACCTCAAGTAGAGACTAAGATTAAGTGGTGGAAATTGCAAGGGGAGAATCAACAAAAATTTGTGGATGAGATGACCAAAAAAGATATTTGGACTTGCAATATGGATTCAGATATAGATTCGATATGGAATAAGATGGAGCAGAGTATAAGGGAAGTAGCGAAGGAAGTTCTAGGGGAATCTAAAGGTAGCATGCCACTGGGTAAGGACACATCTTGGTGGACAGAAGAAGTACGACAAGCAGTAAAGAGTAAGAGAGAATCCTATAAACTATTGGGGAAATGTAGGAGTGACGAGAACTACGAAAAATACAAAGAGGCTAAAAGGGAAGTAAAGAAGGTCATACGAGATGCTAGAGCAAAGGTGAATCGGGATCTGTATACAAGATTGGATACGAAAGAAGGGGAAAGAGACATATATAGAATTGCTCGGATGAGAGATAGGAAGACGCGAGATCTCGGAAAAGTTAAATGTGTGAAGGATGTGGACCAGAAAGTCCTAGTTGGAGATAAGGATATCAAGGAACGATGGAGGTCCTATTTTGATGACTTATTTAATGGAGATCGCCAACAAGATGTTGGAGATATAAGTATCCATCACGATATGATAAATCACGAATGCCTGCGGAGAATTCAAAAGGGTGAAGTCAAAATGGCATTAAGTAAGATGAAGTTGAAAAAAGCAGTAGGACCTGATGGCATCCCTATTGAGATTTGGAGATGTTTGGGAGAAAGAGGAATCGAATGGTTGACGACGTTCTTCAACAAAATTTGGAGAAACAATAAGATGCCATCAGAATGGAGGAAAAGTACCTTAATCCCTTTGTATAAGAACAAAGGCGATGTCCAAGATTGTGCCAACTATCGGGGAATCAAATTAATGAGTCACACTATGAAACTTTGGGAGCGAGTGATCGAACAAAGGTTAAGGAGGACGGTGAAGATCTCGGAAAACCAGTTTGGCTTTATGCCGGGAAGATCAACTATGGAAGCCATCCATCTAATGAGACAATTAATGGAGCACTATCGAAATAAGAAGAAAGACTTGCATATGGTTTTCATTGACTTGGAGAAAGCATATGATAAGGTACCAAGGGAAGTACTTTGGTGGGCCTTGATAAGGAAAGGCATTTCGCGGAAATATATTGACATCATAAAGGACATGTATGAGGGAGTATGCACGAGTGTACGTACTAGTGTTGGGAAGACTGAAGAGTTTCCTATTACGATTGGAGTGCATCAAGGTTCCGCACTAAGCCCATTTCTTTTTGCCATCGTTATGGATGAACTAACAAGTTCACTTCAAGATGGTATACCATGGTGCATGCTGTTTGCAGATGATATCGTGTTGGTTGATGAGACGAAAGAAGGAGTGGAGAGGAAGTTGGAACTATGGAGACAAACTCTAGAATCTAGAGGCTTTAAGTTGAGTCGAAGTAAGACAGAATATTTGGAGTGTAAGTTTAGCGGCCGTAGGAGTAGGGAGGCAGGGACAATCACCCTAGATGGGAGAGTTGTTCAGGCCTCGGATTGCTTCCGGTATTTAGGATCTATTATCCAAACGGATGGAGAAGTAGATGGAGATGTTGCTCATAGGATTAAAGCTGGTTGGTCGAAGTGGAAGAGTGCTACGGGTTTCCTTTGTGATCCCGGCATGCCTAATAGATTGAAGGGAAAATTCTACCGGACGGCAATTAGACCAGCATTGTTATATGGTACGGAGTGTTGGGCAGTGAAACACTGCCACATCCATAAGATGTCGGTGGCGGAGATGCGTATGTTGAGATGGATGTGTGGTCATACGAGAAAGGACCGGGTGCGTAATGAAATAATTAGGACAAAAGTAGGGGTCACATCTATTGAGAATAAAATGAGAGAAAACCGACTAAGGTGGTTTGGCCATGTGAGACGTAGAGCGCTTGATGCGTCGGTTAGGAGAACCGAAGAGTGGCAAAGGGATGTAGTGGTGAGGGGTAGGGGAAGACCTAAGCAAACTTGGAGGAGGGTGATCGAGAGTGATATGAGTTTACTGGGAATTGAGGAAAATATGGTAGTGGATAGGACGGATTGGAGGGAGCGAATCTGTGTCGCTGACACGACTTGACTTTCACGGTTTTATGTGATGGTTCATGTTAGCCGACCCCGAATCATTTCGGGACTAAGGCTTTGTTGTTGTTGTTGTTGTTTGTTAGGAAAGGGGTAAGGAATTTTCCGTTTAAGCTTTAGAATTATATCTTTGGCTGTTGAAATCAGAGATAAAGTTTTCAACTAGAATACGTGTAAAGGAGTCTGGTCATATTGTGTTGTAGAATACTGGTTTGTCTGTGGACACAGAATGTGACCAATCACCATTGATTATAACCTTGATCTTGCTTAATGAATAGAAGTATCTAAGCATTTTTCGGCATCTGAAATATCACTCTACTTGAATTAATGGAGAAAGACTATTCTCTGATGATGTCTATGTTTCACTTGCAGCAAAATAGCAACTCATCCTGCATTCCATTACTGTTGCTGTTGAGAGACACAACTCGAGAAGATGGAGAACTCCTTTCAGATTCCAAGAATAATAGTAATACTCTATTTGAAACTGACATTCATAAGCAACTTGGTGCATCCATGGATTCTGATCATATTAGAGAGCTGATTCAAGTAAGGGAGCTAGCAAAACAGCTAAAGAAACATTTGAGCTCAGAATCATCAGATACACTTACAGAGCAGTTAGTAGAGAGGATTTTATCCTCGTTTGAGAAGTCTCTATCGATTCTTAACTCGAGTGGTTTGACTACTCAGCTGCAAAATGATGCTGCCCTTGCTGTTCCTGCTAGCAATGATCCTACTAAGTCACCAATTTGCATGGATGCTAGTCCTGCAACTGTTAATTTTGATGCAGTTCCTAATGATTCTGCAGAGAAAAGGTGAAGAGATTTGATTTTATTAGTCATAATTTTGATATATATATATATATATAAAGCAAAATTGGGGTTAACTTGGGAGTCTAATGTTTTGCAGAAAGACATGTCCAATATGGACAAAACGTGTTAGAGTTTGCTCTGAGTTTGAAGGACCTCAAGATGATGGCTATAGCTGGAGAAACTATGGCCAGAAAGACATTCTTGGTGCCAAATATCCCAGGTCAGAATCCTTTTCTGTTTGAAAGTTCCGATAGAGGGCTTCATAACTCTGTTGGTCCTTTGAACTCTGAAGATATCTTATTAGCCTTCTGAACTTGTTTAAAGTGTCATGATTAATTCATCAAGATCCAATAGGTCAGGATCCTTTTCTGTTTGAAAGTTCCGATAGAGGGCTTAATTACATCAAGGGGTGTCATGTACTTCAATTGGTTTTTTGAATTTTGAAGATATCTTATTGGCCTTCTAAACTTACTTAAAGTGACATGATTAATCTACTAACTAGCAGAGATTTTGAACAAGTCCAAGCACGTATCACTTTAAGCACCTTCAAGAGATTAAGGAAACATCTCCAAAGTTCAAAGAGCCAATCAGCATATTGTCCTTTGATATAGTGGCTAAAATGCATGTGGTTTTTCAATTATGCAATTTTGCTATTTATATATGACTCAACTCAACCATGAAAATTATTAGGGTAAATAATTTATTAGTCCCCTTCTTCTTACCTAACACACTGTTTAGTCTCCCTATTTTGAAAAACACATTATAAGATCCCATCTTTTGTTAATATTAACATTTTGGTCATTTTGTCTATTTTTTTTTTAGATTTTTAACTGTTATATTGGACATAAACAGACAGACATAAAATAACAAGAGCAAAATGACCATTTTGTATCTACTATGGCTGTCTTGAAAGTTAAGATATGTTCAGTTAAAAATCTAAAAAAACTAGACAGAATGACCAAATGGTTAATATTGACAAAAGATATGGATCTTATTATGTGTTTTTCAAAATAGAGGGACTAAACAGTGTGTTAGGTAAAAAGATGAGGACTAATAAATTATTTACCCATTTATTATTTACAATTTAAAATAGGCTAAATTACATCCTTGGCCATTACTATGCTTTTTTATAGTGGTATGACCACTAAATTTCTCAACTTTATACTTTTTAACACATGTGACCATTCAACACCTCAAAATGATTGTTGACGGTTTCAAAATAAAAAATTTCAAAAGTTAATGATAATCTAAGTAACTTTTCATTTTGAGGTCAGAATTTTTTTAGATAAAGAAAGCCCTAAAAATGGTGATTGTGCAAAACAAAAATGTGGTTTTATGGTAAATGTCGTTCGGAACAACTTTAATTCTTGAGTATTTTCATTTGAGGTCATTAAGGTCATTTTGAGGAGTTAGCTAAAGTTTAGTGGTTTTTATGTTAAATTTTGAAGTTTAGTGGCCATAGCATTAAAAAAAACAAACTTTAGTGGCCATGGAAGTAATTTATCTATTTAAAATATGGTTTTGCAGTTACTCTATATTTACTTTACACATATTAATTAAAAATTGTCAAAGGCATATGAAATGATGAACACTATGTTAACAGAGTTTTATGTGCAAAACTATTTTTTGGGTCATTAGGAGCTTATTAAATACAAGTTTTAGGATGTTTTGAATCTGCACGTTAGAATTCTAATAAAGATCCAACGGTCATTCAAAATCCATTTTGAGGGGCTTAATAGCATAAAAAAATAAATGATCAGATCCAAATAAAAGATTAAGGGCTCAATGACCAAACAAAATTAAAGGTAAGGGGTCTAATAATCTTTTTTGCCTATTATATTTAGCAAAATACCATACATGAAAAGCTAATAGGAAACTCTTGTATTTGCAGAAGTTATTACAGATGCACCTACAGAAACAAACAGAACTGTCGGGCTACAAAGCAAGTGCAAAGATCTGACAAGGATCCGAATGTTATCGAGATCACGTACCGCGGAGTTCACATTTGTTCTCACGACCAACAATCTATAAGTTCTGCTAATTGTAGGTTTCAAGTCTCGTCTGGAAGATCCGAGGGGATGAAACCGTTGGTCGACCATGTGTTATTGAAACGAATTCAATTTGGGGATAAAAAAGCTCGGCAAAATCGGAGTTTGAAGATTAGTAGAGTCGCCACCCCGGTTTAAACCGGAAAATTAACCGGATTCCTTGCGAGAGAAGAGTTGGTTTTGGAAAATTAGGTACGTTATAGGAAAGCTATCATTTTCACAAGGAAAAGTGGCTAGGCACCCCATTACCGATTGGTGAAATACCGACCTCCTACTTAACACTACTAAACACTAAATAGTCTAATCACGTATTCCTTTAAGTTTAAAATTCATTTGAAACATTTTTATTCGCTTTGAAACCCCGATTTAAGTCACATGGTATCATATTGCATATAAGCTGAAGAAGTAAATCAAATTAAATTACAACAGTTATATAAAAAATATACAAATATATACAAGTGTATATAAATAAATATACAACAAATATATAAATACAATAAATAAAGAATCAAGTATATAAGTATAAAAAATACGATGGGAACAATCTTATTTGATGTGTTAAGGTCCTGCACGAAGCCTAAACTATGTTCAGATGCCCAAAAATGCCTTAAAATAAGCCTAAATATTTTAAGCCTAAATCTAATTCAGAATACTTTTTGAAACTTTTCTTTATTGATGCTGCAGGAGCACATTAGATGTGTGAAAAGTAGAGAAAATTTTCTTCAACATAGGCCTTGTTTGGCAAATAGCTGTTAGTTGATAACATTTTTAGTTAACTGATTTGACTAGCTGATTGTGTAAACTTGTTTGCTAAAACTTAACTGATTGCTAATATTTGTTTATGTAAAATGACAAATAAGGTCATGGTAAAACGTTTATTACATCATTTGGTTGCAAAAAAAAAAAAGCTGCATGCGGAAGATATGTTGCACGTGCCTTAAAATGTTGTTATATAATTCACAAAATAGATTAAAAATGAAGTTCTTACTTACTCAACTGTAAAACTTGTTTCTCTAATATTAAAACTGCATATCCGACCTTGGTGGTTTTACTTTTTTTTTAAAGACGCGTGTAATGCATTTTACAAATTTAACTTACTTTTTTTTGCAATTGGGTGATTAGTGTCATGGGGCCCGTCGAGGGAGCCTGTGACGCTTACTTGTGCTTCCCGAAGTACGCCAGCCAAGAGAGTTAAGTCAACCTATCTGCAATAAGCATATAATGGTTAGACATAAGCCATATATAGGCGATATAGCAACACATACACGATAAGAGCATAGACAACCAATACATTCATCCATAATCACACGTAGCACATAAGGCACATCAGAGTAAACAATACACGGACGATCTCATTCATAAATAAGCAACAGTGTTACATCAGAGGTCTCATCCCGTAGTAGTAGGGGGGCAACTACTAGAGATGGTAGAATGCTGACAACCTAGTGACAACTCCGATGTGACAGGTCACTCCCCCCTATAGTGTTTCTTATACCAAGTCAAGGTCTATGGCCAATGGCCATTACAATGTTCCATAGGGTATACTAGAGTCACTCTCTCCCCATTATTACATAGTGTGATTACAAAGATAATCACCCTTTACACTCTCCCCCACTCAGAGGTTCGACGTCCCTGTCGAACGGGTTTTGATGAAGTCTTCAATCTTGTGATGGAAAGGTTGGAGATCGGTGGCTTTCTCCCAACTTGTCTCTTCTATTCCTTGAGATCTCCACTTGACAAGGTACTCCGTGTGAAGGTGTCAAGATGATGCTGTTGCTGTGCGTTCTGCAAGGATCTCTTCCACTTCTTTGCTGGCAGGTGCTTTCTTTGTGATTGGAGGTCGCTTTGATTTGTTACGCTGATCATCTACTGTATCTGGATAGTACTATTTCAAGTTGTTGACATGGAACACTGGGTGGAATGACATCCACTGTGGGAGATCCCGTTTGTAGGCTACGGGTCCCACTTTAGCTAGGATCGGGAGAGGTCCCTCGTACTTTCTAACAAGTCTTCTATCTCTTTTACGTAGGCAGCGAAGTTGTTCAGGTCGAAGTTTAAGCAGGACCATGTCTCCCACTTGGAACTCTTGTGGACGTCGGCTTGTATCTGCCCATTTCTTCATCCTCATTGATGCTTTCGTCAAATGCGACTTAGCAATCTCCTCGTTCTGTTTCCACTCCTTGGTGAATAAGTATGTTTTTGGATTCTTGCCTGTATATGGTATGTCAACTAAACGAGGCACCAACGACTGTTGACCTGTAACAATTTCAAAAGGTGATTTATTAGTAGCAGAACTTTTCTGGCTATTAAAGCAAAATCGCGCCACATCCAACAAGGAAGGCCAATTTCATTGACGGGCATTCACAAAGTGGCGAAGGTACTCTTCCAGCATGCTGTTAAATCGCTCTATTTGACCATTAGTCTGAGGATGATAACTAGTGGACATGTCGAGGCTCGACCCCAAGAGTCGAAATAATTCAGCCCAAAAACTTCCCACAAACCGGTCATCTCTGTCACTGACAATACTCTTTGGGATTCCCTAATATTTGACTACCTGCTTGAAGAAAGCCTATGCAGTCACTTCTGCGGTCGAGTCCTTTGGCATTGGAATGAAAGTTCCATATTTGGAAAAACTGTCAACCACCACCAAGATGGAGTCAAAGTCGCCCACTCGAGGGAGGCTGGAGATGAAGTCGAGGGAGATACTTTCCCACGGCCGGCCTGGTACTGGTAGAGGTTGCAACAGTCCGGCAGGTTTCTTTCTTTCGGCCTTATCTTGCTGGCAAATTAGGCAGGTTTTTGTATATTCTCTCACATCATCTTCCATCCTTGGCCAGTAATAATTTCGTTGGAGGAGAGCTAGCATGGGATGCCACCCTGGATGGCCTGCCCATAACGTGTCATGGCATTCCTTCATCAACGTCTTCCTTAGATTAGCAGCAGTTGGTACATAAACCCTTTCTTTGATTGTTATTAACAAGTCGCCGCTCATCCAGAACTGTTTGGTTTTCCCTTGCTTTGCTAGATTGATGATAGCAGTTGCCTGCAGATCTTTCTGTAGGTTCTCTCGGATCTGTTGTCGTAGTGGGGATGATAGTTGTCTGCTGGATAGAGAGACTATTCTTGTCAACTCTGCTAGTTCTGACTTTCGACTTAATGCATCTGCAACTTGGTTTATTTTCCCTGAGTGATACTCCAGTACAAAGTCGAATTCTGCTAACAAGCTTTGCCATCGTGCCTGTTTGGATGTCAATCCCTGTTGGGTCAGAAAATGACTGACCGCTGAGTTGTCTGTCTTCACCATAAACCTGGATCCCAACAAATAGTGGCGCTAGACTCGCAGACAATGCACGACTGCTAGTAGCTCTTTCTCATGTGTAGAATATTGTCGTTCTGCATTGTTGAGCTTCCTACTTTCAAAAGCTATCGCTCGACCCTCTTGCATTATGACTCCTCCTAAGACAAAATCTGATGCATCAGTGTGAACTTCGAATGGCTTGCCCATGTCCGGGATGGCTAACACAGGGTCTGCAGTGACGACTTGTTTTAAGTTTTCGAAGGCCTTTCGACACTGGTCCATCCACTTCCATTGCTTGTCTTTCTTCAGCAGGTCAGTAAGGTCGACAACTGTCTCTGAGTAATTTTTAATGAACTTCCAATAATAGTTAGCCAGTCCCAAGAAGGATCTCAATTTTGTTGCGTTCGTAGGAGTTTTCCAGTCAATTATAGCTCGTACTTTACCATTATCCATGCATATTCGCCCTTCCTCTATGACGTGACCAAGGAACTTGATACTCGTCTGACCAAATGCACATTTGGATAAATTGATGAAGAGTTGATTCTCCCATAATTTTTGGAAAACTAGTCTCAAGTGTTCCTGATGTTCATTGAGGGTGGAACTGTATATGACGATGTCATCCGGGTAGATCACCACAAACTTGTCAAGATAGTCCCTGAATACCTGATTCATTAGAGTATAAAAAGTTGTCGGAGCATTTGTTAGTCCAAAAGGCATTGGTAATACCCGGAACGTAGGTCCAACTTAGTGAAGTATTTGGCTCCACTGAGCTGATCGAACATGTCAGATATTACATGAATTGGATATTTGTTGCGCACAACAATCTTATTGAGTGCTCGATGATCAACACACAAACGCAGACTTCCATCTGCTTTCTTCTGGAACAGTACTGGGGCACCGTATGGGGCCTTTGATGGTCGGATGAAACCTACCTTCAACAATTCATCTAACTGTTTTCTCAACTCTGCTAATTCTGGGGGGCCGTTCGATATGGGGCTTTTGCTGGGGCCTTTGTACCTGGCAGTAGATCTATGGCATGATCAACATCTCGTTGTGGAGGTAAAGTTTGTGGTAACGTCTCTGGCATGACGTCTTGGAACTCCCTCATCACTCATTCGAGTACTCAAGGGACGATGACACTACCTTCTGAGTCATCACCTTTAGGGACAATTAGATATGACATTTCCCCCCTCTTTATTCCCTTCTTAAACTAGATTCCTGAGATGCACTTATTCTCTCAGATTGTGCTCATCGTTACCGGTATGATGCACGAATCCTGGTTCATGAAAAGAAGGCAACTTGCTGACGCCATGGGTACTGCGAAGCTTTGTTTCAGAAACTCCAACCCCAACATTACATCAAAGTCATCCATCGGTGCTATTGTGAACCCTATCGTGCCTGTCCAAGGTCCCAATTTGCAAGGTACATGTTGGGTCGTTGCACTAATCGACTGAGCTGGGGAGTTCACAGCCTTGATCTTCCCTGTCTCCCTCAACACATGGAGTCCTAAGCGGGAGGCTTCGGTGTCCGTTATGAAGTTATCAGTGGCTCCAGTGTCAATCAAGGCTCTCGTGTCAATCAAGGCTCTCGTGTTTTTGCCATTGATTACCATTTCTACGTACATGAGTCCTTTCTCTGAACTGTCTCATGTCTCCTTTATTTGTTTCGCCAGAGCTCCCATGAATCGAATGGATCTCATTACTGGGGATTCTGAATGTCCACGTTCACTTTCCCTTACGACACTCTTTTCTTCCCGTGTCATATGCAGTGTGGCCAAAGCTGATCTCTTTGGGCAATCCGCTGCCTTGTGCGATCCTGTGCAAAGGAAGCATGTCATCGGCTTCGGCGTGTATGACTGATTTCTTTGTGGAAAGCTTCTTTGGGTTTGTGTGTTGGGACTTGTCATTCTTGGTGGGAGATTTCTCCTTTCTGAGTTGTTTCCTAGGTAGGGTCGACGCTTAGAATTATTGGCATTCCACGATCGTTCAGAGTTACTGGCATTCCACGATCGCCTTTCATTTCCGGCTGAGGAGTAGTTGCGGTCACCTCCCCCACTCCACGGTCTGTTCCATTTATTAATCCTGGAATCTGAGTCTGCTCCAAAAGGGAACTTCCTCTTTATGTTATTCCCAAAATCATCTATGCTTTTAGCTGTTGTAGTTGCTATGAAATGATCTGTGGCTCCCCTTCTTATCACCTCACTTCGAACCCAAGGTTTCAATCCTTTCGTGAAGCTAAAGAACTTTTCTTCGTTTTGCATCTCCGGAATTTCTAAGGTAATAGCTTGAAAATTTCGAACATATTCTCGGATACTGCCGGTCTGTTGTAGTTCATTCAGTCTGTATCTGACTGAGAACTGTACATTTATAGGAGAGAAGTGAGATTTTAACTCTCGTTTGAAGTCTTTCCACGTGTTTACTGACCCTGAACCGGTCTTGTGTCTCCCCCAAAGTTTGGCGTCCCCCTCCAAGTACATCGGTACGACTGCTAGACGTTCCGAATCTAGGCTTGTCTTTGTAGCTGCAAAATAACTTTCCAAGTTGAACAAAAAGTTGTCCACTTCCTTGGTGTCCCGAATTCCTACAAAAGGTTTTGGGTCTCGAATTTTAATTTTTGCGGACCCTCACATTTAGGGATAGAGATTCAACCTTTGCATGTAACTCTTCTATCTCTTGACTCACATTCTCTATCTCATGTTTTGCAGTGCCGACTATGCCCGTATTATTAAGAATTGGCCTAATACATTCTTAGCCCTCTGAAGTTGTACAAAAACTACAACTCACTCTTGAACTTCAAAACGTTACAATTAATTCCTTCTACTTGTTTATTTGGAAAAAATAACACCTCAAATAGGTTAATAAAATATGTGATTTTTGGAGTTTTATTTTTATTTTGCTCTTTTGTTAATGTATCAACGAATTAGTTAGATGTAGCAACAAATAATTTGGATATCTTTTATATTTCTGTAATGTTATGTTGAATGTTTTTTTTTTTTTGGGTTTAGTGGTTATTTATTCCCAATAAGCAACTTGACGGCTTATTTGTTTCAAATAATCAAATTGAGGGGGTTAGTTGTAACGTTTTGAAGTTCATGGATCAGTTATAATTTTTGGACAACTTGGGAGTGTTGGGGATGTATTAGGCTTTAAAAATTCAGTTTATTAGGTAAAAATGGAGAGGCTAGTAAATTATTTACCCTTAAAATTATCTCACCCCTTTATATCACCCTATTGGTATAAGATTAAGACATGTATCTCTCCATTATCTCCTTACCTTATATTTAAAACTAGAGGTAATTACATATAGATGCCCTTAGGTTTTGTCGATTTGCAGATGAGTACCTATGATTTTTTTTGCAAATGCAACTCAATGGTTTGCTAAATTTTACAAACGCAATCATGTGGTTTGCAAAATTTTGTATTTGGATTCACTTTGTCAAAATTTGGCTAATAACGACCTCGAAATGAAAATTTTCAAGAGTTAAATGATATTTGAAGCAACTTTAATTTTTCAACTTCTTAGGTTTGAGGTCATTTAGGTGGTGTTTTTTTTATGAGAGAGAAAGTTAATGTTTAGAGAGAGAAAATTCTAAAAATGATGATTTTGAAAAATTAAAAATATGGTTCCATAATAAATATGATACTAAATAACTCCAATTCTTGAAAATTTAATTTTGGGGCCGTTATCGGACAAATTTGGAAAAGTACAAAAAATGTAAAATTTTGCAAACTAGAAGGTTGCGTTTGTAATGAAAAATACAGCATGTACCCATCTGTAAATCCGTGTAACCACAGAGCATCTACTTGTAATTAACCCTTAAAACAAACATGGAATAAACAAGTCTTACATTTTTTTTATCCTTATTCCACTACATTTAGAACAGTAGTAACATATAAATTGGGTCCCATTACCTGCCATTTTTGCAGGTTTAATTGTTTTTTATTACATTTTAAATGGTTACTTTTTGTTATTTATAAAACTTTTTTAATTTTTAATTTTTTTCATACTGATATTCTGTCATCATGCCATCTTGAAGTAATAGAGAGGACTCTAAAAGTAACGAGTGGTATAGTTGATGTTTTTTATGAATATTTTGTAAGCTGATGTGTAACCACTTTATTAAGTTTGTGTGTTATAACCAGTAAAGTTGCTCTTATATCAATCACCATTCAAGTCTCTAATTTTTTTTGTATATATAAAAAATTACATATGCATCCTTATAATTTTCAAGTGGGACAAGAAAATAATAATCGTGTTTTCTGACATTTGCAAACACGTTTCTGTAGTTTAGAAAGTTTACAAATGCAAGCTTGATTAAAATTAAAAAGTGAAAAGTAGTTCCTAAAAAAAATGGAAACAAACAAGAACTTAATGAGTTTATGGATTAAGTAATTTTGTATGTATTTAAAACAAGTTTAACCGTTCAATTTTATCCTAAATTTAAGCTTAATTACTAGCTCTATAATCTTAGTGAAAACAACAATTATGTAATGGAGTATAGGAATATATATTGTCGGTTAATCAGTCCATTAACTAAAAATTATTAACCATTCCATTAGAATCGATTAACTATAAGCATATTATTTCGGTTGGTTAAGTATTTCTAATTTTTCATAGAAAAGAACTTCTAATTTATAATTATTCACTTTTAAATCAATATATAATTATTTAAATATTATATTGAAATATTAAAATTCAATGGAAAAAAAACAAAAAAAAACAAAATATTTTTAACTTAAATACTAAATAGTAATGAAATTAAAATTCTACATAAATATATATTTATTTATATTTGTATATATGCATCTTCCAAAACCTTTCTTTTTTAGGTATGCTGCTTGATAGGGGTATTTTACCCCTATCTTTTAGCGTGATTTACGGATTGATTTTGGATAAAATAAATAAGTTTAATTACAAAAATAAAGCGTTTTGATAAAATAAAGAAATAAAAATACATTTCGTACTTTCAGTTAATTTTCCGTGTTTTTTTAGTAGTTTAGGAAATAAAAACGTCAAGCTAACTCGGCTCGCAAGATTTGTATTTCAGGTACGAGCAAGGAGCAAAAATCTACTCAAATACGCGGGGCGTATCATCCTTTACGGGGGGCGTGAAACATGGTGTCAGCAATTATTGCCTTATCCGCAGACGTCATGTGGAATTGACTCAGCATACGCAAGGCGTATGCCACCCTACGCGGGGCATATGACACATGTCGGAAATAATTGGCCTAATCCTGAAAATCAGACTGCACTGTCTCCTTGAGTCAACTCTTTGTACGCGAGGCGTATCACCATACACGCGGGGCGTGCCAGGCAATTCCTCAATGATAAAAACTCAGAGACTCATTTACGTGGGGTGTGCTTCGGCTACGCACGGCGTAAAAAGCTCCAATTCAAGCAATAAAACTTCAGAGACTCAAACGAGCGGGGCGTACTTTAGCTACGCAGGGCGTGCTTGAGACAACAAGACATGGAATTGGTCCACACGCAGGAGATTTCTGACGGAATGGGCACTTATGCGGGGCGTAGACCACCTCACGCGGGGCGTATCATAGGATTTCTGCACCAAATAATGTTGCTCCATACTTGTGCCTTGTGAAGTTACAACATTGCCCTTGCTTGATGTTTATAAATAGGAAGCTCTTGGACTTCATTTGACACACACCAATTTACACACTAGAGAGCAAACTATACTTGTTTTGATTATTGTTGTAGTATAGATTCAGTTTTTATAGCTAAACTCTCCACCTCGAGAGCTTGTTCGGTTGCTCCGGCATTCCATCGAAGTTCCGCTCCACCATTCGTCACCAAGCTCGAGAGTTCCACCTCCACGACCTAGGAGACGGCTTTGAGTCCGGTTAGCTAGTTTCAAGGGCAGATTCTCCCCTTTTTACGTGCTAATTAGCTTGTACTCTTCCTATGTACTAGGCTTGGTTGTATTCCGTTTATATACATTCCATATTTATAATTTCATGATTTATAATCTCTATTTCCGTTTACGTGTTAGTGTTTGCTACTTGTTTTGATATTGATAATTGATTATTGTGTAGGAGAACGCGATTTCCGACGCCATTCGGGCTATCCTTAGGGAGTTATATAGGTGTTGCCTTACCGGAAGTGACAAACCGGAAACCGTAGGAATTGACAAGCCACGGAACTTACGGGCACTAGTTTCTAATTCCCCCGCATTAGACACGCCTTGACTAGGAATCACGTAGTCTAAGTGCTTCACGGGTCGGTCCTACTACACTTAGTCGTCTTTACAAGAGTAGATTATTATCCGTATACATTTGGAGTCGTTATTTATCGTGGTTATAACTTATCGTTATTCATCCTACTTCATAGGGTTTTAGCTACATAAATCTGTGTCGCCAATAGTTAGGGATAGTGTGTAGTTGCGTCTTACTTTATCCCAAAGTAATCACCGCTTAAATAACATACGAAACCGAGTCGTCTAATACTTGTAATTATAAGTCCCATGGATTCGATACCCGGTCTTAACCAGATTATTACTTGATACGACGGGGTACACTTGCCCCTAAGTAGTCGTAGTGTCTAGTGGAGTTAGAACATTTAAAAGATCACATCCATATTCATAGCACATTCACCGCAATACACATTTAGTCGTCCTTAGAAAACCACTACACTAGACGGTACGCTACCACTGCTCCGCGAGCATAACGAATAAACAAAAATCAATTATTTCTATTTTGTTAACCATCAGATTAAAAAAAACATAACTTTTATATAACATCAACATGGGTTATCATGTCACAACCGTCTTTAGCTAATCTATATCCGATTACATACGATATAAATGACACAAATAATAATCGATATAACTATATAAATAATATTGTAGTAACAAAATTGATGTCCGACCAATCTTTTGGATCATGTAAAATGCCATATATGAAAAACTAATAGGAAACTGTTGTATTTGCAGAGGCTATTACAGATGCGCCTATAGAAAAACATAGAATTGCCGCGCTACAAAGCAAGTGCAAAGATTCGACAAGGATCTGAACGTTTTTAAGATCACATATGCGGAGATCACGCTTGTTCTCACAGCCAACAGTCTAATTTTTCTGCTAACACTTCTGCTTCTCGGATCTCAAATTCGGATTTGGATTCCTTTGAAGATCAAAACGCTTCTGCTTCTTGGATGTCTGATTCAGATTCATATTTCTTTGAAGTTCGAGCAGTAGACTTGAATGACAACTTTAAAGCACTACAATTACAACTTTAACACACTACATTTTGGGTAAATAATTTATTAGTCATTAAATTTTTACTTAACACACTGTTTAATTTTCCTATTCTAATAATAAATTGTTTACTTCTTGATTCGGGATATGAATCATGGGCCCAAAGGCCCAGGAAGGCCCAAAAGGCAGAAGGGCCCAGGGCCCAAGCACCCTCTATAAATACACAGCTCACATTGGAAGCTAGGGGGCGGGTAAATCTTTCTATCACTTGCACATTCAGTTAATAGATTTTCTCGAGCCACTAACTGTCTTGCTCGTCGGAGTATCCGCAGGGACCCTTCCCGGCGCAGGGACGAGCCGTCGGCAAGCCAGACGACATCACTGAAGACCAGGATCACTGTGTTCGCATACCTGATTATTTGGTGCGGTGAGCGTGGACTACGAGTGACTCCAGATCTTCAAACGAGATGCAAACCCCTAATGACTCGGCTCCAACTGTAGTACCCGAAGCTGGAGCGACCAGCTCCATGACACACACCGGAGGCGTGATCCAAAACCTTCCGATCTCCCCTAGAAACCTTGGGCCTTTGATGGAGGAGGTAGGCCCAGAAGAGGAAGAAGCCTTCAACACCACTCAACTCCTCAGCGCAATCCAAGGTTTTCAAACTACGCATGCCGTACACACGGCGGCTCAGATGAAGATCATTGACCAGCAGAGAAGCCTGCAGGAGGAGAATGCCAAAATTTGGCAATACCTCAAGGAGGCGGCAGAGTTACAGAGGGAGGGAGCCTTCCCAGAGCAGGCCCCGGAAGCAGCGATCATCGTGGGAAGAGGAGCCGGAGCCACCAGAGAAGGCGAGGAGCGGCGAGCGGGAACTACAGCCGCGGATAGCGAGGAGTTGCTGGAACTGAAAATTCAACGTTTTCTCGATAAAAGGGCACTCGGGGGTGTAATGGGAGGGAGCATCACCTCCAGCAAAACGCCACTGGTGCAAAGGATTATCGAGAAAAGGTTCCCGCGTGACTGGAAAGCTCCTCGACTGGCCCAATACTCAGGGACCGAGGATCCTAATGATCATGTGGCGTCATTCATGAGCACCATAAATTTATACTCAAAGGACGAAGACATCATGTGCAAGGTCTTCCCCACCACTCTCTCATCCAGCGCGCAGGAATGGTATCGGGGACTTGCCCCGGAGTCCATCGATTCTTTTGATCTCCTGAAGGACCTTTTTCTCTCCCGCTTTGCCGCAGCGGCAAAGGTCAGGAAAATCAGTTCGGACCTCAACGGTCTTAAGCAGCGAACAACCGAGCCTCTGTGCAATTTCCTATCAAGGTTTCATCACATGGCCTCACAAGTCAAAGGCCTCAACCTGGAGGTGGCCCACGACGCCTTAGCAAAGGGGACCACTTGCGAGCCTCTAAAGCAGAAGTGTTTCCGAAAGATGCCTAGATCTTTCGAAGAACTGATGACCATGGCACAAACGTTTGTCCGATACGATGACTGTGACCGACCCGTCGGATACGAGGAGACAGAGAAGGACAAGGCCAAGGGTGACACACACAAACAAGATAGAAGCAGAACGGCCCCGGAATCGCGAGAGGAGGTCCGAGTCCGCAAGGAGGCTCCGATGCCCTTTCCAGCCCGGGCTGAGCACACCAACCTGGAGCGAAGGAGGGATCGATCCAGGGGCAAGGAAGTGCATTACGCCACTCAGCATCAGCCTCGTCGGTTCACACAGCAGGTTCCGATCGGAGACAAGGGCAAAACCCGGGCAGAAAAGGAATACTGCAAGTATCACAGATCTTCTGGACACTCCACGGAGAACTGCTATCAACTACAGAAAGAGGTCGAGCGAATCACGGAGCAGGGGGCGCCACCAAAGGCGAGCAGGCAAAGAGAGCAGAGCCCGAAGCATAGGGAGGCGGGGCGAGCAGAGGAGCCAAAGAGGCCAAGGTACTATGGGGAAATACACATCATAAGGGAAGGAGCACCGGCATTTTCCGCACCGCCCGACTGCTCCCGAAAGAGAAAGGCGATCGGACAGACGTTAACAGTGCAGCCTCCACTCCGAACTAGCCACTCGGAGGCCCTTATTATCACCATTAGCATCGCAGGTTTTAAAACTCACCGAGTGCTTGTTGACACCGGAAGTTCGGTGAACCTGCTCACTTGGGCGGCTCTCCGCGCAATGAAGAATACTCGCACCGCCCTCCGGGCCGGGACTTTCCCCCTGGTCGGCCTCTCTGAAATCGAAGTGCCGATAAAGGGAGTTATTACACTACCGACTATCTTGGCCGAAGGGGTAGAAGAGGTCAAGGATACCGCGGAATGGATGGTGGTCGATATCCCCCTGGCTTATAATGCCATTATCGGAAGGCCTCTCCTGGCCGCCGTGAGGGCCACGGTGGATATCTCCGAATTGTGCTTGACGTTGCCCTCTCCGTGTGGGAAGATCACCGTCCAGGGTGACCGTATGCTGGCCAAAAAGTTGCAGTGGGAGGCAACTCAACCTCGAACAGCGCTCTACTTAGAGGACGGTCTGATGGACATGAGGGGTTACAATCCCGTGCCCATTCAACCAGTCGACGACTGTATCCTTGGGGATAGCAAGATAGTGAAAATGGGAACGAAACTCGCTTCCCCGCTGGCCGAGGAAATCAAGGCTGTCCTAACGGAGCATTCAGATGTTTTCGCCTGGTGCACCGAAGACATCACGGGGATCGCACCTGAGAGAGCAATGCACAAGCTGAATATCGACCCCTCTGTCGAACCAATGAAGCAAAAGATGAGAGTGCAGGAGAAAGACAAGCAGGCGGCAGTAAAAGCAGAAATTGACAAACTCCTAGCTGTAAAATTTATCCGCGAGGTCAACTATCCGGACTGGCTTTCTAACGTTGTACTTGTAAAGAAAGCCAGCGGAAAGTACCGTATGTGTGTAGATTTCACGAATGTCAATAAAGCTTGCCCCAAGGATTCTTATCCGCTGCCTAACATAGATCAACTCCTCGATCAAACGGCTGGTCGAAAGATCTTGTCTCAGTTTGACGCCATCGCCGGTTTCCAGCAGATCCCTTTGGACCCTGCCGACGCCGAAAAGACCTTTTTCATTACGCATGAAGGGACATATTGCTATAACGTCATGCCTTTCGGGTTAAAGAATGCAGGGGCCACGTACCAGCGTTTGGTAGATAGGATGTTCACCCATCTCATCGGTAAGACGGTACAGGTGTACATCGACGACATGGTGGTCCTAAGCACCGAAGAGAGCGACCATTCGCGAGATTTAGCAGAAGTATTTAAAATCTTCAGAGCCTATAACCTCAAGCTGAACCCGGAAAAATGTTTCTTCGGAATTCGCAGTGGGAAATTTCTGGGTTGCGTAGTGTCGGAAAAAGGCATCGAGCCTAACCCCGCGAAAGTCGAAGCCATTTTAGCAATGGAGCCACTGCGCGACCTGCAAGGGGTGCAAAGGCTCAATGGAAGAATGATCGCTCTGGGACGTTTCATCTCCTGCTCGGCTCAGCGATGTCTCCCATTCTATAAAGCAATCAAGAAAGAGAACCCCTTTAGGTGGTCGACTGATTGCCAGGCCGCGTTCAACGCCATAAAAACTTTCCTCGCAACCCCCCCTCTGCTCTCGGTGCCGAAGCCAGAACGGGACATTCACTTATATTTCACCATCACGGATGAAACAATAGGGGTCGTTTTAACTCATGAGGAGGGGAGCCGAAATCCGATACTCCGAGGTGGAAAAAGCCCTTTTCGCCATCACACAAGCTTCAGAACGTCTGAGACCATATTTCCAAGCGCACATGATCGTCGTCAGGACCAACTATCCGCTAAAAAAGGCCGTCCAAAGGCCAAAGGTTTCCGGGCGTATCACCAACTGGTCTGTTCGTCTCTCCCAGTTTGACGTCCGTTTTGAGCCCCGCACGACAATCAAGGCTCAGGCTTTATCCGATTTCATTGTCGAGTTTACCGGCCGTGCTAACACCGAACTTACGGCAACGCCAGCCCGCACAGACGATGTCTGGACGATGAGCATCGACGGGTCTTACGCTCCCGGACGGGCAGGCGCCGGTATAGCTATTCAAGGACCCAACAATCTCCGCTTACGGTACGTCGTCCGATTGAATTTCCCGACCACCAATAATCAGGCCGAATATGAGGCCTTGATCGCCGCCCTCCGACTATCAAAAACAATAGTCACTGACCGGTTGACAATATGCTCGGACTCGAAGCTGGTCGTTAGCCATGTCAGCGGAGCTTATCAAGAAAAGGACCCGACGATGTGTCAATACCTGACCCTCGCCACGTCCCTACTCAATGATCTCAAAAACAAAGGAATAACCCTTGATCTGGTGTTAGTCCCGCGAGAAGAGAACGAGGAGGCAGACGCTATCGCTGCTCTTGCAGCAGGCGAACAATCTAGTGACCTGCTCACCTTGATCGAGGTTACGAGCGCCCCAGCTTTTCGCACCGAGAATTCACTACAGATCGACTCGGCAGACGCCGCAGCAGGAGGATGGAAAAGCCCAATTATCGGGTACCTTCGGGATGGGACGCTTCCAGCAGATTGGACAGCGGCATCCCTAGTGGTCCGGTGTTCTTGGCGTTATGCATTACAGGATGGCTTACTTTATCGCAAATCAGCCACGCATCCCTGGTTGCGTTGTATATCTGAGGAAGAGGGAGATCATTGTCTTAAGGAAATTCACCAGGGTGTATGTAGCTCGCATCAGGGAGCCCGAACAATTGCGAAGAAGGCCCGGCTCCAGGGGTTCTACTGGCAGACCATGGATTCCGACGCAACGCGCCTGGTCCGCAGTTGTCAGGCATGTCAACTACACGTCAATACCCATCACGCCCCGGCGGCCCCATTCAAAGGTATCATCACACCATGGCCGTTCGCAGTATGGGTTATTGACCTGCTCGGCCCTTTTCCAATGGCTTTAGCATAAAAGCATTTCGTGGTTGTGGCAGTCGATCATTTTACCAAATGGATCGAAGCGGAAGCCCTTGCGAAGATAACCGCTGACAACTTCATCAGTTTTCTCAAGCGAGCTATTATTTACCATTTCGGGGTCCCCCATTCCTTCATCACTAACAATGGGAAGCAGTTCGACTGTAATCAGTTTCGCGATTTCTGCGCGGACTAGGGTATCAAAGGCCGATACACATCGGTAGCTCACCCTCAGAGCAACGGCCTCACGGAAGTAAGCAACCGAACGCTCCTTCGAGGGATCAAAGCACGGTTAACCGACCAAGGCAAGGTATGGCCCGATCACATTGCGGCAATCTTATGGTCATACCGCACCACCCCGCATACGGGAACAGGCCGTACCCCCTTTTTCCTTGCCTATGGGTCAGAAGCAATGGCACCATCTGAAGTCATTCTTCGCTCCCCCCGACAGACCAATTTTGAAGAGATCGACAACAGTGCAAAGCTCAAGGAAGCTGGCGACCGACTCGAAGAAGAGCGCCTTGATGCTTTGTTACATATCACGGCCCATAAGCAGAATATCGCGCGCTATCACGATAGAAGAGTTCGCCCCCGCACTTTTCAGGTCGGGGACCTTGTGCTCAGAGATGCCGCAGCTGCGCAGTCCCCTTTAGCTCAAGGAAAGCTCGGCCAATCATGGGAGGGTCCGTACAAAATCGACACTGTTCTCCACAACGGAGCTTACAAAATTGCCTCTCTGGACGGATTGGTTTACGACAATAGCTGGAATGTCCAAACGTTAAAAAGATATTATCAATGACATACGCAAATCATGTTTCACAATATTTTGGTTGCATCCTCTAACTATCATTTGGTTAACGATTTTGGGCGAACAGAACCCTATCGCGTTCTCCGCCAACTAAGCATTCAAATGCTAAACATTAAGGCTCTTCGATCATATCAAACGCCTCCTACATCATTTAACTATCATTTGGTTAACGATTTTGGGCGAGAAGAACCCTATCGTGTTCTCCGCCAACCAAGCATTTAAGTGCTGACCTTTACGGCTTTTCGATCATATCGAACGCCTAATACAAACGAGTTGGAATACGCCTAATCCAAGCATAAACATAAAAAACTCTCAACTTTCAGGTCATCTCACATGACGCATAGATTGAAATAAAATGGCAAAATTACAAAGACAACGACGATCTTACACCACAAACAAAGGCACTACTACATAGAGCCATTACAAAAACTACTAGGGCTACACCAAACCGGATAAACAACACTAAAACATTCAGATGGGTTTAGGACGATCAGGGTCCGGGATTGCCTCCTCATCCATCAAATCTTGATGCATCGCTCTCCAGTCCACGCACTCATCGGTATTATGGCCGTTTTGCCTATGATACAAACAGGCTTTGCCCACATGGGTCACGCGATGGTTAGGGTTAGCAGGAACGGGACCCAGGCTACCCTGCCTCACAAACTCCAGGAAAACCACGCTTCGCGGTTTGATGGGATCGACGAACGTCGGTCCATATGGACGCGTTGGTGAAGCATGACGTCCTACCCGATGGTACTCCACCTCATGGGGCAAGTTCATCACCCTTTCCATCTCATCGGCTAGAAGACTTTTGATCCAGGAAGGATGCGGATTGAGCACCGGAGCGACGGTCTCATCGGGGAGGAGATACCCAATGCCCTCATGAGACCATATTTTCTTCTGTTGTAGAAAATGCGCTGACAACAACCTCACAGGAATCGGTGACAGATCCGGTATAAGGAACGGAATTCTCACTCTCCACTTTTCTCCTTTGCGAGGCCCAGTCCCGATTCATCCAGACAGGGGACGAGTACCTCACCTTCCTCTCCGTATCATTCTCCTCAGACGGGGGGCAATAAACATAGGGATGCGGCATCGCCGATATTGCCTTCTGCACCTCCAACACTCGGGCTGGATCGACGACGTCCCGAAGCGACATTCTCCCGAAGAAATTATCTAAAGAAGGAAGCGAAGGGGTGAAAGACGTGTTGCAAGTCCATACCGAAAAATCCGGCTCCTATTTATAGAACAACGAAGAAAAGACATGAAAGACATCACAATGAACTACAATCACATCAACAGGCAGAACATAATTAGGAGCAATACAATATCACAAAAAAGATTCAGATTGTACGAATCATCATTACATCTTGGAAAAGCAAAATCAACAAAGTACAGACTGCCTACTGCTTCTTGAAACGACCACAAAACTCAACAACCTTCGCCTGGGCAGCCTTATCATAGACATTCGGAGCAAAAATCACCTCCGGAGGAACGTTGTAACCCGCGGAATGAGCTGCGGTGATCAGCATCATGCGGTCCAGTTTTATGAGTTTCTCCTCTACTGCTTCTTGAAACGACCACAAAACTCAACAACCTTCACCTGGGCAGCCTTATTATAGACATTCGGAGCAAAAATCACCTCCGGAGGAACGTTGTAACCCGCGGAATGAGCTGCGGTGATCAGCATCATGCGGTCCAGTTTTATGAGTTTCTCCTCGCGCTGACCAGCGAGAGCGTGAAGATCAGCAGCTTCTTTGCGCACAGCTTCCAGTTGTCGCTTAAGAGAGTCGTTCTCCTCGGCCAGCACTGCCGCCCGTCCCATTTTCTCCTTCAAAATCTCCGCTACTCGACGAATCCACCCAACTGCCATCCTGAGCAACACCCAGTATGCACAAATCTCATCGACATCTTGTTTCAACCTCTGAGAAAGCTCCACTCGACCAGCCGTCTCTACTTTCAGCTTCTCAGACAAAACGGTAATCTCAGCCTCGCGACGATCCAAAAGCTCCCGCGCAGCCGCCAAGTTCTTATTCGCTTCCTCGAGATCACCGACAGATCTCCGCAAACCCTCTTCCATATCACGAAAAACTTGTTCGTCATTAACGCACATGTCGAAAACTCGGGTTGCGTTCTGGATAGACTGCATACGAGAACAAAAATTAGAAGACAAAAAGCTTGCAAGAAATAAAACAAGGCTGAAAGTGCGAATAGGAGAACTCACCACACCAAGGGCCGATAAGGTCTCAAGGACCAAGTTCATTTTTGAAGCCCCCTCCATCCGCTGATGCTCCCCGGGAACCCTGGCCACACGGGCCATCGCGCGAGCCAGATCGGAAGTCATCATATCGGAATGCACTGACAAGTTCATAACATAATCCATGAACTTGGAAATTTTCATTTCCATCCTCTTGACCATTTCCGGATGATCCCCTACTCGATCCGGCACATCAGCGGATAGCTCGGTCCCGCCATCAGAATAGGGTTTCTTGACACCCTCGCTAGCCCCAGCAACATCTTCCCTAGCGGACTTCTCCCCAGCCACGTATTCATCAACGGCTTTCCCCGTATCCCTCTTTCTTTTCCGAGCAAGCACCCCATGGGTCGGACTACCACCTGTCTCTTCTTCAAGAGCGATCATCCCCACATTTCCCTCAGGTTCTTGGGCAACTGGATCAGCCACAGGCTTTCCTTACGGGACATCAACTACCCCATCAGCATCTTCCCGCGGATCGAGAACCCCCCCATGCTTTGCACCACTTGGTTCGCATCCTCGAGCGAGGAATACGAAACCAATGAACCTGAAGCTCCTCTGAATGCCTCATCAGCGGTCTCCAGACCGACACTGAATTCGTTAGGGTCAAAATCCATACTGACACGGGGATCTCCTGGACCTGCACGCACAAAAAGGGGAAAGCATCAGATTTCCGAATAACAAACAACATATTATATACGACATAATTCACAAGGCAGAATAAGATCCCAGCCCCTCACCTACAACGGCAACATTTACGGAGATCGCCTCCAATTCCGCCAACTCCCCAGCTTTGAAGTTATAGCCCCGTTTCCATTTCTCAAAATCCGTAGCCGACCACCCTCTGAGTTCGGCCATCCACCATTTATTCCAAATATAGTAACCAGCGGCCAGAAAATGACGAACTAACTCATCTACGTCCTGCTTATGATCTTTGTCCGTCGGAAGACCTTTCAAATGCGTCACCAAATTCTCCTCGAATGGGAGCTTCGGTCGGGTTTTCAGCCACCGACTGGAATCCATGGGGTCATCGTTCCACACAACCCGAAAGGGAAAATCCCCATCAAGCTTCCTCACCAAAAAGAAGCGGTGACGGTATTCAGACAGTTTATCCTTCAACCCACCCATCACTTTGAATTTCTGGTGGGAGAACGTGACATGTTGAGATCTCTGCCCTTTGCTCGGTTTAAAAAACTCACGGAAGACTAGACCTGTTGCCCGATACCCGGCAGATCGACACAGCGAATAGAAGGCGACCATCATTCTCCAGCCATTCGGATGTATTTGCCCAGGACACAAATCATATTCCTTCAATACCTCCACAAAAAAGGGCAGGAGCGGCAGCCGCATCCCCGATTCTAATTGCTCTTTGTAAATGATGAACTCATTCGCGCTACCCGCAGAATGGGCTCTATTCTCTTCACCCAAAGCTACTAATTCATAGGGCTCTCCGAGTCGGTACACCGCAGATATCGCCGGCAGGTCTGCTGTGATGATTATACTATAGGCATCTTCAACCGAAAGGGACTCCGGCCTCTTAGGACGCTCGGCTCTCTCAAAACGTTTACCCTCGCTACCGGAAGTACCTGGAGATCGCGTCCACACTCTCTCACGCATTTCTTCGTAAATCGCGGCAAGGGGCCGCTCTGCAGTAATCAAACCCTCCGGCACAACCACCACCACCTCTAGAACGCTGGCGGCAACGCCTCCGGCTGGACGATCGACGGTAGGCAGCGGGCGAACAACGGATTTCTTCCTTTTCTTCACCGCACCGGCCGCTGCGCTATCTCCACTATCCTTTTCAGCTCGCCTTTTTTGCGATACCGTTCGCGTCCGCGAAGAATCTCGAAGCATGAAGTCACCAGGGGCAACCGTCGGCAGTCTGCTTAGAGCTCCCCATGAAGAACCCTCTGACATAATACCCCTCCCCAGAAGTCGAAATAAAGCAAAGAAAAACGCAAAAACTAAGGCTAAGGGATTATACGACTAACCTCAGCAAAAGATACGACAAACTCTGACGCAAGAAAACTCCCGACGAGCAACAGGTATCGGATAACCGCCGGATGCTTACCGCGCGAACAAGTAGGGACAGGCTGACACGATCGAAGGAGGAAGAGACCGCAGAAAACGAAAGCAAGCAGATTTTTTTCCTCTCAAACAAATTTAAAGAATGAAGTAAAGAGATTTCGCCTCATCCCTGCTAGTATTTATAGTTGGGGGAGAAAAAAAGGCGCCGGCACAACTCTAATTTTGCAATAAATTCTTACGGCGCATGAGTAATTAAAGTACAGGCGCAATCAATGCGGCGCTATAAATAAGAAACGCATGCAGTAATCCCAAAGGTTTTTCCCACATTAATCCGAGGAGCCCTCTTTACGGCTGACAACCATTTATCCCTACGGGAAACGGATGAACAACCCTATCTTCTCGCATTAAATACTCGACTTAGCTCTTCGGTGGCGGGGACTACTTGATTTGGGATATGAATCATGGGCCCAAAGGCCCAGGAAGGCCCAAAAGGCAGAAGGGCCCAGGGTCCAAGCACCCTCTATAAATACACAGCTCACATTGGAAGCTAGGGGGCGGGTAAATCTTTCTATCACTTGCACATTCAGTTAATAGATTTTCTCGAGCCACTAACTGTCTTGCTCGTCGGAGTATCCGCAGGGACCCTTCCCGGCGCAGGGACGAGCCGTCGGCAAGCCAGACGACATCACCGAAGATCAGGATCACTGTGTTCGCATACCTGATTACTTCTTAACTTATATTCCATTCAATAATTTAGTTATTTAAATATTTGAATTATTAAACTGTTAAATAGACAAACATTAAAGACTTAATAATGTATTATTAAAATACAAGGATTAAACAATGCGTTAGGTAAGAATGTAGAAACTAATAAACTATTTATCCCTTTAATTTTAATTTTATATACTTAAGAAATGGGAGATTTGAGGTGAAATATAAGAGCTTCAATACAAATTGGGGTAAGAGTTAAATTTGCCAAATCTTGGTTTGTTGGGGGGTATTAGTGAGTTTCTCTTCTCTATGTTATTCTTGTCTTGTTGGGATGTTCCAAAATCAAATTTATTCGATGATTCAGCCCAAAAATAACTTATTTTATTAGATTGGTTAATCTTTTTATTAAATTTATCAATTTGTTTTCCACTTGTGGTGTGAACTTATATTTTATTAGGGTAAATTTCAAAAATAACCCCTGTGGTTTCATGTTGTTCAAAAAAAAACCCTGTGGTTTGTTTTTACAAAAAAAAGGACTGTGGTTTACGCCGTTACCCGAAAAACGGAAAACGGCTTAACGGTGTTAAAATTGCTGACGTGGCAAGTGGTAAAGTTGGAAAAATATTTTTTTTTATTTTTTTTTTTTTATTTTTCTTTTTTCTTTTTCTTTTTCTTCTTCTTGTTCTTCCTCCCCTCCTCATTTTCTTCTCCTCCTCCTCCTCCTCCTCCTCCTTCTTCTTCTTCTTCTTCTCTCTCTCTTCTTCTTCTCCTCTCTCTCTCTTCTTCTTCTATTTTTTTTTAAATTCTGAAATCCAGACGTTACGTCTGAAATTCAGACGTTCAACGTCTGAAATCCAGACGTTAACGTCTGGGTTTCAGACGTCCAGAATTCTGGAATTTTCTAGAATTCTGGAAAATTCCAGAATTCTGGAAAATTTCCAGAATTCTGGAATTTTTCAGAATTCTGGAATTTTTCAGAATTCTGGAAATTAAAAAAAAAGAAGAAAAAAAAGATGAAGAAAAAAAGAAGAAGAGAGAGAGAGGAAGAAGAAGAAAAAAGAAGAAGAAGGAAGAGAGAGGAGGAGGAGAAGAAGAAGAAGAAGAAGAAGAGTAAAGAAAAATAAAAAATAATAAAAAAATCTGGAATTTCCAATTTTACCCCTCTATTTTAACACTGTTAAGCCGTTTTCTATTTTTTGGGTAACGGCGTAAACCACGGTCCTTTTTTTTGTAAAAACAAACCACAAGGGTTTTTTTTTTTGAACAACATGAAACCACAGGGGTTGTTTTTGGAATTTACCCATTTTATTATTAGCGCCAAACCACGGTCATATCCATGACCACGGCCACGATTATGTCCATGACCGCGATTACGTCTATGGCTACCATTTTTATTAGGGTAATTAATTTATTAGTCTCTATATTTTGACAAAACATACTGTTTAGTCTCTATATTTTCAAAAACACATGGTAAGGTCCCTAACATTTTTCTCAGTGAACTATTTAGTCCTTCCGTCTGTTTGTTAAACTTTTTACCGTTTATGACTTCGGAAATGACTAAATTACCTTTTACTATTTACCTTTAAACTTCAGAAGAGGAAATCCAATTTAGAAGAAGAAGCTATTTGTATGGAGAACAAGAAAAAGAACAGACCCAATGCTTACGAATTTGAACGATTAAGAAGAAAATCAAGAAGAATAACACTCAAAGTTGATTTCATATGCATTAGAGTTTAAAGGAAAGGAAAATAAAGGAAAAAAAGAACGCAAATCCAAATTGACTAACAGAATCTTCACGAGAGTCTAACGGCAGGGACTAAATAGTTCACCGAGAAAAGCGTTAGTGACTAAATAGTTCATCGAGAAAAACGTTAGGGACTTTACCGTTTGTTTTTGAAAATACAGAGACTAAACAGTATGTTTTGTCAAAATATAGGAACTAATAAATTAATTACCCTTTTTATTATTATATGATGTTGCATTTACTTTTAGAAATGCAATTGATCTAGTAGGATGAGATTTGCGGTTTTTCATTTAAAAGTTCATTATTTTGGTCTGCTATAAGTATATAAAAAAATATTTTCAGAATACTTTTTGAAGCCTTTCTGTTTATATTGTTGATGCACTAGCAGATTAGATGCATGAACGAAAAGTAGAGAAAGTTTTCCCTAACAAAGGTCATGTTTGGCAGATAGCTGTAGCTGATTATCTTTTTGGTTAACTGATTTAATTAACTGATTTTGCAAACTTGTTTGGTAAAATTTAACTGATTACTAATAGCTGTTTTTGTAAAATGACAAATAAAGACATGGTAAAGCCTTTATTTGGAATTAAATGGTAATAATTAGAGGTAAAAATGTTACTCAAAAGAAATGAAACAATAAGCTAATTGAAAAATCTTCTAAAAGCAGTTTTTTTTTTATAAAAAAAATTAGTTTTTTTGGACCTAATAAGCTATTTCAAACATCTCTTCACAAAACACAATTATTAGAAGGTTAACTAGTTCAAACCTTTAAAGTGGTTCAAACTTCTAATTTTATCCCAAAAAACTCTATACCAAACAATGCCATAATTTCACCAGTAACATAATCTCCATCTAATTTTAATTGAGATGTAATCTTAAAAAGTGAAAAATAATATTCTGTTACCGATTTAAAATCTTGTAACTTTAATTGGATCAATAGAATTTTGGTAATTGAACCAACTTTCACTTAAATTTTTTTAAAGAACATATGGATCTTTAACCGTCAGATATTTTGATTTCAGCTCTTCGTCTAGAGAAAAATCATCGCTTTTGCACGATTTTATAAATTAGCATAATTTTTTTCTTTGATGGTATCTCCGAGACTATTGACCTCTAAATGAATTTCTGCATCCAACATCCACGTAAAATAATTCTTCCCGAAAATGGATGAACAAATTCAAGTAGAGATTAATTGAATGAGCAAAAGTCGTGTTGATAATGTGTTGTGAAATAAGAAAGAAAGTATGCAATGGAATAAGAAGAACGAAGATAAGTAAGTCTATTTGTTGTATTTTACTTATATGTATTACATGAAAGAAACCTATATTTAGAGGCTTATGAACATATAGGTTACATAAGAATATAAATTGCGAAGTTAAAAATGGAGAATTACAATATTAAATGAAAGGTAAATAATTTATGAGTCCACATCTTTTACGTAACACACTATTTTAGTCTTCATATTTAAAAAAAATACATTATAAGGCCCATATTTTTATATGCTTTTACTATTAGATTAATTTTACATCTCATCATGGTAAATATACAAAAAGTAACGGTTACTCAAAACCATAACCTCTACCTTAGTTGGTAGTATTTTGGCTTAATACATCATTTGTCTCATGTGCTTGTTCAAAAAGTTTGATTGACCCCCCTGAATTTTTAAAGTGTCCCGACAACCCTCTCAACTTGCATAAAATATTCAGTTAGTCTCATGAACTTACGTAAATGGTAATCAATTCATCATTTGGTTGCAAAAAACAAACTCCATGTAGAAGATGCGTTGCACACTTCTTAAAATGTTATTACATAACTTACAAAATAGAATAAAAATGAAGTTTTTATTTGCATAACCGTAAAATTTGTAAAAGAACATCATATCTGATTTTGGTTGTTTTTTTTCTGTTTTTTTGGTAGGAAAAGGAAAGAAAAACAAACAAACAAACAGCCCCACAAACTAACCCGGGATTAGCCTAGGAAAGCTAACCCCCACCAGATCATCCGAAAGCATCGAAAAAAGGAAGTCCGGAGGAGACGAGAAAGTTGAGACTCCCAACATCTTCACATGGCCTTCAGTAGAAAGGCGGTCTGCAACCCTGTTCTGCTCCCTGAAGACATGTCCAAAGTTGATGGTATCGAAGGAAGAACAAAATCTTTTGACCCCTTTAACTAAATTTTGGCTACCTAAGCACAAAGCCTTATTATCAGAGATCATTTTAACCACTTCGAGGTTGTCAGATTCCACGAGTAGTCTTTTCAAACCCAGATTTTTGGCGAGCCTAAGCCCAGAGAAGATCCCCCAGAGCTCAACAGTGAAGGAAGAACCCACCCTTAGATTCTGAGCAAAACGAGACGCCCAAGCACCACCAGCATCTCTCAAAACACCTCCAGCTGCAATTCTGCCGTCCACAAGACACGAGCCATTAGTATTTAACTTCACTATCCCTTCACCCGGTCTACTCCAACCAAATAGATGAACCACATTCCTCTGGATAGTACTAGATAAATTATCCTCCTTGTAGCTCTTAATAATAGTATTAATTTTTTTAGAGAAAAAAGCAAGTAAATTAGGAATAACAATAGCTCATTCTCCAAAGATATCAACATTCCTCCACTGCCAAAGCTGGTGACAGACAACGGCAAAGAGGATAGCACCATGCTCCAGCTCAGGCAATAACAAACCACTAACACCATCTATAAACCAATCACGATCAGAATAGGCCAAGAAATCAGGTAGCAAATGGACCGGGCGAATTTTCCTCCACACATTTTTACTCTTCGCACAATCTCTAAGAACATGGCAGATGGTTTCTGCCTGAGCTCTGCATCTACTACAAGTATCAGCCTCCACTAAATGGCGTCTTTTCCTTTCCACATTCGTAAGCAACCTATTTTTTGCACCAAGCCACAGGAAACTCCTAATGCGATAGGAAACTTTCAAGGCCCAAATGTTCTTCCAAGCGACTGAAGGAGGAGTATCCAAATTAAGATTGAAGGCCTCAAACGCAGATTTGCAAGAATAAGCCTCGTTGTTCGTAAGGGACCAACAGTGATTATCCCCATCTTCCTCCTTACTACTAACTTTAACTCCCCGAATCTTCAGAAGTGTTTCCAGATTAAGGTAAGCATCAAATCTCGACCAAATCCACTCTCCCTCCGAGTCCACCACATCAGCAATACTCCAATTACAAATCTCCAAAGGCAGCGGAGAAGTACACACCTCTAACAAAGGCTTCTTCCCAAGCCAGATGTCATTCCAAAAACTAATTGATCTACCATTGCCCACCGACCAACCAATCCCAGAGCAAAACTCAGAAAACACTGCATTAACCCCTTTCCATAAGAAGGAACAATTAAGAACTCTCTCTTTTGGGCCCCCAAAAATCCTATCCTTTCTGTATTTCCCACACAATAACCGAATCCAAAGAGCTGACGGGGATTGCCACATTCTCCAAAGAAGCTTCATTAACAGCACTTTATTATTGTCCCTGGCTTGTCTAATCCCTAAACCTCCCATATTTTTAGGTTGGCAAACCTCCTTCCACGGAACCAGATGAACTTTTTTCCCCTCTTCCGAGTTCCCCCACAAGAACCGACGATTGATTTTATCAAGGCCATTAAGAATAGGCTCCGGAAGCTTACAAGCTTGCATTATGTGATTGGGAGCCGCACAGCTCATCGATTGGATCAAGGTAAGACGGCCAGCAAGGGAAAGGGATTTAGCTTTCCAATTAGCACACTTATTACTAGTTTTATCGAAGATCTCTTTAAAAGAAGCTTTCGAAACTCTATCACTATGGAGTGGAACCCCTAGATAGTTACCAAAAGCCTTGGTTAGAGGAATACCGGAAATCTCACTCATCTTCTTATAGACCCTTTGGTCCATATTATTAGAGCACAACATTCTAGACTTTTGGATGTTAAGCTTTTGACCTGAAGCAGAACAAAAGTTAGTAAGGATATCCATAATCACACCAATTTGCTCCTCACTTCCTTCAACAAAGATCATCACATCATTAGCAAAGAACAAATGAGTGACCGGGGGACATAATTTATTAATGGAAACCGGATGAAGCCTCCCAGTGCTAACAGCATCTTGGATAAGATGAGTTAGCCTCTCCATAGCAATAACAAATAAGAACAGGCTCATAGGGTCCCCTTGACGGATACCCCGGGAAGGAGTAAACTCCTCGGACAAATCCCCATTAATCAAAACTTGGAAGACATGAGAAGAAATACAAACCTCAATTAATTTCCTCCAATTATCCGGAATCCCAGCTCTCTCTAGACTATCTAGAAGAAAACTCTAGTTAATCCGATCATAAGCTTTTTCAAGATCCAGCTTCAGAGCCACAATACCACGCTTACCCTTTTTGACCTTCATCGAATGAACCATCTCCTGAGCGATAACAATATTATCCATCATCTGTCTCCTCGGGACAAAACTGCCTTGATTCTGGCTAATAATATCAGGGAGAATACACCGAAGTATATTAGCCACGATTTTAGTAACCACCTTATAAATCACATTACACAGACTAATAGGTCTCATCTGTAAGAAAGAGGAAGGCTTCTCCACTTTAGGAATCAAGACCAGAAGAGTTTTATTTACAAGCCTAATATCCTCAGACCCATCAAAAACCCCTTTTACAAAACTGTAAATTCCCTCTTTTACAGTTTCCCAATGCTTATGATAAAAGCCGACCGGGATCCCATCAAGTAGCACCTATGCTAAACACCGCCTGACCAATCTCTTTCTGATCAATAGGGTGAAACGCTTCAATAATCTTATCCTCACAAACCGTCGGAAACGTAGACCTAGACAGAGATCCAACCAAATCCACCGGGTCTTCTTTAAATAACTCTTTATAGAAATTGAGGGCCAAGAGACAGATTTCTTCATCCTCATAAACCCAATTACCATTAGGATCTTTGATAGCATCAATCCGATTCTTCTGCCTTCTGATAACAGTAGAAAGATGGAAATACCTCGTATTACGATCGCCATCTTTAATCCAAGCTTTCCTTGATTTCTGAAACCAAAGTAACTCCTCTTGTCTTAGCACAGCTTCCAACTCATTCTGGAGGGATCTAAGAAGACAACTCAAACTATGGTCAAACCTGATCATCAAGATACGTTGGATGCCTTCAATCCTACTCAGAATTTTCTGTTTCCTCCTGATAATATGGCAAAAAATGTTCCTATTCCAGCCCTCCACATTACTTCTAAAACCCTCCGCAGCCAGTAAGACATTAGAATGGGGTTTCCAATTATCATGAACAAAGTTCTTAAACTCAGGATGAGATTCCCAAGCCACTAGACACCTAAAAGGTCTTTCCCCTCTAGGACGATGAGCTCTCACTAACCTGACTAAGATAGGACAATGATCAGAATGACGGAATGGGAGATTCAACATAGCTGCTTCAGGGAACCTGCTCTGAGCAACAATATTAGCATAAACTTTGTCCAACCGAACAAAGGTACTATTACGTTTCCAAGTAAACTTATGACCAGCAGCACTAAGATCCGTCAGTCCACACAGATCCATATTCTTCTTATGATTAAGACACATATTAATATAGTGATTCCCTCCCCCTCTTTGATCACTCATAATAACAATATTGTTAAAATCTCCAGCAACAAACCAGTCATCCATCATACTCGTACTTAAAGTAAACAAAACCTCCCAAAGACGTTTACGATTGGCCAGAATAGGATCAGCATACACAATAATGATAAAGAGGGGTTTATTACCAGGGTAAGTAACTTTAGTAACTTTACTATGAATAAATTGTTTATCCATCTTTACGATATCAAAATGAACACGATCAAGCTTCCAAAAAAGCTAAATACCACCAGCGCGGCCAGTAGCCTCTGACCTGACACACTTCCAACTTCTAAATAATTTAACCACCTCATCTGCTTTAGCTCCACTGATCTTAGTTTCCAGTAAAGCAAAACAAGACGGGTTGAACTGCTTAATTAAATCCTTAACATAGTGTAGACACCGAGTCGGAGGACCTGTGACGAAAACCTGAAACAAGACGGTCGAAGCGATTGATTCCGGAAGTTTTGAAAAATATATAAAGAATAATAAGCGGAGGAAAATTAACGGCACGGCGCGGGCACGCAACGGCATCCCGCACGCGAACGACGATGGTCGAACGCCCGCTTGACGGCTCGAGACGTGCGCGCGGCGTCCGTCGGACGCACCGCGAGTGGCACGCTCTCGACGTCCGAGCAATGCCTGGGACCGCTGGCGGTGCGCGCCCTCATGGGCCGTTGAGCACACGTGCCTGGCAGCGCGAGGCGCGCGTTCAGCGGCCGCGACGTGCGAGCGTCTGGCTGCGTGGAACGCGCGCTTGGCGGCCACGGTGTGCACGCGTCCGACGGCGCGGGGCACGCCCCGAGGGTCGCCGGGCGGGCACCCAACCACGTCGGGCGAACGCCCAACGCGTCGGGCGGACGCCCGACGAGGGTTGGGCGCGGGCGCCCAACACTAGGTTGGGCGGCCGCCCAACCACAATGGGCGACGCCCAAATTTTTTTGGGCGTCGCCCATTGTTCCGGGATCCGTTTCCCTATATAAGGGCACGGATCCCAAGGCCTTTGAGGGGGGAGGATTTTTTGGGAGAGCTTTCTCACACTAGATATTTTTCTAGAGAGAGGAAGTGGATTTTTTGGGAAAAAAACATTTTTTTTTCCTAAAATTGAAAATCTCTAAATTTCCTAAGTTCAATTTTTACTAAATTTTTCATAAAAAACGGGAGCTCGCGGTTCGTGGAATCAATCGGCTTCGACTGTCAGATACCGAATTAAAGGTATTATCCGAGGACTAGACTCTTTATTTTATTTAATTTATTCTCTCCTATTTATTTTTTTTATGCTATAGTTCTTATTCCTTTAATTATTTATTTATTTTGTCACGTTTTATTTAGTTAGCGTATTTATTTAATTTTCGTTTCGTGTTAAATAAAATTCGGTTTCGTTTTAAAATAAAAACCTCGTTTTGGATATCCCAATACGAACCGTGATCCGATAAAAAGGTAGTCCGGGTATCAAAAATGTTGTAATTATAAGTTTTTTTTTAATTTAAAAGAGGTTTCCAAATAACGTTTTAAAATAAAAACATCGTTTTAGGAACTTCCGTTTTCGACTATGATCCATCTTTGGTAGTTCGGAAGTCCAAAACGATTGAATTAGATTTAATTTAAAGATTTTGAATAAATCTGGAAAATATTGGAGTGCTGCTGTAATTTTTCAATTCTGTCACTAAATGCTGTTTACCGACGGATGTTCCGTCGGTAAATCTGCCAAAATGTAAAAAATGTCATTTCGGTCCCTTTTTCTTAACTTTTAGACTTTTAATCCTTAGTATATATATATATAATTATGTAATACCTGTTTTTCAAATTATTTTAGAATTTTAGTATATACATTTATTTTAGAATATTGGTATATCATTTTTATTTTATTTTATAATATAAGTATAAATATATATATAAGTATTTCCTTTTTATTAACTTAGGCTATGTTTAAATATTAGTTATTTGATATTTTGAGAAATAATGGATGGATATTAGTATATGTCATTTTTGGTATTTAAACTATATTAATTATGTATATATATGTATAGTTTTGGGAACATTTGGGTTATTTTGTTGATTATTGAAGGAAGTTATTTTTGGGTAAATATTATTTTCTTATCCATAAGATTTACTTATTGTTTTAGCATTTTTAAAGTATAAGTATATAGTACCTATTATTTCCATATACATAAAGTTCCTCTTATATTAATTTTTGGGTTTTCATATCCTCCTTTTTGATTTACTTGTATATATATATATATCTAAATTATTTTCTCTATTCTTTTGGGCCCATTCATGAGTCCATGTCTCAAATGGGCCTTGTTTGATTATAAGTCTTGCTTTAAATAAGTGTCTTATTGTAATTATAATAGTTAGAGGGTCCATTAAATAAGTTGGGGAAATAAATCACAAAAAAAGAGTTTTCAATTAAATTATTTAAACTAATGAGCTTTCTTAGATCTCTAATGTAGATAAATAGAGTCATTTTGGTTGATATTTCAAATCGTCTTCAAAACACCACGTTTTAAAACCTTAGTCCGTTCCAACGACGGATTAAGCGAACATTGTAATCAAAATCGTTTTCTTTGTTAATAATGGAGATTTTGAATCGCTTTCTTAATGAATTTGTACAAAATAAAATTGACTTGTATGTTTAACCACGTTTTCTTATTAAAAGGCTTTTACTTTAACGTTTTCAATTACTCGAGTCGTTCCAACGGCGATTCGGGTAAGCTTCATCAAACGGGGTTTTAAAACGCACCTAAATCGTTCCAACGGCGATTAAGGTGCGAACCATGTAAATAAACTCGTTTTGGGGAAATAAGTTAGCGTAGAATAAACACACAACATAACATTTAAATACGGTTGTAAATAAATCACTTCTTCCCCCCCCCCCTCTCTGTGTATGTATAAACATAAATGGGTGATTCTTTACTGATGTGGCTTTTCAATAATATATGCTCAAAATGGTTTCTAAAAAGAGAAAGAAAAGGGTTTCAAATGAATTTTAAACTTAAAGAAGTATACGATTAGTCCGTTATCGCCTAACATGCTGAGTAGGAGGCCGGTGGTTCATAACCGGGCGATGTCGGGGTGCCTAGTAGCCTTTCTCCGAAAAGGAGCTAGCCTTCTCGGCTCGTACCTAAGTTTCCCGAACCCACACCGGTCTCCCGCAAGGGATCGGTGTTCATTTTCCCATTCGTGGGTGGCGACTCTTCCATATCTCCGAGCTCCGGTCCTGCCGAGCAGCTTGATTCCATGATTGGTTGCTTTCGGCGCCAATCACCGCTTACGTCGCCATGAGGTTGTCCACCCCCCGGTCCGTCCGGGAGATTAGGCCGCGGCACCTCGTCTAACACATGGATACGGGTCGCCTTGCTTGCCGCTCCCCTAACATTCCAAACAAACAAATCCATCAAAAGAGGACATCAAACACATGCCCAGCCCAACTAAACCAGATATTTATTTGGGGCTCCTAAGAGCCTAGAAGAGGTACATGCAGACCCCCTTTTCTCCAAGAAACCAAAAGAATTTTGGTTATTCTTATGACTACCCTTGAGTTTCTTCATATTCATCTTATTCACCCCCATGGTTTTCCCATTTCTAGCCTCAATACTGAGTTTAGAAAAACTAACCTCTTTATTCATCTCAGATACTTAAGGATCTTGAACCTGAGGACAATTCTAGGACACTTCTTTGGATTCAAACAGAGGATTGACAGTCTCCACATTATTTCCTACTGGATCTACAGGTTCTAAGTCCAGCATTTCCAACTCTGATTGATCATCAGTAGGTCTAGGGTCTTGATCTCCATCCACGGGAGGAACCCCAAATCTAGATCCAGAACATACCTCCAAAGGGTTGCCGGTAGCATCACCTTTCTTTAGACTAGATATCTCCTTCCTTCCATAATCATTTTAGAGCAGGATCTGATCATTATTAATGTCAGGAGGAAGATTGTGGGCCATAGGAGCGCGTGTCCTTCGTCTCCCAGCACGCTTAGCAACCATCCAATGGCCGGAATTCCTCCCATCCCCTTGGGTACCCTCTTCCCTGGCCATGACAGCTTCAACTACATCCTCACTTACCTTCTTCTTTTTAGGGCAACCCTCATAAGTATGATCAAACATCCCACATTCATAACAGATATTATGGATCCCTTCATACTCAATATAGTATATAGTATGTTGTAAACAGAATTTAGACAAAAGGGGTTTTGCTAGGTCAATATCAATACAAACTCTAGCAAACTTGCCTCTTTCAGCTCCAATAGTAGTTTTATCCACATGGTGGACTTTACCAACAAGTCCAGCAATTTTCTTTAGGAATATTTCATTATAATACTCAATCGGGAGACCCAGGAATCTCACCCAAGTCAGAATCCTATTAACCGAACAATCCCTTGGATTAAGGTTAGGGACCCAAAGCCTTATGGCCAGAACATGATTAGATATAATATAGGGGCCCCATTAATAACAGCTTCATAATCTTCAGCCTATGTAAACTTAATCACATAATAATCATTTTCCAAGTCAGTGATACTGACTTTCCCTTTTTTAGCCCACTGTGCACGGATTCTCTGAGCAAAATAATTAAAGCCAATTTTTTTCCCTAAGACAGTCACTATTAGAGACAACTTCCATTTAGAACGCAGGGATCGTTTATCAGCCGAGGACAAATGAATCACCGGACACAACGGATCGTCTTGTTCCTCATCCTCCACATCCGAATCTGACAGAATTTCCTCCAAGTCTTCATCCCTCATCCCTCCGTGAAGGGATGGCTCCTCCTCCACAACACCCATGACCGTATCCCTCCAAGACATTTTAGTAATTCCCGGGCGCAAGGAGGAATTGAATGCCGCCGCAATGTCACCCACGGCAGCCTCCTGGTCATTGCAAAAAATCTCAGATTCCGTCACCCACAACCCTAAACCTCGCGGATCCACTGTCTCCCCACCCGACTGGCCGGACGATCCGACCCCGCCCCCTTCTCCTTCGCCAGATCCGCCATTCCCGCCTACAACCATTACCTCCTTTGTCGACGCCATCCCGCCTGCCATAAACGCCCCGCCCTCCATCCCATCCCGCAGATCGGAGCAAACCGATGCCGCAAACAGCGGACCGTCGGCCGATCGCAGGGAAACACTCCTACCTCCTTCGATCCCCTCCACCAGCCGCTCCATGATTTCGGATCTAACCTCCACCGCCCCAGCGCCGCACGCCCCTCCCGCCGTCAACCCCGTCCGCACCGTTGCCGCCATCGCCGGCCCTCCACCAGACCTCGAACGTTCACGCTGCCGGTCCCCCTCACGCTCCTTCGGCCGCTCTCTTTCTTTCATCGCGATTTTCTCTCTTAATTTCTTTTTACTACTTGATTTTGCTTGTTTTTTTTTCTAAAACGTATCTATTATATTTTCCAAATTTAAATTACTAATTAATTACATTTTATACAAATTTAAGGAGCTATCAATCAGTTGACTCGACCCAGTCTTCATGTCGTCATGAACAGTCGAGCAGCAGCAATTTCTTGGCCGACGAAGTAATCATGTCAAATTTTTGGCACATATTTTTCCCCACCAGTTTCCGATTTCATTTTCATTTCTACTTTCCTCTCTGTATCTCTCTAATCCATGGCGAAAAATCATGCTTCTAGTCCGTTCCTCTTTTCTTCTACCTTACTGTCCTTCCCTTCTGCTCCGTCGGAATCCACGCCTCCGTCGTCACCACCATCACCATCACCATCACCATCACCATCCTCTTCTCGGTCTAATTCCAGTTTCAATTCTCCTTATGACTATTTGTCAAGTGGTTCCCGACCACCACTTTCCCATTCTTCTTCAAGCCATTTTCCGCCTGCTGTATGTGGTCCTTGCGCAGCCTGCAAATTCCATGGCCGTCGATGGTCCGAGAAATGCTATTTAGCTTCGTTTTTTCCTCCAAATGATGTTCATAAATTTGCGGTCGTTGGTAGCGTTTTCGGATCTGGCAATGTCGACAAGTTTCTCCAGGTACGCCATGTTAGGGTTTCTTCTAGCTAATTAGTTTGAAATTAAATTAGATCGCCAATCATTTTGCTTAATTTGAAAATTGAAATTGAACTCAAAGCTCTTTGAACAGTATTTTACCTATATTCTTGGTGATGTGAAAATGTTTAGCTTCTGGGATGATCAGGACATAGTCTTAGGGATATATTTCCAGATATTGTAGTGGCAGATACTGATGTTTCTCGGGATTGTAAGGTCGCTGATCTTTGGGGTTCCTGACCCAAGTGATGAAACTACCGTCCAATCTTGGAATGTTGTTTCTAACGTCACTGTTAATGACACATCAGAAAATAGGTAGTGTGGAGAGGTAGTTTATAGGGGTGTATTCCATATAGTAGTGTTCACATCGACCCCTGACGGTCACCCTTGGATCTAAACTTATTAGATTCAAGACTTAGCATTATTTTAATCTCCACTTTAGAATTCTAATTTTTAGAATTCTAATAAAGTCTAGATATGATGGTCCATATAGTAGTGAACACTGTTGTGATTCCAATTGGAGATGCAATATTCTTTTGGACAATTGGGCTTGACTGCCCTTGTTTTCTGTTGGTTCTTTTGTTGAGTTTTTGTTTCTCAATAAAATTTTGATATTCAGATAAAAAAAATAGTAGGTTAGGAAAAGGCATATATGAATATGGACTATGGAGTTCCTAAAACTTGGGATGGGGTAAGAGATTTTCCATTTAAGCTTTAGAATTATATCTTTGGCCGTTGAAATCAGAGAAAGTTTTCAACTAGAATACCCGTAAACGAGTCTGGTCATATTGTGTTGTAGAATACTGGTTTATGTGACCAATCACCATTGATTATAACCTTGATCTTGATTTAGAACAATTGAATTGATGTATCTAAGCATTTTTCGGCATCTGAAATATCACTCGTCCTACTTCAAGTGGAGAAAGAACACTATGCTCTGATGATGTTTATGTTTCACTTGCAGCAAAATAGCAACTCATCCTACATTCCATTACTGTTGCTGTTGAGAGACACAACTCGAGTAGATTGGGAGCTCCTTTCAGATTCCAAGAATAATACTCTATCTGAAACCGACCTTCATAAGCAACTTGGTGCACCCATGGATTCTGATCATATTAGAGAGCTGATTCAAGGAAGGGAGCTAGCAAAACAGCTAAAGAAACATTTGAGCTCAGAATCGTCAGATACACTTACAGAGCAGTTAGTAGAGAGGATTTTATCCTCGTTTGAGAAGTCTCTATCGATTCCTAACTCGATTGGCTTGACTACTCAGCTGCAAAATGATGTTGCCCTTGCTGCTCCTGCTAGCAATGATCCTACTAAGTCACCAATTTACATGGATGCTAGTCCTGCGACTGTTAATATTGATGCAATTCCTAAGGATTCTGCAAAGAGAAGGTGAAGAGATTAATTGAGTTTATTAGTCATAATTTGGATATATATAAAACAAAATTAGGGTTAACTTGCGAGTCTAATGTTTTGCAGGAAGGCATCGGCAATATGGAAAAAACATGTTAGAGTTAGCTCAGAGTATGAAGGACCTAATGATGATGGCTATAGCTGGAGAAACTATGGCCAGAACGACATTCGTGGTGCCAAATATCCCAGGTCAGAATCCTTTTCACTTTAATCACGTCCTGGAGGCCATTAAGTCACTTTAAACAAGTTTAGGAAGCCAATAGGTCAGAATCCTTTTCTGTTTGAAAGTTTCTATAGAGGGCTTAATTACATCAAGGGGTGTGTCATGTACCTGGTCAAATAATTCGATTGGCCCTTTGAACCTTGAAAATATCTTATTAGACTTTTTAACTTGTTTAAATTGACATAATTCATCTACTAACTAACTAGTAGAGATTTTGAATAAGTCTGAGCACGCATCAGTTTAAGCTCGTTCAGGAGATTAATGAAAAATCTCCAAGTTCAAAGAGTCAAATCTGCTTATTGGCCCTTGATATATTAAGCGCTTGATACAGTGACACGTTTTATGCATTTTTGCTATTTATATATGACTCAACATGAAATAGGATCCACTACACAAATCCATCACCAAGAGTTTCCATGCTTTGGAGAAGTTACGGTTTTTGAAACTCTTGGTAACAGAAATTTTATGTTCTTGTCACATTTCTATAATTTAAGAAAAATGAGAAACAGCTTTAGTCACTTTCTTATTTTAGAAGAAAATGGATTTTCAAGTTTCTTAACCCGTTCATTATGATTCAACAGATTGTTTGGTATTTGATGGGATAGAGATAGGAATAAAGGTTGAGGTAGGGATAGAGATAAATGATTAGAAAAGAGATACAAATAAGATAGTCGAGAATTATTTTTCTATGTTTGGTATGTTGGTTTGGCATGTTGGACAGAGATAGAGATAAAATAAGGTAAATTACACCCATTACCATTGAATTTTACCCATTTTAATATTGTGGCCACAGAACTTCAATTCTTAACGGTATAGCCATTGAATTTTACACTTTTTAACATCGGTGGCCTTTCAATGCCTCAAAACGACCGTTGACGGTCTCAAAATAAAAAATTCAAAGAGTTATTCTAAAAAATTTTAATTCTTGAAAATTTTCGTTCTGAGGTCATTTAGGTGTTGTTTAGTTAGGAGGGATAAAGGAATTTTTAGAAAGAGAAAGCTTCAAAAAATGTGATTTTGGAAAATAAAAATGTGGTTTCATGGTACATTTGAACAACTTTAATTCTTCAATATTTTCATTTTGAGGTCGTTAACGGTAATTTTGAAGAGTTAGTTAAAGTTGAGTGGCCACCAGTGATAAAAAGTATAAAGTTCCATGGCCATACCGTTAAGAATTGAAGTTCAGTGGTCATAGTGTTACAATGAGTAAAGTTCAATGGCCATTGGTATAATTTACCTAGATAAAATAATATATTTTACTATATTAACCCTACTTAAGTTACAGATCATTGATTTGAGGTGAGGGATAAGATTGATTTTTTCATCTTATTAAAGTTAGGGCAAAATGATCTATTAGTTCCTACATTTTTACCTAAAACACGGTTTAGTTTCCGTATTTTAATAATACATCATTTAGTCTTTAACTTTTGTTCTATTTAACATTTTAATATTTGAAATATTTAAATTATTAAACAGTTTAGTCCTTTTAGAGCATCTCTAATGGGAGATCATAACTTGGGGGTGCCATATAGGATAGACTACAACTTGGGGGTGCCATATAGGATAGACTACAATCAAAAGTTACAACCTAATAAGAGCTATTTTATTTCAGAATTGTATAGGGTAAAAAAATATTAATTCATAATAGGGGACTGATATTGTAATTTGATAGAAAAAGAAAAGCCAAAAGTTGAAGCTTTAGTGGGTTAGACGCTCTGGCGATGTTCAATCTCTAGGGGTTGCCTGCATGATGTTCAATTCCTATCTCTTTACGTGGGCAAATGCAAATTTTGGTTGATATTTTGGTTGTTATGAAGAAGAGTAACAGACTAAATTAAGTTACATGAGGTCTAATGGTTAGTTGTTACCAATTTGAGTTTGGTAACAACCAAATCACACCCATTAGACATGCTCTTATAAGGGATTAAACTCTTGAACTAAAGTTCAAGAACTAAATAATGTATTGTTAAAATACAAAAACTAAACAGTGTTTTAGGTAAAAATTTAGGAATTAATAAATTATGGGTAATTAATTTATTAGTCCCTATATTTTGACAAAACATACTGTTTAGTCCCTGTATTTTCAAAAACACACGGTAAAGTCCTTAACGCTTTTCTCGGTGAACTGTTTAGTCCCTAAAGTTTTTCTCGGTAAACTGTTTAGTCCCTACCTTTAGACTCTTATGAAGATTCTGTTAGTCAATTTGGATTTGTGTTCTTCTTTTCCTTTATTTTCCTTTCCTTTAAACTCTAATGCATCTGAAATCAACTTTGAGTGTTCTTCTTCTTGATTTTCTTCTTAATCGTTCAAATTCGTAAGCATTGGGTCTGTTCTTTTTTTTGTTCTCCATACAAATAGCTTCTTTATCTAAATTGGATTTCCTCTTCTGAAGTTTGAAGGTAATTAGTAAAGGGTAATTTAGTCATTTCCGAAGTCATAAATGGTACAAAATCTAACAAACAGACGGAATGACTAAACAGTTCACTGAGGAAAAGGTTAGGGACCTTACCACCCTACATCACCCTGTTGGTATAAGATTTGAGGGAGTAAGACCTGTATTCCTCCTTTTATCTCTCTGCAATATCTCTAAAACAAATCGCAGTAATAAAGGTGCCTTGCAGTTTTATCCTTATTCCCTATACCAAACACCCTCCAAGTCTTTTTTTTTGTATATATAAAAAATTACATATGGATCCTTATATTTTTCCACATTTGTAAAGACATTCATGTTGTTTAAAGGTTTTGTAAACACGAAATAGTTTAAAAGTTTGCAAACGCGAATCTAAGGTTTTTTCCATTTACAAAGATAGAATTTTTTTTTATTAAAATAGGTAGTATACAATAGGAATTTGAGTTATTTAACTATTCTTTTCTAGGGCAAATAACAAATCTAGACCAATTGATGAGGCCCATTAACATATTTAATACACTTTTTTTCTCTTTTACCAAATTAGACACTTTCATCCATTCTGGATAAAAATACCTTTAGTTTTATATAATCTAATCTCCAACAATCTCCTTTTCCTTATCAGTTATTTCAAATTCTTACAACAAAATTTATCAATCCAACCCAATATCTAATCATATTCATACATTATTCAAGTTCATGTAAGCATTCTTTCTTCATTTTACATACACATTGAATGTTGTTGCGTTGAACCCGTCATTTCCAATTTCACCATTTCTCTCGATATGTCGCATTTAGTTGTTGTAAATGTGACACATGTCGCCGCATTTGCAACAACATTGCTTCTGTCGCATATGCGACAACAAATACCAGCCTATTTCGATGTCACATCCAAGTGCAATTGCAACAACAATACCATCCAATTGATGTCGCATCTAAGCGCATTTTTGGCAATTGCTTGTTGTAACATTTACTTGTTCCTTGTAGCATTTGCGACAACATTGTTTTGATTATGTGTTTGTTTCATAAATGCAGAAGTATGTCAATCAAAGAGAAGTGTACGTGTTTTTTGTCTTGGAACGGCCAATGGAACACATTGAGAAATGTGATGACATACGTCGGTGGTAAATCGAAGTTGATGGTTTTGTCAATAGAAATTGATTTGCAAAAGTTAAAAGAGAGAGTTTATACTGCCATGCGTGTTGATTCAACCTCATACGACCTACAAATGTCCATGCAAGCAACATACGGCCCAAATAAAGTGCGTGGAAGAGTAGCACCTATTGATGACGATGATGATGTTATGGGATTCATAGAATATTGCCGAATGAATCCAACCGATTTGATTCCACTGTATGTTACTCTAAGTCTGCGAACAATAGATGCAGAAGTATTGCGGTGTCATGAGGACGAGCATGTTGATCCGAGCGAACCACCGGAAGTAAGTTATGATCCCACTATCGAAATTGAGACTCGTATGCATGTTAATGATGATAATGATAGTGGAAATGATGATGATGATGATTATCAGAATTATGATAATAATGTTCATTATGATGAGCATTTTGATCATAATTATTCTTACGAGAATGGTGATAATGTGGAAAATGAGGTAGATGTCTCTCATAATCAAAATCCCAGAAAAGGTGTTCATGAAACATCTAAATAATCTGATTAGGTCCAAGACAGTGTATACGAGAGTGATGATGAAGCTAAAAGGAAAAAGATGACTGATCCATTTCGATGGGTTCCAAAGGGTTGTTCTGAACCGGTGATTTTGATCGCATTAAAACAATCGAGCTAAAAGGTACAAGAGTTAAACAATATGTTGTAGAGACAAATAAATTATCTACCCCTATATATAATTTTAATTTTATACACTTAAGAAATGGGAGATTTGAGGTTTTAATCTTCCGTTACCACACTAGAATAGCTTGTATTCAAGTGAGTATGAGAGTTGATGTAAAATGGGATTGTAATTTTTTTTTCCAAGTTTTCTCATTTTTAGTTTTGGATGAATAATTTATTAGTCCTTATATTTTTACTTAACATATTATAATACTCTATCTGTTGTACAATACATATTTTTTAAGGTTAAGATACAAGAATTAAAAAATGCAATTTATTTTAACTAAAAGACTTTGTTACCCTTGTTTTTATTGCATTCACAAATTATTATTATTTTTTTATCAATTTTCAAACTAAAAATGCAACTTAAATAGGAGTATATTGGGTAAAAGTCAATTAATGTGTATAGATTGAATCAAAACGTCATGTATTATGTAACAAAATGCAATTTATTTTAACTAAAAGACTTTGTTACCTTTGTATTTATTGCATTCACAAATTATTATTATTTTTTTTATCAATTTTCAAAGTAAAAATGCAACTTAAATAGGAGTATATTGGGTAAAAGTCAATTAATGTGTATAGATTGAATCAAAACGTCATGTATTATGTAACAAAAAAACATTATCTAGAAATACATCCATTGTGGAACGAAGGGAATACATTGTTTACTCTTTAATTTTTGTTTTATTCAACATTATAGTCCTTTATGGAGGGGCAAAATTGTTTAATAATTCAAATATTAGAAAGATAAAATTGTTGAATAGAATGAAAGTTAATCACTAAATAATATATAATTAAAATATAAGGACTAAATAGCGTGTAGATAAAAAATATAGGATTAATATATTATTTATCTATTAGTTTTTAATAGTGAGGTGATATATAATAGCTTCAATTCAATACAAATTGGGTAAGAGTTAAATTTGCAAAAATCTTGGTTTGTTGGGGGCTAGTAGTGAGTTTCTTTTCTCCATGTTATTCTTGTTTTGTTGGGTTTTTCAAAAATCAAATTAATTCAATGACTCAATCCAAAAATATCCTATTTTATTAATTAATTTATTTTATTAGATTGATTATTCTTTTTTATTAAATTTATCAATTTATTTTCCACTTTTTGTGTGAATTTATATTTTATTATTAGCGTCAGAGTTATAACTACGGTCATATTTATGACCAACGGCCATGATTATATTCACGATCATACTTACAGCTACTATTTTTATTGCATTCACTTTTAGAAATGGAATCGATCTAATAGAACGAGACTTGTGGTTTTTCATAAAAAGTTCATTATTTTATTGCGACATGAATACCTTTTGAAGCATTTCTATCTATATTGCTGCGACATGAACATATTAGATGCATGAAAAGTAGAGAAAATTTTCTCCAACATAGACCCCGTTTGGTAAATAGTTGTTAACTGTTAACTGATTATCTTTTTGGTTAGCTAATTTGACTAGTTGATTATGTAAACTTGTTTGGTAAAACTTAACTGATTGCTAATAGCTGTTTGTGTAAAATGACAAATAAGGACATGGTAAAACCTTTATTTGGGATTAAATTGTAGTAATTAGAGGTAAAAATTTCCTTCAAACGAGATGAAACAATAAGCTAATCAAAAAAGCTCTTAAAACCAACTTTTTGAAAATTAGTTTTTTCGACCCAATAAGCTATTTCTCAAACAGAGCCATAATTTCATCCGTAACACAATCTCCACCTAATTTTAATTGAGATGCAATCTTAAAAAGTGCAAAATAATATTTTATTACCGAGTTAACATTTTGCAATCTTAATTGCATCATGTTATAAAAGGCTTTTGGTAAAAGAACCAATTTTTGGTGGGTATATCTTTGGCTTAAATTTTCCAAAGAATATATGGATCTTTAATTGTCAAATATTCTGATTTCAGCCATTCATCAAAATAATAATTGAAAAAAATCGTCGCTTTTGTAAATTTGCATATTTTTTTTTCTTTGATGGTATTTTCGAGACTCTTGGCCTCTAAATGGATTTCTCCATCCCGCATCCACATAAAATAATTCTTCCCGAAAATGTCAAATACCACAAATTCGACATTTGTAAGATTCGACATATTTATCTGAGATTAAATGGATGAACAAATTCAAATAAGAATTAATTGAACGAGCAAAATTTGTGCGTATGCAATGGAATAAGAACAATTGAGAGAAGTAAGCCTATTTCTTGTATTTCATTTGTATGTATTACATGAAAGAAACTTTTATTTACAGGCTTATGAATATAAATTGAGAAGTTACAAACATTAAAAAAAAATGGAGAATTACAATATTAAATGAAAAGTAAATAATTTATTAGTCCACATCTTTTTACGTAACATACTTTTTACTCTTCATATTTTGAAAAATACATTAGAAGGTACATATTTTTATGTGTTTTTACCATTGGATTAATTTTATACTCAATCATCTAATGGTAAAAATACACAAAGTAACGGTTACTTTGTCAAAACTATAGCCTCTACCTTAGCAATATTTTTGTTTATACATCATTTGTCTCTTGTACTTGTCCAAAAAGTTTGATTGACCTCTGAACTTTTAAAGTGTCCAGAAATTCTCCTCAACTTGCATAAAATATTCAGTTAGCCCATGAACTTGCGTAAAATGTAATCAATTTATCATTCGGTTACAAAAAAGAAGATGTATTGCACGCGTATTAGAATGTTATTATATAATTCATAAAATAGATTAAAAATAAAGTTTTTACTTGCTCAACTGTAAAACTTGTTTTCTCTAATATTAGAACCGCATACCCGACCAACCTTGGTGGTTTTACTTTTTTTTAAAGATGCGTCTAATACATTTTACGAATTTAATTTAGTTTTTTTTTTGCAATTGATTATATTTTATGCAAGTTCAAAGAGCTAACTGGATATTTATGCAAATTGAAGAGGTTATAAGGACATTTTAAAAGTTGAGAAGTTGAATTAAGACCTAATACATCACCACCTCCATGAAATTGTTCATAAAAATAAATTGGCTCCATGAACTTCGTTAGTGGCTCACCAACTTCCTAAACTTGTTTATTTCGTATCACCAGCTCTCTAAACTTATTCATGAAAGTAAATTAGCTCCCTGCATTTTGAAAATGTCTCACCAGTTTCCTGAACTTGCTTATTCCATAACAACTAAATACAAAAACTATAATACTAAATCTCGATTCTCATCCATTTGAGCTTTCAAATCTGCAACATTAACTTTTATAATAGATTAAAGGGTAAATAATTTATTAGTCCAAATCTTTTTACCTAACACACGGTTTAGTCCTTCTATTTTTAAAAACACATTATAAGATCTCTATCTTTTATCAATATTAACCACTTAGTCCTTTTGTCTAATTTTTTTTTTTTAGCTTTTTAACCGATATATTTGGCATAAACAGACAATCAGAAAATAACAGAGTAACATGACTATTTTGTATCTACTATAGCTGTCCTGAAAGCTAAGATATGTTCGGTCAAAAATCTAAAAAAAAAACTAGATAAAAGAACCAAATTGTTAATATTGACAAAAGATAGAGACCTTATAATATGTTTTCCAAAATAGAGGACTAAACAATATGTTAGATAAAAATACAAAGACTAATAAATTATTTACCCTAAATTAAAAAGGTAGAAAAAGAGAAAAAATCACATGTCGAATAGATAAAAATATATTTTTAGGATGTTGACTAAGTTTTTTTTATATTTTATATTTTTAAAATTACCTTGCTACAAGTTCGGAACCAGTCATGTATTAGTCCTCGAATCAAACTTGTTGGACAATTTGAGTAGCAAATGAAATGATTTATTAAACAGTGATCAAAGAAAAGGGAACGTTGAAGACTCGACTCAGTCTTCAGGTCTTCATGAACAGTGTCGAGCAATTTTCTTCATGTCAAATCATGATTCCAGTTCCAGATTTCATTGACGACGAAGCAATCATGTCAAATTTTTGGCGCATCTTTTTCTCCACCAGTTTCCGATTTCATTTTCACTTTCCTCTCTCTATCTCTCTAATCCATGGCGAAAAATCATGCTTCCAGTCCCTTCTTCTTTTCTTCTACCTTACGGTCCTTACCTTCTGCTCCGTCGGAATCCACACCTCCGTCGTCACCACCATCACCATCACCATCCTCTTCTCGGTCTAATTCCAGTTTCAATTCTCCTTATGACTCTTTGTCAAGTGGTTCCCGACCATCAGTTTCCCATTCTTCTTTAAGCCATTTTCCGCCTGCTGTATGTGGCCCTTGCGCTGCCTGCAAATTCCATGGCAGGCGATGCTCCGAGAAATGCTATTTAGCTGCGTTTTTTCCTCCAAATGATGTTCATAAATTTGCCGTCGTTGATAGCGTTTTCGGATCTGGCAATGTCGATAAGTTCCTGCAGGTACGCATGTTAGCGTTTTCGGATCTAATTAGTTTGAAATTAAATTAGATCGCCAATCATTTTGCTTAATTTGAAAATTGAAATTGAAATTGAACTCAAAGCTCTTTGAACAGTATTTTAGCTATATTCTTGGTGATGGGAAAATGATTAGCTTCTGGGATTAACTGGAGATGCAATTTTTGGACAGTTGGGCTTGAGTGCCCTTGTTTTCTGTTGGTTCTTTCGTAAAGTGTTAGTTTCTCAATAGAATTTTGATATTCAGTTGAAAAAGAAAAAACAAGTAGGTTAGAAAAGGGCATATGTGAATATGAACTATGTAGTTCCTAAAACTTGGGATGGGGTAAGAGATTTTCCATTTAAGCTTTAGAATTATACCTTTGGCCACTGAAATCAGAAATAAAATTTCAACTAGCATACCCGAGTCTGGTCATATTGTGTTGTAGAATACTAGTTTATGTGACCAATCACCATTTAGAACAATTGAATTGAAGTATCTAAGCATTTTTCGGCATATGAAATATCACTCATCCTACTTGAATTAATGGAGAAAGAAGATTATGCTCTGATGATGTTATGTTTCACTTGCAGCAAAATAGCAAGTCATCCTACATTCCATTACTGTTGCTGTTGCGAGACACAACTCTAGAAGATGGGGAACTCCTTTCAGATTCCAAAAATAATACTCTATCTGAAACCGACATTACGAAGCAACTTGGTGCATCCATGGATTCTGATCATATTAGAGAGCTGATTCAAGGAATGGAGCTAGCAAAACAGCTAAAGAAACATTTGAGCTCAGAATCGTCAGATACAACTGCAGAGCAGTTAGTAGAGAGGATTTTATCCTCGTTTGAGAAGTCTCTATCGATTCCTAACTCGAGTGGTTTGACTAAGCTGCAAAATGATGTTGCCCTTGCTGTTTCTGCTAGCAATGATCCTACTAAGTCACCAATTTACATGGATGCTAGTCCTGCGACTGTTAATATTGATGCAGTTCCTAAGGATTCTGCAAAGAGAAGGTAAAGAGATTAATTGAGTTTAATAGTCATAATTTTGATATATATAAAACAAAATTAGGGTTAACTTGGGAGTCTAATCTTTTGCAGGAAGGCATCGGCAATATGGAAAAAACATGTTAGAGTTAGCTCTAAGTATGAAGGACCTAATGATGATGGCTATAGCTGGAGAAACTATGGCCAGAAAGACATTCTTGGTGCCAAATATCCCAGGTCAGAATCCTTTTCTTTCTGAAAGTTCCCATAGAGGGTTTCATAGTTGTTCAAGATATCTTATTAGCTTTCTGAACATGTTTAAAGTGTCATGATTAACTCACTAAGTTCGATGTGTCAAAGCAAAGTAGAAATTTGGATAAGTTCGAGGACATATCAGTTTAATCACGTTCTGGAGTCCATTAAGTCACTTTAAACAATTTCAGGGAACCAATAGGTCAGAATCCTTTTCTGTTTGAAAGTTTCCATAGAGGGCTTAATTACATCAAGGGGTGTCGTGTACCTGGTCAAATAATTCGATTGGCCTTTTGAACTTTGAAAATGTCTTATTAGACTTTTAAACTTGCTTAAAGTGACATGATTAATCTACTAACTAGTAGAGATTTTGAACAAGTCCTAGCACGCTCAGTTTAAGCACGTTCAAGAGATTAATTTAAGAAAAATGAGAAACAACTTTAGTCACTTTCTTATTTTAGAAGATTTTCAAGTTTCTTAACCAGTTCATTATGATTCAACGGGGCGTTTGGTATTTGATGGGATAGAGATAGGAATAAAGGCTGAGTTAGGGATAAAGATAAACGATTAGGAAAGAGATACAAATAAGATAGTCGAGAATTATTGTTAAAATAATATATTTTACTATACTTAAATTACAGAACATTGATTTGAGTTGAGGGATAAGATGGACTTTTTCATCGTATTAAAATTAGGGCAAAATGATCTATTAGTCCCTACATTTTTACCTAAAACACTGTTTGGTCTTCGTATTTTAATAATGCACTATTTAGTCCTTAGCCTTTATTCAATTCAACATTTTATTTTCTCAAATATTTGAATCATTAAACACTTCAATCCATTTATAAGGGATTAAACTCTTGAATAAGACAAAAAGTAATGACTAAACAATGTATTATTAAAATATGAAGACTAACATTAATAAATTATTTCACCCCCTTATATCATCCCGTTTGTATAAGATACGAGGGATAAGACCTGTATCAATCCCTTATGTCTCTACAATATCTCTAAAACAAACATGGTATAAAGGTGCTTTGCATTTGCATCCTTATAATTTGCATCCCTATAAGTCTAGATCTAATAATGTTGGTCATTCAAGGTCCACTCGAGTTAAATAGATTGTCGTTGTAAATTTTTGTATCGTAGTAACAAAAATTGATGTTCATAAAATTGATCTTTTATACCAATCTTTTGGATCATCAACTTATCATATTTAGCAAACCAATAGGAAACTGTTGTATTTGCAGAAGCTATTACAGATGCACATATAGCAAAACACAGAACTGTCGGGCTACAAAGCAAGTGCAAAGATCTGACAAGGATCTGAACGTTTTCGAGATCACGTACCGCGGAGTTCACACTTGTTCTCACGGCCAACAATCAAACTCTTCTGCTTCTTTTATTCCGATCCGAAACTTTTCTGTCGTGGATTCAGGTTTCCTGCATCCCGAACTTCGACCACTCCACTTGGATTACAACTTTGACAGACTACGTATTTTGTAAATAATTTATTAGTACTTACTTAACAAACTGTTTAGTTTTCATATTCTAATAATACTTTGTTCAGTCCTTTAGCTTTTATTTCATTCAACAGTTTAGTTCCCTCAATATTGGAATTATTACATAGTCTAGTTTTGTCCCTCTATAAGAAACTAAACCGCATTTTTAAGTTTTTACACTTAAAGAAACTAAAGATAAGAGATGGGAGATTGAGGTTTTGATCTAAAGTTACCACATTAGAATAGCTTGTATTCAATTGAGTAGAAGAGTTCCGAAAGGAGGTTGAGTTTTCGAGTTCCTCATTCATATTAGGACCGGGCAGACTTACTTTTTCTTGGTATATAAGACCGGCGATCCGCCGGTTAAGATGTAAAATAAGATTGTCAATTGTTTCCAAGTTTTCTTATTTTTAGTTTTGGGTAAATAATTTATTATTCCTTACTTTTTTACTTAACACATTGTTCAATCATTGTATTTAAATGATAGGGTTAATTATATACACAATCCTATGGTTGTCGCTGTTATCAAAATCAAGACAAATGGATGAAATCTGTTAACTTGGTGACGTGATATAGGGGTATCTTGCGAAAAAAAATGTTGACTTTGACCTTCTTCTTTTCCTTTTCTTCTTATTTTTTTAAGAATATAATTCTGGATTTTTCTAGCATTTTCTGAAATAGAAAATGCTGGAAAATCCAACGTTTGTGCTGGAAAAATCCAACAACGCTGGAATTCCAGCATAAACACTGGAATTTCCAGAGTTTCAAACGCTGGAAATTACAGCGTTTGAACGGAAGAATTAAATTTGCCCAATCCAAGTCTTTGTTTCTTTGTTTTTTTTTTGTACTTCATTATTCGTTTTTTGGGGTTACCAGCGAGCTTCTTTTCTTTATATTATTCTTGTCCAGGAATTTTCATATGCACCTTAATGAGCAAGTGAATTTACTCATTCACCGTTAGATTTAGGCTTATTAAATCTAAACCTTAGGATACTTTGAATCTCCACCTTAGGATTCTAATAAGTCTAGATCTAATGGTAAATGAGAAAATTCTACATGCTCATTAAGGTGTATGTGATCAAGACTGTATTCTTGTATTGTTGGATTCTTCAAAAATCAAATTAATTCAATGACTCAACTAAAAAACAACCTATTTATGGATTGGTTTTAATCAAATCAACAAATTATAGCAAATAGATCACATGATTTAACTAGTTATGGAGTAATCTAATTCAAACCCCTATAAAAGAAAATGGAGAAATTTTTTTTGGTGAAGAAATGATCTAACACATGATTCGTGAAAAAAAAGGAAGACGAGTAAAGCGATAAAACAAGAAAATAAGAAAAACGAGAAAATGTGAAAAATAGAAGAAAAAAAAGTGAAATAATGACACATGAATTCTTTTATATTGTTTATGTTGAATCTCGCTTCTTTGTTCCAACTCAAAACTTTCTCCAATTTACACTGATGGTTTTGGGGGATTCCGTAGCGAAAAAGAAGAAGAGGGAAAGGAAAGAGGAAGTAGTGAAGAAAGTGACTAGATACGGGAGAATCTATGAAGTAGTACTTTGTTGCATGGGATAAGACAAAATGCAGATCAGCGTGACGTCGTCGACTTGCAACCTCACTCTGATGCCTAAGTTAGAGGAGATTAGGACAAAAACCTAAGAATTTTAAAGTGAATCATAAGAGATGTGTGTATGTATCTTGATTATGGTGTTATGTTATATTTATAAGACACCCCAGGTAAATCTGTGAGTCCAAGTTCTCATTTGAACCCTCAGAAGATAGCTAAGTAATGGGCATGCTTTAGGTAATTACCATCATACTCAACTTGTGATTCTTTAATCCTAGGCGGGATTGAAGGATTTTAATCCAAAGAGGATTCAAGTAGTATCCCATTGGTCCACGTGTTTAGAGAGAGGTTGATATTCCTTATTAGTTCGATCTCACGATTCCCATTGATTCAAACGTCTCTACCAATAAGAAGAGGGCATATGTACACATATATTATTTGCATGATATCATATATCCCTCATTTGACTCCCGAAGTTCTTTATGCTTCGATTTCCAGAAGCTTCGTGAGGCCCAGTGTAACATCCCCAAAACCCTAACATACCCAATCCATTGAGGAATGGTTTGGCATTCGGTAGATCTTTGGTTCTTCAGATGTTTCCGTTTGTAACCAGGAAAAGGGGTGTTGCATCACATGTGACACATTACCTTCTTGGAGTCGGTGGATCATTGCGTTGATGCTAATGATGGTGACTTCTCACCTGCCTCTCCAAGAAATGCCTATAAAAGGAGAATTTTGGCGATGAGTTTCACTTTCCAATTTTCCTTATTTTTCCTTGTGCGCACAACTTCCATTTCCCCCTCAGCAAAGCGTAAGTGTTCTTTTCTTCCCAGATTTCTTTTTTATTGCATGGACCTTTTAAAATGAAAGAATTCTCACAAGCTCTCGACCTCGGAAGAGATTACTCTAACCTCCTCCAGAGAATCTAAGAACATGCCTCTGTGAAAGCAGAGTAAATGAGAAACCAGTATAGGAAAGAAGGTGGTGGTTGAGAAGAAATAGAACCTTAAAGCTTGGGATCAAGGCTCAAGCTTGACATCTTTTCAACTAGTGGATCTATCAATTGAATTTCCCTTCATTTATGATCTAGAGATGCACCTGTTAAAACCAAATTTTCATGAAGTTTTGATTATGACAAAAATTACAATTAAGGAAATAGATCTCTCTAGCTATTAAGATTCATAATAAATATAATGTCCTTATGTTCTAACATGTTTTGTTTAGGTGATTAATATTGTACAAGGCATTAATGGCTAAATCCCAAAAGATAGAAAAAAGGCCTTAAAAGAATAAAAGGCCAACCGAAAAGGCTACAACTAGAACCAGAAGCCCATGAGCAAAGTCAGACATAAGACTTTCTTATTCTGGATAAAATATAGAAACAGATGACTCCGTGAGAAACCCGTTTCTCTTAGTTATCACAAAAAAGGAAACGACAATCTGCAATCTGCGGAATAAGAATTCAAAAGAAGACTATTGGTTCAAGCTCTCAATGGTCAACGATCTTCTGAAGGCAGGAAACAACTAGTTTCATCAAATGGTAATATGTGCAAAGCAACCAGAAGCTCTAGAGAAGAACAGAAGTTGTTTATTCACAACGGTCTCCTTCTGATTCAAACGGCTAGTTTGAAATCTCCACCTATAAAAGCCAATTCGAGCTCAAGATTCACAACTGATAATCAAACTTAAAAGAGATTTACAAAAGTGAAAAACTAGAGCAAAGAGCAAAAACACAAAGCAAGTTCTTATTTGTGTAATCAATTAGAGAGAGATTAGTTAAAACACACTTCACATCTGAATATGTTATTATTCAATTGTAAATTTAGTAGCTATATTGTTGTTTCGGTTATAAGTAGCAAAGAGTGATTTAGTTGAGTGTTGTAGTAAATGAATGTACTTTACTCAAACTTAGGCTATATCGTAAAAGGTTTGTTCTCTACCTCCGAAAGAGTTCAATAGTGGATTAAAGCTCAAAAGAAGGTATTCTAAGGACTGTACGTAGGCAAAAGACTAAACCAGTATAAATTTGCTGTGTAAATTCTTTCTATACTATTACCTTTCACTCCTACTGAATATTGCATGCTCTAATATTTATCTCACATTAACATTCTGAATATTCTGTGCATAACTTTAATATCATTTGCCTTAAGTTCTTTAGAGCCTCTGTTAAAGAGTTGTCCTCTGAGTGGAATTATCAGAAGCTTAAACAATCTTAGTAGACTAACGTGCTGAAAAGCCCAGTATACTGAAGTTGCCTCTAACGGTGAGAATTGCCCTTTGTATCCATTGACTTGAGTAAGAAAAGTTTTTTAAAGGCGTAAATCACTCAATAGTTAAATTCACCCCCTTTAGAACTAACTCGCCTTATTAGAGACCAATATCACCTTCGTGGCCCGAGACAACCCGTTAATGATGGCATTCGAAAAGGGGAAGGAGATTTTATTGGAATTTATGTCCGTTTTTTTTACGTGCATGCATGAAATTTTCTATCTTGGACCCCATTATTAACGTATTGGAAGAACTCCATCTGTGCCCATGCCAATTGTCACCGAACACCTAGTTGGAGTTATTAACACTGCACAAGTTTTGCTCTAATTTAAACGTTATTATGAGTTTTGCCTTTGTTTGCTAATTATCGAGGTTCGTCATGAGGAAAGGAGAATATTTCTGCTACTAGAGTCTAATGAATCTATCATCGGGACTCCGCATGCCTTCTTTCCTGACTAGGAAATCAGATAGCATCAAAGGTCTTAAAAAATAAATGGTTTTGGTTGGACCGAGGATGGGGTCCCCAAACAGTCCTTATCCTAGAGGATTTCCTTTCAAATGAATTGGAAGCCGGCCCTGGGAAACAAGGAAACATGGGTGGCACAACGCTTTAACAAAAGAAGAGGAGAGGTTGCTAAGAGTAATCATAACCAAAAAAAATTCAAATATTTCACTGGATTTAAAAATATTAATCTCCAATTCTATTATAATCACAAAAATATGATTTTTTAGAACCAACTGATATACAATTGGTGCAAAATAAAGAAAAAATATCTATGTTTTATAATGATGCCTAAATTGATCAAACTTGCCAATATTATGGGTAAAATTGCTCTTGGCTGTAAACATTAAGGGTATTTTTTCACCTTATTCCTATATTTTATGGTGTCATATAAATTTTTCTTCATATAATATTTGTATACAAAATCTAATTGTGATGAATTCAATATGCTACTTTCTCTAACTGCACCCATGAATTTAAAATCAAATTCACTCATTAATCACTATAACAAAAATGGTCTATGGAGGTAGTTTCTTTTGTGTAAACCGCCCCTACAAGGTCCAGGGTAGGTTCTCCAAATCCGTCGCCAAATGGAATTGGAACTACAGATTAGAAACGAAAATCGTTGTGGGTAGGATAAAAATTACTCCATCCGTTTTATAATATATAACGTTTTGATTCAATTTATTCACATTAATTGATTTTTACTAAATATACTCTTATTTAAGTTGTTTTTCTAAAAAAAACCTCTAACCGGTAAGAAAACTCTCAAGTTCATCATTCAGGTTCTCAGTTTTTTCTTTCGGATTTTAGCTAGAAGATAAGCTTCCTTCTTTACTTTGCTTTGATTTTTTTCCTTATTGAATAAATTTTTGGTTTAATACATCATTTGCCCTATGAACTTGTCCAAAAATTTTGATTGACCCCCTAACTTTCAAAATATCCTGATAGCCCCTAAACTTGCTTAAAATGTCATGATAGCAACTCAACCTGCATAAAATGTAATCAATTAATCACTCAGTTGTAAAAAAAAGTGAGCTGAATTTCGTAGGTGTGTTGCATGAGCCTTAAAATATTATTACATGATTCACATAATAGATTAAAACATATTAAAAATAAAGTTCTTACTTGCTCAACTCTAATACTTGTCCTCTCTGATATTAGAACCTCAAACCCCGACTTTGGTCATTTTACTTTTCCAAGACGCATGCAACACATCTTTTGCATGTAACTTTTTTTTTTTTGCAACCGAGTGACGGATTGATTACATTTTACGCAAGTTGAGGGTGCTACATGGACATTTTATTCAAGTTGAGAAGACTATCGAGATATTTTTAAAGTTCGGGGCCAATCAACATTTTTGGACAAACTCATGGGCAAATGATGTATTAACCCTAAATTTTTTTTATCAATATACTACTATGGTATATTTGATAGTTTCTCTTTTTTTTTTTTTGAATTTTTTACTTTTTTCTTATATTTCTCCCTATATGGGTAGTCGTGTTGTGTCTCTCTATATGGGTGGTTGTGGTTTGTCTCTCTATGTGAGTGTTATCATGTTTTCCTTCTAAAAAACAGAAGAGTTTTTTCTACCATCACATAGATCCGACTTATTGAAATATTATGAAGTCATTCCCGGATAAAAAAGACTCTCAAATCAATTTTGGGTGGAGTTTGTTTCTCGTTGTTGTGTCCTAAACAATTTCAAACATTGTCTACCATTTCTCTATCATGATTTATAATATTAGAGATGCAGATTCAAGCTATTCTGATGGTACTTTTGGATTGTAATTTTTTAATTATTTCGAGATGTCCTATTCTTTCCATGAATGAAAGAATTGCTTTTTTTTCTTAAAAACAAGTTGTCTTTCTATTTTGGAAATAAATAAAATTTTATCAGTAGATATAACTAATATAAGGGTAACAAATTTTTTCAATTGATATTAATTATATTTCTTAATTCTTGTATATTAATGTTAAAAGACATTTAATGTGAAGTAGAAAAATTTAATAAATTTAATATTTAATTTATGTTTTGACTAGTATAAGGTAGGAAAGTTTGATATTTTAAAATAGAGTTAATTCCAAAAGAAAGCTCTATGGCTAAACTGTTTTGTAGATGAAGGAGTGTGGTATTTTTGTTTTTAGAGCGATGAATATGTTTGTTGACATTTGCAAGACTTTTGGGTTAACATTGACAATGTTAACCCAAAAGTCCTTGATTTGCAAATGTCGATAAGCACATTCCTCGTTTTGAAAAAAAAAGTACCACAGTCCTCCATCCGCAAAATAGTGCAACCACATCGGTTTCTTTGGGAATTAACTCTTTAAATATTTTAATCTATAAAGGCAAAAGCTTTATTTTAAAGTTAAAAAGTTAACTTGTACGCTCTTGAAAGTAGCCATGAGAGGTCATCACCGGTACGAGCTAGCCCAGTTTGAAATCGACACCGAAACAGAATCTAAATCTGAAAAAATACGGTGGTGCATATCGTGCAAAGAGGAGTACATCACAATTGACATCGGCATGTGCATGGAATGTTATCACGAAGCGAGTGAGAAAAAAGAAGAACTCGAGCGAGAAATAGAAGATCTTAAAGCTAAACTTGCCTTCTTACGAGTTTGCTCTCCACTTAACCACACCGATGTCGTTTTAATCGCCTCTTCTGACTCGACTATCCCAATCCCCGCTCATAAGGCCATTTTAGTTAACCGCTCTCCGGTGTTTAAGTCAATACTCGAGAAGGAGAATGAGGACACGGTCACTCCAGAAGCTACTATACAAATTGACGATGTATCTTATGCTGCCCTGAGAGCCTTTCTGAACTACTTATACACTGCCGAAACATGTTTTGATGATCAATTGGCCTTTGATGTTTTAGTGTTGGCTGAAAAATATGAGGTGAAACATCTTAAGACTGAGTGTGAGAAGTTTTTGGTATCTAAATTGAATTGGGATAACTCGGTTACGAGTTATGCATTTGGACACAAATACAATGCTAAGCATTTGGTTGAAGCATCGTTGACATTGATAACAAAGAATATGAACAAGCTTACTGATCGGGAAGAGTATATCGAGCTCTTCGAAAAGGATCCTTGCCTCGTCGTGAAGATTTATGAAGCTTATTTTGTTAAATGCATCAAAATGTTACAATAATTATTTGATAGATAGATGGAATTTTGGATGATATTGTTATTTTGACACTTCCCAATGTTGCTATAGATTTTTGCTTTTAGGAATTTAATCTTTTTATTAGTAAATTTTGTTGGAAAAATGATAATTTAATTTGTTAATTTTGAGGGTCAAATATTTTAGAGATAGATGGAGTTTCAAATAGTTTGTAAGCCCATCTCTAAGGGGGAGTGGTTAAATGAGTACTTAGTGAGGTGGGAGATGCTTGGAGTAATGTCATGCATCCGAGGGATAATGTGTACTTGCTTTTTTTGATCGCAATATTGTCACTTTTTGACACTTTTTCCATCTTTTTTTCAATAAAATAATAAAATAATAAGTTGTAGTACCATAGTGCCAACTTTTGGAGTTGCTTAACATTGGAGCATTTTTTTTAATAAAAATTGTCAAAAGTGATTGGATTAAAGAGAAAATAAAATAATATATTTTGAGACGATGTGTTAAATTTTTGACAACTTTTGGAGATACTTGCATTGGAGTTGCTCATATGTCAGTGTGGCTACTCTACGAGATCTTGCTAATGGTATATTATAAGTTCACACTGATTAAAATAATGAATGAGGAATTGATACTTAATTGAAACACTTGACATGGTTGTGGAGACAAAGTAATTTCATTTAAAGACTTCAAAAAAAAAAAAGTAAATGCATTTAAAGTGTCTAGATGATGGTTATTAGAGAATGAAATCTTATTAATGTTTATTATTAATTACGTGTAATGTTTTACTGGTTCCACTGGTTTTAATTATCATTAACATGAATTAAATTCAGTAAAATTAATACTTCATTAAGTGAATAATTCATGAAATTTTATTGAGGAAAAAAGGAACATTTTAAATAACGAGATCTGAAAACGCGTGTAATGAAGAAAGTATCCGCCTACAATTCTGTAGCAATATCGCTAAGATGTTGCCCATCTCATCGGGATTGTTGGGTAAAAGATGAGCTTGCTACAATTCGATGATCTCGGAGAGATTAATTGTGATCTTATCAAGATCATTATTAATCTTGCCCAAAGAGAATTGTCGGATATCAAATCTTCATTCTAATGCTCCCGACTTTGCCCTTTTTCCACGAAAACTTTGTGAAAACACTTGAAAAGGCACATTGCGAGAACTTTCCGCAATGTAATTAATATGTACAATTATTAATTTACACTTAATTGAGATAGAGCTCCAAGCCGCCTTTCACATTTTACGTTGCCATCTAAGATTTTCTTCATATCATATTTGTATACAAAACCCATCTTTATTAACTTTGAGGAGTCAAATGTGATTTTTTCTCCAGCTTCTCCGATGAATCTAAAAGCAAAATTCCTTCATTAATTACATATCGTATCAATAATAAAAAGCACATTCAACCTAAAATTTTGAAAATGACCTATCATCTCTTGTTTAAAATGATACGATTAACCCATAAATCTAAAATGAAAATTTACTAATTAATTATATATCTACTCATTAGAAGCGTAGTTGCCCCTAAAACTATGAAAACGACCAAATAGCTCTTTAACATTGCATAAAACGATATATGATTATCTTTTAATGGGTTAATTACATGCTTAGCAATTTAAGTATCAGAAAAGGAACGCTATTACCAAAAAATCTTAATTTCTTAACATAAAATCCATCATGATCTTAATATAATTTCAATTGTTGTCGTTTTGCTTGGATTCTAGCAAATTCCAGTCATCGAAGATGACACGTGAGTGACACCTTAAATAAAAAATTTCCACGTGAACATGACAAAAAAATTAGATGTCTCCCATGTGTCATCTTCGATGCCTATATATGTTGAAATCCAAGCAAATGGATGATGAGTAAAATTAAGATTTTCTATAATATCGTTCCATTGGCGATACTTAGAGAACCATGAATATAACTAACCATCCCAATGTCCTATGCGACCCAACAAAAGGGGATTTGAAGAAATCAAAGCGTGTATCACTTTAAGCAAATTCAAGGGTAAGTAGATCATTGTAAATAAGTTTATGAGATGAATATATAACTTTAAGCAGTTTTATGGGTATGAAACTCACAGGAATGTTCACATGGACCGTAATGACCAAGTGAATTTGGTCATTCATCATTAGATATAGGCTTGTTAAATCTAATTGAATCTCCACCTTAGGTTTCTAATAAGCCTAGATCTAATGGTGAATGACCAGATACTTCATGGTCATTAAGGTTCATGTGATCAAAACCGGTCAAACTTAATAGGTCATTTTAAGTAGGTTTAATACATCGTTTCCTCCCTGAACTTGTCCAAAAAGTTTGACTGCTCTCATGAACTTTCAAAGTATCTTGATAGCCTCTTCAACTTGATTAAAATGACCTGATAGCCCCCCAACTTGCTTAAAATATAATCAATTAATCACTCGATTACAAATAAGTAAGCTGCACGAGGAAGGTGTATTGCACATGCCTTTTAGAAAAGTAAAACAACCAAAATCGTGGTATAAGGTTATAATATTAGGTAGGACATATTTTATAGTTGAAAAAATAATAACTTCCTTTTTGATATATTTAAATCTATTTTATGAATTATGTAATCACATTTCAAGGCGCGTGCAACACACCTTCTGTATGGACCTTACTTCTTTGGAAACGAGTGATTAATTGAATACAGTAAAACAAGTTGGGGGAGGAGGCTATCGAGACACTTTGAAAGTTCAAGAGACCTATCAAACATTTTTGAGAAGTCCAGAAGGCAAATGATGTATATTAGGCCTTTCAAGTAAGATCGATAGCCAGTCTATTTTAGACGAATTTAAAAGGCTATCGATGTATTAAGTCTAAGGGGGCGTTTGGGTGCTCATTTTCGTGTTCATGTTTGCCTTTTCAGTTCGAAATGGAGAGTTTTAGGTGTTTGATTAGTGGAATTCATGTTTGCCTTTTACACTTGAAAAGCAGCATTAAGTGTTTGGTTAGTGACCTCCTGTTTGCTTTTTACACCTGAAAAGCAGCCTTTTACAAAAGCAGAGAATCTCTGCTTTTTGGAAAAGCAGTCTTTTCCAACAGCAAACAGCAAACCGTAACAGCAAACAACAACTAGCAATAGCAAGCACAACAGCAAACAACAAACAGCAACAACAAATAGTAGGTAAAACAAACAGGACCTAAACTTTTCAATACTTATTTTGACAAAATAATAAAACATAGTGGAAAGAAATGCTTACTCTTTGGCAATCTTCAACTCAGGATACTCTTGAATAAAGTAAGAGGCAATTTCCAAGCTACTTGGATTAGCAACAGCACAAAGGAACCTTCCTTTAATTTCATGGTTTTCAATGCAGAAAACATGTGCTTCACAAACATCATCAATATGCACAATTGGAATAGACCCTAAAACTTGTTGCATAAACATTAATCCATGATTATACCCAAATAAAAACCCAGTAATCTGTGAACTCATGGAGGAAACACTCAAAGGCACTGAAGAAAGAAGAGCACTATCTCCCCCTACTAACCCACAAGCTAAAGTTACCACTTCTAGCTTAGCATTCTCAACTTCATTGTATCTCAAGATCTCATGCTCTGCTATTGTCTTTGATTTTAGATAATCCTTCATAATCAAAATAGAAATTTATATGTTAGTGAATATGGAAATGATAAAATTGTTGAAGATAAACAAAGTAGAAAATGGATTGTTTACTAATTAGTATTTTTCATCTACTAAACTTAATTAAAAAGCATATATTTATAGTCTAAGATGACTCTTCACTAAGATAAAAGACCATTCACTAAAAACACATGACTCTTCATTAAACTAATGATTCTTTATTACATAATACAGATATTTATTAAAACATATGATTCTTCATTAAATAAAGGGTAAGTTTCAAATAAAACCCTTGTGGTTTCACTAATTTTCATATAAAGGACTGTGATTTACTTTTTTTCAAAGTAAGGACTAAGGTTTTCAACTTTAGCAAAATAAAGACTTTTTCAATTGATACTATTAAAATCACCATTGACAACTTCAAAAATGACATATTTTAAGAATTACTAATATTCTAAGCAACTTTAATTCTTCAACTTTTTTATTTTGAGATTATTTAGATGATGTTTGGTAAAGAGAGAGAAAGTTCCAAAAAAGATGATTTTCGAAAATCGAAAATGTAGTTCCATAGAAAATATGACACTGAACAACTTTAATTCTTGAAAATTTTCATTTTCAGGTCGTTAAAAATGATTTTAATAGCATTAATCTAAAAGGTCATTGTTTTCTTAAAAGTCCGAAACCTCAATCCTCGTTTTGACAAAAAGTAAACCACAGTCCTTTATCTGAAAATTAGTGAAACCACATGGGTTTTATTTGAAATTATCCCTTAAATAAAACGACTCTTCCTTAACAATACCTCCCTTAAATTAAATTTCTCCTTACTAAGTGGCTTTGTGAAAATATCTTCCATTTGATCCTCTGTCTTGCAACACTCAACATGAACATCACCTTCATTCAAAAGTTCCCTCAAGAAGTGGTACTAAATATGGATATGCTTTGTCCTTCCATAAAGAACTGGATCCTTTATGACCAAAATGGTAGAAATATTGTCACACAATAAAGTGGTTGAGTTGTTTTGCTTCTATTTAAGACTTTCCAAATTTCCACATAACGAAATCAACTGACATCATGCATAAGATGCAGCTATCTATTCAACTTATGTAGTAGAAAATGCCATAATTGGTTGCTTTTTCGAGCTCCATGAAATTACACCACTACTAAGATGAAATACATATCCAGAAGTGCTTTTTCCATCATCAATGTTATCAAATTAGCCACTACTAGTATAACTAATGAGATTAACCAGTGCATTAGGTTCATAAAAGATTCTATGATCAATGGTTCTTTTAACATATCTCAAAATTCTTTTGGTATCCTCCTAGTGATTGGAATAAAGTTTCTCCATGAATCTACCCATAAGACTAATATCTTACATGATGTCAGGCTTTATGGAAGTTAGATACATCAAATTTCCAACAAGACTCATGAACATGGTTACAAGACTTTCTTCACATTCCTTAGATAGCTTCAATCTTAGGATGAATGGAGTAGAGACTAGATTAGCATTCTCCATCTTGAAATTCTTTAGAACTTCTTTTGCATAGCTTTTTGTGAAATAAAGATTCCTTTCTTTGATTGATGACCTTAAATGCCAAAAAAAATGATGAAGTTCTCCCAAATCTGTCATCTCAAATTCTTCCATCATCGAGTGCTTGAATTCATTGAACATCTTATCATCATTTCTTATGAAAATAAGATCATCAACATAGAGATTGACAACCTTAAATCTTCCTTGAGCATCACCTTTGATGTAGAGAGTATGATCATATGGACTTTTTTGAAATCCATATTTCTCAAAGTAAGAATTGATGCGGCTATAACAAGCTCTAGGAGATTCCTTTAGTCATACAAAGCTTTCTTCAACTTGTACACTTTACTTTCCTCTCCTTTTTTTTTAACGAAACTAAGTGGTTGATCAACATATACTTTTTTAGAACACCATTCAATAAAGCATACTTTACATCCATTTCGAATAACTTCCAAATATTTTGAGTAGTAAGAGAAATAGGTAATCAAACTATTTCAAGTCTTGAAATGGGAGAAAATACCTCTGTAAAATCTTCTCCTTCATTTTACTTACACCCTTTTGCAACCAACCTTGCCTTGTGCTTGTTTATATAGCCATTTGGATTCATATTTTTCCTGTACACCCAATTTACTCCAATAAAGTTTTTGTGTGATGGAAATCTATAAGTTCTCATGTATCATTCTTTTCAATCGAGTCAATTTCTTCTTTCATGGCTCTCCTCCTTATTTCTTCTTGATAAGCATCATTAAAAGAAATTGGAGCTTCTCCTGCAAAGAAAGCAAAAAATACATCATTTTGCTCAACTTGATTAGTTTCATCATATATCTCTTGGAGACTTCTCATTTTTTATTGGTCTGGATGAAGATGAACTTAATGAAGGACGTGGTGTAGCTAGAGGACTTCCTGTTTGAGCATTATTTTTATCATTGTCAAACAATGCCTCTTCTTTTTCTTCTTCTTCTAGTTCAAACAGAAAAATTGGCAAATTTTCTTTCCAACTTCCATCTCCTTAAACAATGAATTTTCATCAAACCAAACATCTCAGCTTATCAAAATCTTCTTTGTCACCGGATTATACAACTTGTATGTCTTGCTTCTTTCACTGTAGCCAATGAAAATACATTTCTCTGAATTTTCATCCAACTTGCTTCTCATTGCATTTGTAATATGAGAGTAAGCAACAATCCTAAATACTTTTTAATGATGAACATCGTGCTTTCTACCATAACTTCATGTGGTGTGCAATTCTCCAAGCTCCTTATTGGTGACCTATTCATAAGATAAACTACACAAGAAACAACTTCAATGCAAAATCTTCTTGACAATCCTCCTTTTGAGAAGACAACTAGACATCTCCATAATTGTTTTATTATTTCTTTCACATACACCATTTTGATGTGGTGTATAGTGGACTATCATTTCATGCTGAATACCATTGTCTCTTTTTGAAATTCATTTAAGAGATATTCACCTCCACGCTTAGTCTTCAATGTGTTGATTTTTAATCTAGTAAAATTCTCCACTCTAGCCTTAAAATCTATAAATTTATGGAAAACTTATGATTTTTCTTTCACACAATACACCCAAACACTTCATAAGTAATCATTAGTGAAAAATATAAAATAATGGTTACCATCCAGAGATGAAACTGTCATCGGACCATAAAGATTTGAGTTAATAAGTTATATTAGTCTTTTTGCTTTCTGAAAACATTGAGAATAAAAATGAATTTTGTGTTGCTTTCCAAGTTGACAAGCTTCACAAACAACATCAAGATGATCAATTTTAGGCAAAACTATTACCATCATTTTCCTTCAAATGCCATAATTTTGAAACTCCTTTGATCATTACCAACAAAGCGAGACATATTTTATTTTGGAGAGTAAGTGAGGTGAGATTATTTGAAGCAAATCCAACTCTAGCAATGATCTGATTTTTCTTTGACAAATAATAGGCCATGTCACAGAAGTGAATGTCAAACCCCTTCTTTAAAAGATGCCCAACACTAAGCAAATTGTTTTTTAGACCATGAAGAAAATAGAATCATTCAATTTTTCCTTGATTTGTTTTGAACTCTAACTCGCAAACACCACTATCTTTGTATGCTTTTCAACCTACCTTTACCTCTTCATAATCAGAATCAAACAAAGAAATTTTGTTACAGGTCACATGTTTGATAGCCCCATTTTCTATGTATCATACATCTTCACAATCTCCACAATGAGGTACGAGCAATAAAGTGTGTCTTGATTTTTCTCTTTGTTGTTTTGCACCATATTAGCTTCATGTTTTTCTTCTTCCTTGTGCCAACATTTATATGTCAAATGACCAAGTTTGTGGCAATTATAGCATTAAAAAAAGCCACGACCCCTTCCTATTTGATTTCCGTATCCAAGTCCCCTTTGTGAACCTCTAAAATTCTGACTTTGATTTGCTTCGATCCATCCATTCTCATTGTTTGTATGATAGCCTCTTCTACGAGCATTTGAGCCTATGCCTCCAAAATTTCCTCCTCTTTCGCAACCACGATTTCTACCTCTTTGGATTTTGAAATCTTCATTCATGTAAAGACAATGTTGATTGAAGTGTTTGATCCAAATCTACATCCTTCTTCTTCTTGTCTAATCTTTCTTCATGAACTTGCAACGATCTTGTGAGTTCATTAATGGCCATGACATTCAAATTTTTTGATTCTTCAATGACTACCACAATGTAGTCAAATCTAGAATTCGAAAGTCAGATGAATTTTTCAATGACACGAATATTATCCATAGGTTCACCATTCCTTTTTAACTAGTTGGCTATAGACAATACCCGCGAAAAATAATCTGAAATAGATTTCGACTCCATTTTATGCAAACTTTCATAGTCCCCTCGAAGAGTTTGCAACCAAACCTTTTGTACCTTTTCATTTGAATGCATTCTCCAAAATTTCTCATGCTTGTTTCGTCGAAGTGGCACAAGCTATTTTCTCTCGCTTCCTATGATTGTACTCCTTGGTATATCCAAAACAAGGCTTGCTGATTTTTCTTCCTTGATTTTCTTGGACCCTCCTTTTGAACTTGTATTAATATTTCCTCATTTTCAACTACAACTTAAGTATACCATTTTTCAACTATTTTCAATTCTTCTTAAGATCCAAGATGAGGCTCATTTGGATGCTCTATTTACCTTAATTTTCTTTGATTAATTGAGGGACACAAGAGAGGGGAATAGAGTTGTTCATTCTAATCGAACAGAGCTCTGATACCAATTTATTGAAGATAAACTGAAATTTAAAGAATAAACAAAGGAGAATAAAGGAGAAAAATTGACTGTTTACTAATTAGTATTTGTCACTCTACTAAACTCAAGTACAAAGCAAATATTTATAGTCTAAGATGACTCTTCACTAAGATACACAACCCTTCATTAAAAACACATGACTCGTCACTAAACAACATGACTCTTTATATAACAACACGGCCATTCCTTAAAATATACGACTCTTCATTAAACAACACGACTTCTCATTAAATACACGACTCTTCACTATATTTCTATCCACATTAATTTAATCTAGCTCCAACAAAAATGCGATTGAGAGGGGGAAAAACTCATATGTACTTTGTAAATTTTGGATATTCTAGCCATTGAATAACAAATTTTTCTGATATATCTATCGGTCTTCGTTAATTGGCTCAAAAGATGATTACATCTTATGTGGATGATCACATTCCAGTTCACGGAGCGTGATATATGTATAACAATCAGTCAGGGGTTAGATTATCCAAAATATATAAGTTTAGGAGCTAATGTGAGAAATTGACACATTTGTACCAACTATTTTTCATTTTCTTTTCTTTTTTTTTTTTGAAGTTTTTTTAGAATTGAGATATTTCAGCTAATATGAATTTATTAAAGAAATTTAAACAAGTCTAAGAATGAGTAAATTACACCAACGGTACCTGAATTATACTCTAATTCACACTTTGGTACTTGAATTACATTTTGTCTCAAAAATATACTCTAAATATGGGTGACCTGACATTTAAGTGTGGTTGTCCGGTTTATGACTGGTCAACTGCTGTTTGACCATTACTAACTAAAAATAGGGACCTATTATACACTCCACTTATATAAAAATACAATAATACCCTTTGACTAAAATAAATACTACCCTTGAATCTTTTTAATTCCCAAATTCTCTCTATCGTTATTCATCTTGTCCATTCATCTTCTCAAATTCTCATAATCCTTCTCTCTCTAACTTATGAAAATTGAAAGGATAATTTACATAGCTGGGTAAATGTTTAGACGACGAGGAGTAAGCACCAGGCTCCCTGTTCACACACCTTCTTCGCTGCCTTATTTATTTACAATATGAGCAGCTTCTTAATCAACAATAGCCATGGATGAGGAGAGAGACAGAAAGAGTGGGAGAGACAAAAAGAGAGAGGAACGCAAAGGGAGAGGCAGGAAGAGAGGGAGGGATCGATTCAAATGAGAGACCAAATCAGAAATTTACAAAAAATAATTCTTGAAATTAATTTCGTTTAATTAAGATCAAGCAACACCAGTTGTGGCAATCTCTACCAAAAAATGGGATTGAGATCTTGAAATCTGATCGTCGTGTACAAGATCTAAAAATGCTTCATATTAGACTATCAATGAATTACTGGTATTTGCGAACCTGATTTTTGTAACCAAATAAATGATAAAAAAATGCTATTCCAACTCCATAATTGTAGCAGATTCAGATTTCCTCTTTTCCGATTTTTTTTCACTGCATCTGCGGTTTCTTTTTTTGTTGCCAAAAATTATGGATTGGATTGAAATGGGTTTGTAGAAATTGGGTTTTTGAATCTTGTTTTGAAATAAGATTGAGATGGTAAGTAGATGAAGAGGAGGAGAGAAGAGTGGTTTCCATGGCTGTGTAGAGAGAGAAAATTTAAGAGAGAGAATGGAAGAAAAAATTTGGTCAATTTTTTTTTAAAAAAAGGTCAAACTCTTGTGTTTACCGGTGTTGACCGGTTAAACGTATTAAATTGTCCAGTTACCCTTAGTTGAGGTATATTTTTATAACAAAATGTAATTTAGGTATCAAAGTGTGAATTGGAGTATAATTCAGGTACCATTGGTGTAATTTACCCATCTAAGAATCAATATAGAAAATATACCAATACGCAGTCGTTTCCATGAGAAAACGGGAGATGTAAAGGGGTCCAACAAGATTCATCGATACATGATTTGAAGCTCTTTCCATCTTCATTTAATGGGGAAGCAGCCAAAACACTTGCTGTGTAGATTAAACGTTTAACCGTTCTTGACCTGATACATGCTTCAACTATGGCTTTTGCTCCTTTCACTGTTGCTTCAACTTTGTCTTTATACTGCTTTTAAATAAGTATATATAAAATAAGTATATATAAATTGAGTAATCAGATAAATAAAATATATATTATATATAAATTATATATTTTTTCGGTTAGAGATAATAAAAACTAATTTTGAAAATTTACTAACGAAAATAAATTTTTTAATTAAATAATTATTATACCAATCTGTTAGAACTAGAAAAATATATAACTCTTAAACTATAATGCTATTAATATTATAACGCTTTATTTTTATTATCTTGATATTAAAATCTTTCAATTTTATATTATTATACTATTTAAATCTAGTTAATCAACAAAAATATGTAAGAAAGACGAAATGATGATATGAACAAATTTGATTATATTTCCTTTTTATCCTTATCAGACTAGATTATAGTCTGGTTAATATTTATTTTACCTTATTAGTTGGTAAAGTTTTTTTAATGGATTTTGGTAAAGCTTTACATTAATTTGAATCTTAATGTAGCAATAATATATTAATTATATTTCAAAATACAAGATAAATGCACTTATGATTTTATATAGGCGAAGCCATGAAATTAGAGTTGGAGGACTAATTTTTCAAAATCCAGCCCATTAGGACTGTAACATCCGTAATTTTAAAGGAGTATTTTTCAAAATAAATTTTATAGTATATATTATTATTATAATATTAAAAAGAGCAAATTTATTAATTTTATTATATTAAGTGAACGTATTTAATTATTTAATTATTATTTTATATTTATTATTAGTATTATTATTAATTTTGGAATGAAAATAATTAATGATAGAGTTATTGTTAGTTTGAGTTACAGGGGGCGATTTCAAGGTTTTGGGGAATGAAAAAAACGAAGACCTGCATCTCTCTTTCTTTTTCTTATTTTCTTTGATTATATTTTTCTCCATAACTCCATATTCCGGTCACCTCTTGAAACGAAAATTATATCATTAAATTCATTGTTTCGTGAGGAACATTTTGAGACCACTATTGATATTTTTCTGATTGAAAAATATGGTGGCCGGAGCGGGTATTTTGCACCGTGAAAGTATTAGATCCAGACCTTTTAGGCAATTTTAATATTGAATGGCGTGTACTTTTGGACTCCCCTAATCGTTGGCTATCACGAGATAGTCTCGGTTCGCGATTCCGGTATCTCCGGCGAACCTCCGGCGGCCGGCCACCATGCTCCGGCGAACCTCCGGGGAACCAGTAACGGGTCAATTAGAACCCGAATAATTTGATTAGCTTTTTGGAACGAGAGGTAAACTTAATTGCTTATGATTATATACATATGTCTCTATATATATTTATGTGAGTGTCTATTGATATATTGTCATTGAATAATTAAGTATATGTTGAACGAATGATGAGTATTTGATTATCATTTAATTGATACTTGATGTATATATATGGTGATTTGAGATTGGAGTTTCAAATGTTATCTTTATAGTTGAATTTATTAATATAAGGTTTTGTTTCTCTTAAAATCGGATTGCTCATGGATTTACCTATCGAGATAATTAGTTATGAAATTATACCGTGGTAGAAAGGTGAGTGTATATGAGTTCAGAAGATTATGAATTATGAAATTGTGTTGGATTATGTTTGAGTTAGAACAAAACATAAATAGCTAACTTAAGTGGATAGGTACAATGGTCTGGAGGTTTGTTGATACTGTGATCGCATACACCTGTCTTGAAAGAGCAGACGATAAGGTCATATTAAATTTTGGATTGAGCTTGGTACTGTGTCTTGCAAGATTAGACGATAGCAGTACCGTTATAAAAGTACTTATATTATGAAGTCTCAAGGTTGTGTGTCTTGCAAGAGTAGACGATAGCACATACCTATTTTGATGTTAGACACCATAAGACTAGTAGACATATTTCACTTAAGTTTAACTAGAGCTCTTAAAATAAATATAATAACTTTAGGGTATTACGTGTAATAAAGAGTCCGGTTTGGGATGTCATCTATTTAATTTTAATGATTTCATGATATATAATATATATGAACTGTAGGTGTATATGTATATGTATATAAACATCCCTAATTATGCTTATTGAGTAGGCAGCTCATCAATTGACATGTTGAAATTTTCAGGCTAGATTCAGAGGTTCTCCTATTTACTAGATTTTCAGATCTACCCTGCATTCAGGATGGTCAGCACAATCGTCTCATTCCCATTAACAATTCCATAGACATTCAGTAGGATTTATTATACTATTGGATTTGATTATTTGTTTAATTTTAAGTAAACATTATTGACGGGTTAAATTGTTTGGTTGATTTTTATGTGTTTTTAATGTGACCCGGGACGGGGGTTACAAGGACTGGCAAAAAATTTTTAACCTCTAGCGCGTTAAAAGATCATCATATTTGTGTTTTCGCTAAAATATTAAAAGTGTTCAACGTAAAAAGATTAAATGTATTTAATTTTTTTATTAGTTCAATGCTAGTTTATAAAAAAATATAACATTTTTACCTTTTTTTTATTTTTAGTTTTAAAATTTATTTTAGAAATTAAGTTGATTGAGTCTCAAAAATAAGAAATTAATTTTTTTTAATGGAAAAGACATAATAAAAATGAGTTTAAAAGTGCTATGAAAATAAATAAATAAATTAATAATGGTAACATAGTTTTATAATTATTGAAAAATAAAATTCAAATAAATAAACACTTTCTAAAATAAATTGAGGTCGTGGGAATTGAACCTAGGACCTTTAAAAAAAAATAAATATCTTTAACCATCTCATCTACTTTTAAACAATAAAATATTACTACATAGAATCTATATATACTAATATTAGGAGGGCTACGAGAGGCAAAACTATGGATATTCAAGAGTGGAGCCGATGGCCGGGGGGCTCGGGCCCCTTGGGTACTGGGCTAGCTCCGCCCCTGACCGAACCTCGAAAAAGACTTTTTATCGATTGGATGGATCTAACCGAACTTAATATGTAACTATCTTGTTCAACTCGAACTGAACCTACGCTATATTGGCACCTATTTGAATTGGGCTTGACTAAATTAGAGACACTAATTAAATCAACAAATGAAGTTATCAGAAATCCACCTATTGAAACTTTGATACCATTTAATAGTTAAAAGCTAAATTCTTAGTAATAGTCACAATATTAACCCTTATGATTAATTAGTTTCTTATTATAAAATTAAACACAAGTTTCTTAGATTGGAAATATTATATAATATTTGAAATGTCAAATGCATACGTGCATGTGCAGTTGTTCACCAAACAAATAAAAAAAAAACAACATTTTAAAACAAATAAAACATCATCTATGGCTGATCAAAAAAAAAAAATCATCAATATATAAGTAAAAAAATAATTATTTTATTATAAAAAAATAAAATTAAAAAATTACATGCAGCAAAAATGTTGCGTCAACAATGTACTTCCAGAACAATTCAAAATAAACAAACTTCGCTACTAAGAAACTCTTCGTTTTCTTCATTCGGATTTTACGATTTTTTTCGGTTTTAGTCGGAAGTAATTGCTTTGTTTTACTTTTTCTTTATTGAATACCTTTTTGATTCATTTAGTAGATTTGGTAGTTTTAGTAGTTTTTTTTTCTCTTTCTTTTTTTATGGGTGACTATGACTTGTTCCTCTACATGAGTAGTTTTAGTAGTCTGTCTCCTTCGTGGTTGTTATATGTTTCATTCATGTTGCTATTTGCGGTGGAGTGTGTTTCTCGTCGTTGTACCAAAAACAGTTTCAAACAATATATATTATTACTAACGATCTATGATATTGAAGATGGATCGTAATTTTTTACTATTTTTCTATGAATGAAATAATTATATTTTTCTTCTAGAAACCTAGTCTACCTTCAAATTTGGAAGCACAATGTAGCTTACAACATGTTTGTAGCAAGATTTTACGGTAGGTTAGACGAAAAATATGACGCTCCAACCTGAGTGATTTTGTTGGGTCTCGGATCACAATGACCGGGGTCGGTTAGATACAGGGGTGTAGACAGGGGGCCCGGGCCCCTCTGGCCGCCGGAACCACCTTGATCCCGGGTAGTTTCGGCCCCCTGTCTCAAAAAAAAAAAAAAATTATTGGGATGTTGAATTAGCTCCCCCCCTAACCAAAATGGTACATTAAGTGTTAGGCTTGTCCAAAATTCAAAATTTTAATATTTTGGATTTATTAGATACTCCTCAAATCCGAATTTCTAATTTTTTTTTAGGTTTGTTAGGCTTATCTAAATCCAAATTTCTAATTTTTTTTGGTCTGTTAGATCTCCCTAAATCCAAATTTCTAATTTTTGGCTTGTTAGGCTCTCCTTAACTCCAAATTATTAATTTTTTTTGGCCTGATAAGCCCTCTCAAATCAAATTTTTTAATTTTTTTTACCTGTTCGCGCATCCCTAAATCTAAATTGTATTTACATGTTAGGAATCTTAAACAAAACCTAGTTTAATTTTGAAAAAATTGTAAATTAATACTTAAAAATTGGTTATTGACATTCAAATTATAACACATATATACACAAAAAGGTTTAAAAAAAATTGCGATCAAATTAGAAAGAGTCCAAAAACCTGAGAGTTTGGAGGGCCATTTTCCCAAGGAATAGCAACATGAAACACAAATTGACAACCTTGAATTGCAGCCTCAAAATCATTGTTATTGTATATATCAGCTTGAAATAGAACAAGGTTAGTTTCTGCATTTGGAAGTGATTTCAGCAACCCCACTTTGGATTCATCTTCTACAATTAATTCAAAGAAAACTTCCATTAATTATATTGTAGCAGAATTCGTTACTAATAATTGAATCGCCCATGATAAAATTCATACAACTTTGGAAAACATAAAATTGTTCTATTAATAATATCTAAGTTGCACCTTATAACAATAAAAAATCCTTTAAATACGCAAAACACCCTAAAGTAGAATCCTAAACGGGAAAAGAAAAACCGAATCAAAAAGATCAAAAGGAAAGTATGAAAAATAACATTAAAGTAGTAAATTTTTTAAGGCCTAAGCAATGAAATTTGACCAAAAAGACTGTAGTTCATGAGCAAAAGCTCATAACTTATAATCCTCAACCCGATTCTAATGAAAATAAGATCAAAAAACGCAAAAAAACTGAAACCTCAAAATTGGCAGAAATACGAATTTATCATTGCATATTAAATCTTTCCATAAACTTGCAAGCTTGCTCTTCAAACACATCACAGGAGATACGGAAGGAAGCTTGAGAAGTAACAGATCCACGATTCACTGATATTAATGTTTGGGTGCTCTCTGATTACTTATGGGCTCTCAATTAATATGTTTTTGGATGTTTTTTCTATACCAAAAAGTTAAAGTTCCATACACAGCTTCCATAAAGTTTCTCCATATTTTCCGCCGACCAGTGATGCTCAAACCCAGTAGCTCTTCCTTGTATGGCTCCCTGGGTTTTAGCACCCATTGGTTGTCAGAAAACCTATTAAATGTGTGTATGGAGTTTTAACTCTTCCCGATAAAAACACTAAAAAAAAATTCAATATAACATCAGTAGTCAATTAAACACCCCTATCAGTGAATCCGAGATCTGTCATTTATACAAACATATAAAAAAGCAATAAACAATAATGAATTAAGGAGAAGAATAAGACCTAAGTTTCTGAGAGTAGCATGAACAATGTAGCCTTTATCCAGTAGCTTTTTAACAAGGGAGGAACCAATATAACCAGATCCTCCTGTAACACACACCTTCCTCATCTCTTTGATCTGTGTCTTTTCTGCTTTTCTGTAAATGTGTTCTTTAAATGGCAGAATATTAAGCTTCATTAAGCAATTCTTTATTTTCTTGTCTTTATCAAACTAAAAACAATAATGATCATATTATATTATGTTGACTTTTGAAATGGGCTATATGCAGGGCCGGCTCCAGGGGCGGCCGCCTAGGCCCTCCGACTTACGGTGGCCTCCGATCGGAATTTTTTTAAATTTGATAATTATTAAAAACATTATGGTTAAATGATATATAGATTTAGATATATAACAAAAAATATTGTTAGACTGAATAGTAAAGATATGGTGAAAATGTTTTTTTTGTTCATATTTTCTCATATTTTTTCTTTCTTTCTTTGACAACACGAATGTATAAATTATTACTTTGTCATTGTAGTTAATTTTAAATTTTTTATTTTTTTATAAATTACAATTTGTAATTTGGTGTAAAATGTTATTTAGACTCTGATTTATTTAAAATTTTAATATTTGGCCACTAATTTATTATTTGATCACATTTAGACCATAAACTATTTAAATTGATGAAATTTCACTCAATTTTGATGATTCCTTGGATCAACATTTATTGGTTCATTTTTTCTTTTATTTTTTCTTTCTTTCTTTTGACAACACATGTACTTATTTTTTTTAACTTTTTTTCATATTTGGAAACAATGTATAAACTATTATTTTGTTATTGTACTGATTTTTAAATTTTTTTTATTTTTTTAATTACAAGACCAAATGCACTTATAAATTACAATTTGTAATTTGGTATAAAATGTTATTTAGGCTCTGATTTATTTAAAATTTTAATATTTGGCCACTAATTTATTATTTGGTCACATTTGGACCATAAACTATTCAAATTGATGAAATTCTATTTAATTTTGATGAAGTCTTAATAAAATTGTTTCCTTATGATATGTGGTGATATTTTGATATATGGGCTTGACATACCGTACGTTTTAAAATTGATTTACCCAAATAATTAATGAGATTAAAACAAGAAAACAAATTTCTAAACTAAAATTTATCAAGTCTAGTTATCAAAAATATCATCGTATGCCAATAATTCTATTAAGTTTGGATAGATCAAGCGCCAAATGACAAGATTCCTTGGATCAATCAATGTCCAAATAGTGATTTAAACCTGTAATTCATAATAAATAGGCGACTCAACCAATTTTTAATCTCGAAGATAAATTCTATTAATGAGGTTGTCGGGACTCGAACCCTCGACCGTTTGGTCCTAGCGGCTCTGATACCATGTCATGAAACCGATTGAACTAAAAGTTCGAGCTAATAATTAAGGCTCAATCATATATCTTATATTAATCTCTGACAGATAGATCAGAGGATAAATGTAACAAAATAATTGGTGAATAGGTGGAAAACCGACATTTTGGATTTAATCATTGATTTTATTTTAAGGTAAAATATAATGTCCGTTCAATTTTTTTTTTCTATATGGCATCTAAACTTCAAACTTGCATATAAAAATCTCTAAGCTTTGTTGTTTAATGTGTTAGACATTATAACAAAAATTATTATTAGGCTTTAACTATCAGTTTAAACTTTTCGTACTAACAGTTCTTTGACATAGTATAAGAGTCTTTATGTACAATACTAATTCTTTACATGGTATCAGAGTCTCTTAGTCTATTTTATCAAAAAAAAAAAAAGAGTCTCTTAGTCTAGGTGATGGAGAGTTCGAATCTTACAATTCTCATTCATTAAAAACAATTTTAACACATAGCAACGCGAGTCTATGTTGTACACACTTTTAAGTTCAATTAACATTCACGTGCAGGAGTGTATTACAGATTATATTTGTTAATGGGAAAATTTCACCCATGGCCACTGAACTTTACCCATTTAACATTTATGGTCACTTAACTTTACACTTTTTTAACATCGGTAGTCACTCAACGCCTCAAAACGACCATTGTTAGGAGATAGAGTGAATTTTTAGAGAGAGAAAGCTCCAAAAAATATAATTTTGAAAAATAAAAAATGTGGTTTTATGGTAAATGTCATTCTGAACAATTTTAATTCTTGAATATTTTCATTTTGAGGTCGTTAACGGTCACTTTGAGGAGTTAGTTAAAATTGAGTGGTCACCGACGTTAAAAGTGTAAAGTTAAGTGGCCATAATATTAAAAATTGAAGTCCAGTGATCACAATGTTAAAATGGGTAAAGTTGAGTGGCCATAGGTGTAATTTACCCATTTGTTAATGGATAAAATGATCAACTTGGTAACAGGATTCAGTTTGAGAAAGATAAACACAAAAACAAAAATAAAAATGTTGTTTTCATTATTTAAAGAATTGCGTTTTTATGGTGTGTTTGCACATTAATGCTAACTTAAAGTCTAACAAACTTAGTTTCAAAAAAAAAAAAAAAAATCTAACAAACTTCTAACAAATTTTTTACCCTATTCTGTTACAGTAAATATAGAGTTAATTATTGTTAACTCAGTTAAAGCCATCAATTTTCACATGCACCTTAATGAGCAAGTGAATTTGTTCATTCACCGTTAGATATAAGCTTATTAAATCTAAGTTTCAACTCAGGAAATGAAGTAAGTGGCAATTTCCAAGCTACTTGGATTAGCGACAGAACAAAGGAACCTTCCTTTAATTTCATGGGTTTCAATGCAGAAAACATGTGCTTCACAAACATCATCAATGTGCACAATTGGAATAACCTAAAACTTGTTGCATAAACATTAATCCATGATTATACCCAAATAAAAACCTTGTAATCTGTGAACTTATGGAGGAAACACTCAAAGGCACTGAAGAAAGAAGATCACTATCTCCCCCTACTAACCCACAAGCTAAAGTTACCACTTCTAGCTTAGCATTCTCAACTTCATTGTATCTCAAGATCTCATGCTCTGCTATTGTCTTTGATTTTAGATAATCCTTCATAATCAAAATAGAACTTTATATGTTAGTGAATATCGAAATGATAGAATTGTTGAAGATAAACAAAGTAGAAAAATGGACTGTTTACTGATTAGTATTTTTCATCTACTAAACTTAATTAAAAAGCATATATTTATAGTCTAAGATGACTCTTTACTAAGATAAAAGACTTGTCACAAAAAACACACGACTCTTCACTAAACTAATGATTCTTTATTAAACAACACGGATATTTATGAAAACATAAGATTCTTCATTAAATAAAACGACTATTCCTTGAATACACGACTCTTCATTGTAATTCTATCCTAGTTAATTTGATATAGCACCAACAATACCTCCTATCGATTAAACTTGCTCATTACTAAGTGGCTTTATAAAAATATCTGCCATTTGATTCTCCATCTTGCAATACTTAGCATGAACATCACCTTGATTCAAAAGTTCCCTCAAGAAGTGGTACTGAGTGCGAATATGCTTTGTCCTTCCATAAAGAACTGGATCCTTTATGATCAAAATAGTAGAAATATTGTCACAAAATAAAGTGGTTGAGTTGTTTTTCTTCTACTTAAGACTTTCCAAATTTTCATATAATGAAATTAATTGACATCATGCATAAGATGCATCTATGTATTCAGCTTCTGTAGTAGAAAACGCCATAATTGGTTGCTTCTTCGAGCTCTATGAAATTACACCACTACCAAGATGAAATACATACTAGAAGTGCTTTTTCCATCATCAATGTTATCAAATAAGTCACTATTAGTATTACCAATGAGATTAACCAGTACATTAGGTTTATAAAAGATTCCATGATCAATGGTTCCTTTAACATATCTCAAAATTCTTTTGGAATCCTCCTAATGATGCGGACATCTTTTCAAGAAATTCCAAGTCCAGGTTAGGGAAGTAGCAAGGTAACAAATTTCATCAGGTATGTGGGGAAAGTGATTCAAAAGAGGAGGAAGACACACTTAAAGTTCTAGTATATCTTTTTCTTTTAAGTGTATCTACCTGGGGCGGATCTCTTAGACGGATCTCCTTTAACGGATCTCCTTTGATGGATCTCTTCGGCGGATCTCCTTTTGAAGGATCTCTTCAATGGACCTCTCCGATGGATCTCCTTTGACGGATCTCTTCGATGGATCTCCTTGACGGATCTCTTCGACGGATCTCCTCTGATGGATCTCTCTGATGGATCTCCTGTGAAGGATCTCTTCGACGGATCTCCTTTGATGGATCTCTCCGATGGATCTCCTTTGACGGATCTCCTTTGATGGATCCCCCTCGACGGATCTCTTCGACGGATCTACTCTACGGGTCTCTTCGATGGATCTCCTCAACGTATCTACTTCAGTGTATCTACTTCGACGTATCCTCCTCAAGTATCTTCTTAGGCAGATCTACTTCAACCTATCTCCTTCAGGTATCTACTTGGGCGGATCCACTTCGAAGTGTCTACGTTGATGTATCTCCTTCAGGTATCTACTTGGGCAGATCTACTTCGATGTGTCTACGTTGATGTATCTCCTTCAGGTATCTAGTTGAGCGGACCTACTTCGACATATCTACATTAGCGTATCTACTCATCGACGTATCTACTTCCAGTATCTACCTGAGTGGATCTACCTTGGCATATCTATTCATTGTATTTCTGTCGATGTATATCTACTTCGACGGATCTACCTATTATATCTACTTCGACCCAGATTGGCGGATCTCACTCTACATTGAATCCTGGCAGATCATATTCAGATATGGGCAATACGAACAACATGTGCACCTAATGGCGTATACCAGATGAATAACGGAGGTGGGTCCTAGAGATTATTTCCTTTACAAGGAGTGAACTTTCCTTCCTTATTTAAGGAAGGATAGTTGCAAGCTTTCCTTCCTTAAACAAGGAAGGATATACATTCTGCCTATTTAAGTTCTTTCCTTCACAAGGAAGAATATACACTTACCTATTTTACCCTTTATTTTCTTTCTTTAGTTGTAACCCTAGTAGGGGTAATTATGTCTTTAGTTTTCTTTAGGGGAGTATTTAAACCCCATCTTTGTAAGGATATGCAACTTTTTATCAATCAAATTATATCTTCTCTTTGAGAGTGTTTTTAGGGTTCATCCCTCTTAACAATAGGGATTTCTAATTCCTTCAAGTTTAGCTTGTAAATCTGGGGGTTTCACGGCTCCTTCAAGTTTAGCTTGAGAATATCTTTGGTAGTTTACGATTGAAAACTATCGCCCGTTACCCGATCTGTATCAGATTGGAATAAGGTTTCTCCATGAATCTACCCATAAGGCTAACATCATACACGATGTCAGGCTTTGTGAAAGTTAGATACATCAAATTTCCAACAAGACTAATGAACATGGTTACAAGCCTTTCTTTACATTCCTTAGATAGCTTCAATCTTGTGATGCATGGAGTAGAGACTAGATTAGCATTCTCTATCTTAAAATTCTTTAGAACTTCTTTTGCATAGCTTTTTGTGAAATAAAGATTATTCTCTTTGATTGATGACTTTAAATGCCAAAAAAATGATGAAGTTCTCCCAAATCTATCATCTCAAATTCTTCCATTCATTTAACATCTTATCATCATTTCTTATGAAAATAAGATCATCAACATAGAGATTGACAACCATGAATCTTCCTTGAGCATCACCTTTGATGTAGAGAGTATGATCATATGGACTTTAAATCCATATTTCCCAAAGTAAGAATTGATGTGGCTATAACAAGCTCTGGGAGATTCGTTTATAACTATAGAGAGAAATTCAACTAGATATAGTAAAGATTAAAAAAAAATGTAAAATTTAGAGTGACATTTAGCTGATATAGATAGAATTAATTATACACATTAATTTAAAATTAGGATACAATTCATTAAGTATTTTACATCTATTTTGATTTCATTGCCTCTGCAAAACAATTTTTATATTTAAAATTGGACAAAACTGAAGGGAATGATATAAGAGTTGAACAAAATTAAAGTACATACTATAAAATTAGTTTTTAAAAAATTATAAATTTTTTTATGAAAGAAAATTAATAAATTAATAATTTTTTTTACCTTTCTTATAAATAGATTGCAATTCAAAGTTTCAATATTACTACATTTTTTAAGGAAAATATTACTACATTAATTAAGTAGGATATATAATATCGAAAATAAATAAATTATAATTTTTTTTTTGCAAAATTGGAGAAAGAAATGATGAATCTTAAATCCAAAATTTCTGAATTTTTGAAATTTCTTCTCATTTAATTTGAATACATTATACTTAGAAAACGAAGTTATATTTTTATCAAAGGGAAAAAAGAAAAGAAGTTATAAATAAAATACAGTTATAATTTTTTTATTAAATGTTGTTGTACTTTGACTTTGAGACATTAATAAAACCTATGGAAACATAGTTGTGATTGCGGGTTTAGTTTTTAGTTTACTTGGGGACAAGTAAAATTTTAAGGGTGAGGAGGTTTGATAGGGGTCGAAAACCCTTATCTTTAGGTACGGTGTTTAGGGTAGTTTTAATTAGTTTTTGGGTAATAAACGAGTATTTCTCGCACTTTTATGCATGTGTAATAAGTTTTTTGGATAATAAGTTTTTGGCGTTGTTGTTGGGGATTTATTTTCCAGCAATATCGAACCAAAGGTCGAAATTGTTACTTTAGGCATTCTATTTATTTTCCAGCACTGAATGTTTGACACATGTGTTAGAGCTCTTTAACTCAGGTGAAATAATGTAGAAAGGTTCACGATTTCCAAGGAGCGATGGTGCTAATAGTCTCTTCAATTATGGTGACTTCTCACCTGCCTCTCCAAGAAATGCTTATAAAAGCATATTTTTGGCGATGAGTTTCACTTTCCAATTTTCCTTATTTTTTCTTGTGTGTAGAGCTTCCATTTTCCCCTTAGCAAACCGTATGTGTTCTTTTCTTCCCAGATTTTTTTTATTGCATGGACCTTTTGAAATGAAAGAATTCTCACAAGTCATCGACCTCAGAAGAGATTACTCTGACGTCCTCCAGAGAATTTGAGGACATGCCTCTGTGAAAGCATAGTAAAGGAGAAACTAGTAAGGGAAAGAGGGTGGTGGTTAAGAAGAAATAGATACTAAAGGTTTGGGATCAAGGCTCAAGCTTTACATCTTTTCAACTAGTAGATCTATCAATTGAATTTCCCTTCCTTTATGATCTAGAGATGCACCTATTGCAACCCAATTTTGATGAAGTTTTGATTATGACAAAAATTACAATTAAGAAATTAGATCCCTCTGGCTATTAAAATTTAGATAAAGATAATGTCCTTATGTGCTAACAATTTTCCATTCGAACGAATTTTCTATTGCATATTTCCCAAGTGAATCTTGTCATTCTACTTTGTTTGAGAATGTATCATTCACCCTCAAAGTAGACTCCCGGTTTGATTGCTTTAATACAATCGGAATCACCGACATGGAACATATCTTTGGAAGCCATCAAAATGGACCAGTCATCGTTTTCCTTTTAGCTTTATCATCACTCTTATATACACTACCTTATAACTCATCAGATTGTTTGGATGTTTCATGAACACCTTTAACAAGAGTTTGATTCCGAGGGACATCTACCTCATTTTCCACATTATCATCATTCTTGTAACATTAATCATTATCGTAACGCTCATCATAATGATCATGTTATAAGGCTCACCAATCCAACCCCACAAAACACCGAAACAGAACCTTCATCAAGAAATGAACAACAATTCATTTACAATGTGAAACATGATAATCAAGCAATATCCAACAACGAAGTAAATTGATGAAAATCGAAGAAAAATCAGTGAGTGAAGGCAATAAATAAAAATGTAGAACAAAATCAAAGCACCGTTTAAAATAAATTAAAATGCTAGATTGTGGTAAGGATGCTGAAAACAGTGATGTTACACTTATAGTATCTAGTTACCGCCTCAAAATTCCACGAGGCAATACCTCCAAATTCAACAAATTGAAATTAATGTTACACTTATATAGATGTTGCTCTCACGTCTTATTGCCTGTTAAAAAAAATAGGGATAAGGTACTAAAATAGGTTTACGGGTTTTTTTAGAAGTATCAATTTAGGCTCCACGTATAAAATAGCACAAATATAGGATTAACGTTTAAAAAATATGCCAATTTAGGCCTCGATAACGGAACGAGACACGTCATTGATATTACTTCGTTAAGTTCTATCAATTGATATACGCAGATGGAGAAATCAAAACTTAACGGAGTAATATCAATAGCGTGTCCAATCCGTTCTCAATACATAAATTGGTACCATTTTTGAAAGTTATAAATGCCTAAATAAACTGAGTTCATTTACACAACATCCCGAAATATGGATGACATGATCACTCTAACAATGAGGCTGTTACATCCAAATAGAAAATATGAGCTTACAATTGTTTTACTGTACAGGAGCAGGAAGGTTTACTAAGAGAGATATTTTTTATTAGCCAAGTTAGAATTCAATATGCATATGTTGCTGCTAAACTTAATAGATTGAAATTTGATATAATACCTAATTGCTTCAATATTTTTTTATTAGCCAAGTCATAATTCAATATGCATATAGCCATGGTGGAATTGAAGAAATTAAATTGAATTCACATCAACTTTTAGTTGGATTAATAAAATTGATTAATAAAAAGGGTTTAATGATCAGTACTGAAATTGCAACAAAGAATCTAAAAACCCAACCTAAAAAACATAAACACATAAACCCTGAAATCACAAACCTGTCCAGGATTGAAGGTAGAAACAAAGGAAGGAGTATCAGGACTCAAACCAACTCGAATCAAGTGAAAGGTGAATTAAAAAAACAAAATAATAAAATAATGAATAATACAGATAACAACCTGGTGATTATTGGAGATAAGAGTTGACAAAGTCTAACTTTATCTCTTCTGTTACTGCTGTTAACCGTAAATATAGGATTTGCATATATCTTTTAGTTTGTTAGCAATTCTATCTCTGTATATCTTTTAGTTTGTTAAGCAATCCTGTCTTTGTATCAAGTCTACCTACAGCCAACCTCTGTACTATTTATATGTTTACAAACACTTAATGAAATACAGCTTTCGTCATTCTCATGGTATCAGAGCAGGTTACGACCTAACCCTAATTTTTTTCCCCCCTCTTTGCCTTTCCCCCTTTATCTGCCTACGCTTTTCACTATGGCAAATAATACAATCCCAAATGATGTTGAGCCCAGCAATCCCCTTGCCATTGTCTCCCTGTCAAACATTCTCAAATTGACTACCACCAACTATTTATCATGGAAATTGCAGCTTGAAGCAACCTTGGTGGGCTATGGCTTGTTCAAGTTCCTTGATGGCTCTCACCCACCACCTCCTTCCACCATCCGTGATGGAACTACTGCTGCTGCTACAAAGAATCCAGCCCATACAACTTGGGTTCGCCAGGATAAACTATTGTTCGGAGCTCTCATTGGTACGTTAGACTCTACTATCGTACCACTTGTCTCTCGTGCTTCCACGGCCATGGAAGTGTGGGACATCTTAGCACACACATTTGCTCGCCAATCTCGTGGTCATGCTAAACTCCTCAAAGCCAACTTCAAACTCATCAATAAAGGCAGTCAATCAGTGTCTGAATTTATGAATGCTATCCGAGTGTGTGCCAATCAACTAGCTATTCTTGGGGATCCAGTTAAGCCGGAAGATCTAATTGAACGTATTCTTGAAGGTTTACAGGCTGATTCTAATTATCAATCTATTATAGATGCAGTCAATGCTCGTGACACATTGATTACTTTTGATGAACTACATGAAAAGCTGCTCATCCAAGAGGTAATTGTGCGTACTCAATCCAATTTGACTTCAACTCCCTTACCGGCTACTGCCCATGCTACTACCACTCGATACTCACAATCTACTACCCTCGCCAATCTGATACTGGATACCGTCCCAACTACAACCCCAAACCCTCTGTCAGCTACCAAAAGAAACCAACCAATCCCAAGGGGCAAGGTTATCAAGGCAAATGCCAATGGTGTCACGCCTTTGGTCACTCTCTTTTTTGCTGCACCATATTTCAGGAACGTTTTCCTCAGGCTAGACCAACTTTACCCCCATCATCCAACACCTCCAAATCACCTCAGGCTCATGTGGCCACAACCACTCTCGGGAACTCCTCTCCTTTTTGGTTACTTGACTCGGGAGCATCTCATCATGTCACCAATGACATAGACAATCTTGCTTTGCATCATCCCTATGATGGCTCGGAAGAAATTGTTATAGGCAATGGTATAGGTGTCTCCATCTCTCATATAGGCTCCTTCAAATTTCCTACCGCTTCTAAATCTTTAAGTCTTTCTAATGTCTTATGTGCCCCAACCATGACTAGAAACATCATATCCATTTCTCAATTATGCTCAGACAATAATCTTCTAATAGAATTTTCTTCTGATTCTTTTGTTGTCAAGGATCGACTCACAGGGGCTCATCTTTTGAAGGGACCAACTAGGCAGGGCATGTATGAGTTACCAACTCCCTCCTCTATTCTAGCTTTATCCACCGTCAAAGCTCCGGCCATTGATTGACATCATCGTCTTGGACATCCATCTTTAGCTACTTTCAAAAATTTAGTTTCTCAATTTAACCTTCATGTTTCCAGTTCATTCACATTTAATTGTGATGCTTGCTAATGTAATAAGAGCCATAAGCTCCCTTTTAGTCAATCAACTTTAACTTCTCATGCTCCTCTTCAACTTGTTTACACAGATTTATGGACTTGTCCAGTTTATTCTTTAGATGGATTCAAATATTATGTCATCTTTGTCGATCATTTTACAAAATACATTTGGTTTTATCCTCTCAAAAAGAAATTTGATACAAAACCTGTGTTCATTAGGTTCAAGGCCTTAGTTGAGAAATATTTTGAACAACCAATAAAAACAATATACTCTGACAATGGGGGAGAATATGTAGCCTTAGCCTCTTTCCTCACCATTGATGGAGTCTCTCATCTCACTTCACCACCTCACACTCCCGAACATAATGGCTTCGCTGAGCGCCATCACCGTCACATAGTAGAAACAGGTCTTTCCTTATTGTCTCATGCTCACCTTCCTATGGAATTTTGGTCCTACGCATTCACAACATCCTCATACCTTATTAATCGACTTCCTATGCCCACTCTTAAAGGAAAGTCTCCATACCACTGTCTATTTGATACTCCGCCAAACTATCTCAAACTTCGTAGTTTCGGTTGCTTATGTTACCCATGGCTTAAACCTTATACCTCCCATAAACTAGACCCAAAGTCCAAACCATGCATTTTTATTGGGTACTCTAAAACTCAAAGTGTTTATCATTGCTTAGATCCATCCACCAATAAGGTTTACACCTCTCGTCATGTTCGATTTGTCGAAACTGAATTCCCGTACATTCATTTAACTGCGTCTCCTACACTTCCGCCAACACCCTCGCTTAATATTTGGTGCCCATCTCCTGTCTTATTACCCATTATTACACATACTACACCACTGCCTCCACCACCACCTCATCCAAATACTAATTTCAGTCCTTCTCCTACACCAATTTCCCCTAGCCCAACACCCACTCCTACACCTGCCAACTCTAGCACCGATGTCAACAGCCTCATTACCTCGTCAACCTCTATGCCCTTCGCTGAACAGCCACCCATTGAAAGTTCTTCCCATACCGAAGTATCTCACTCCACTACCACTACTCCACAAAACCCACCTTCTCCTCCAACTTCAACTACTACCCTAAACACCACTCAACCCGGAATCATTACACGGTCCAAAAATAACATTCGAAAACCTAATCCCAAGTACGCACACTCCATCTCGGTTCAGCCTCGCCCCATCGAACCCAAAACAGTAGCCCAAGCTTTAAAGGTTCCACTTTGGAAAGCAGCAATGGAGGAGGAACTTGATTCACTTCGGAAACTTGGCACTTGGGATTTGGTGTCTCCGGAACAAACTCATAATCTTGTAAATTGCAGATGGGTCTTTCGTATTAAATACAACAAGAAAAGAGAAATAGAGCGTTACAAGGCTCGGTTAGTGGCAAAGGGCTTTCAACAAAGACCGGGCATTGACTACCAAGAAACTTTCAGCCCAGTAGTTAAGCCAGCTACAATTCGCACGTTGCTCAGCTTAGCAGTCACTAACGGTTGGCATCTTCGCCAACTCGATATCAACAATGCCTTCTTGAATGGTACCCTACATGAAGAAGTATTTATGTCACAACCTCCTGGTTTTGTTGATTCTAAATTTCCTACTCATGTGTGCAAGCTAAAGAAGGCCATTTATGGTCTTAAACAAGCCCCACGGGCATGGTACACCGAGCTAACAAATTTTCTACTTGGTATTGGCTTCAAAAGAGCAGTTTCCGACACCTCACTGTTTATTCTTCACTCTATGCCTCATCCCATTTATCTCATTGTGTATGTTGACGACATAATTGTAACGGGCCCAAATGTTTCTAACCTTGATTTATTTGTCAGAAACTTGGCTAACAGATTTTCTTTGAAGGATCTTGGAGACTTATCATACTTTCTAGGCGTTGAAGTGATGCCAATATCTACAGGGCTTTTTCTCAGTCAACGGAAGTACATTCTGGACCTTCTTGAAAGACACGGCATGCAAGATGCGAAGCCAGCACCTACCCCCATGACATTCAACTAACTAACTGCGTATTCGAATAATGTATATAAAAAATGAAGAAAAAATATTTACATGAACTTAGAGCTTGAGTTGAGTTGATGAATTTTGTTGTAAAAATTAAAATAAATGACTTTGTTGGAGGATAGCTTATATAAAATTAAGGGTATTTTTTCTTTCAAAAACAAAAAAATTAAGGGTATTTTTATCCGAAATTGATGAAAGCGTCAAATTTATTAAAATGAAAACAAAATGTATCAAATATGTTAATGGACTCAGACCCTGTTCTTTATCACTTAATTTCAGTAACAATCAGTTCAGTTCAATTCAATCCAGTCCAGTTCAGTTCAGTTTCAGCATTCAGTTTCAGTATTTAGTAATTTATCATTATTTATTATATTATAATTATTTATATATAATTTATTATAATTATTATTATTATTTATCTATAATTTATCATTATTTATTATTATTATTATTATAGTTTATCATTATCTATAAATTAGATAAAAGTCAAAAAATGATAGTTTATTAAAGTATATATCGTTTAATAAAAAAATTAAAACTAAAATATGCATCCATATTTAAAAATTAGGAATTGCATCCATATTATGAATTATTTCTCAAATTTACCGAATTTATCAACGTTAGGGATAAAATTGTACCATTTTAGACGTTAGAGGTAAAATTACTCTTGACCCAAAACGTTATTTTTGCACTTTAACCCTTAATTAAAATAAAAAGTTAAGAGTTTGTATTCATATGAAGATTTGTATTTAATTTCATAGGCTTTAAATTATATGTAAATTTGTGTTTGTATGTAATTTGTATTTTTAATTTAAATTATACTCATTTTTATTTAATTTCATAGACTTTTATCGAGCCAAAATTTTATCAACCCAGGATTTTATTTGATATTCAATTTAGTTTTATCTTTAATAATATATTTATTTATTATTGATATTATTAAATTTATTAAAACCATTATTAAACTATAAGTAGTATTCAGTTAAATTTAGTAGCATTTAGTTAAATTAAATTCAGTATTCAATAGCCTTCAGTTCAGTTTAATTCAGTTCGGTTGATTTTTTTTAGAGTCCCTTATATTAATTTTTTTTTATAATTTTAATAATAAAAGGACATACAATCACACAGACAAAAATAAAAGGTCTAATCATCAGAACTTGAAAAGTCAAAACAGGCGTGTACTGTGTAGCTTGAAAGAGAAAGAGGAAGAACACAGCTTCAACACGGCTTAATTGATAGCGATCGTGAAAAGGATGGGGGAATTTCTACTATTCCACCACCACTTTCCGAATTTATATTCACTTTTCTCCCTGCATTCATCTCTAATCGATGGCAAAAAATCACGATGCCAGTCCGTTCCTCTTTCCTTCTACCTTTCAGTCCCCTTCCGATCCGTCGGAATCCACACCACCGTCGTCACCATCATCACCACCAACACCATCGTTTTTCTCTTCTCAGTCTAATTCCAGTTTCAATTCTCCTTTTAAGACTTCGTTAAGTCTTCCCCGACCACCACTTTCACATTCTTCTTCCAGTAATTTCCCGCCTGCTGCTTTTGCCCCTTGCGCTGCCTGCAAATTCCATAACCGGCGATGCTCCGAGCAATGTTACTTAGCTTCGTTTTTTCCTCCAAATGATGTTCATCGATTTTCCGTCGTTGATAGCGTATTTGGATCTAGCAATGTCGTTAGCTTCCTGCAGGTACGCCATATTAGTTTTTTCTCTATTTTCTTTTTAGTAAATCTGAGCTACTTAGTTTGAATTTACAATATATCACCAATCATTTACTAAATTTTAAATTGAAATTGAACTCGTCTTACATCCTAGCTAATTAGTTCGATTTTGAACAAATAAATGGAAGTGGCTAAGCATTTTTCAGGGTGAAAATGCATCTAGTATCACTGAAGTTGAGTCTATTTCAAAAAAAGTCACTCAGCTCTGATATTGACCTAAAAGATCGATTGACACGTTGAACTTTAAGGATGTTCATAGAGTCCATGGTCACTTTAAATAAGTTATCAATCGTGTTTTCATCACCGAAGTCTATGCATCAATCGGTGTTTTGGGCCAACTATAAGGGCCCTTGATGATTAGCCTAAGAGAATTGAACATCACTTTTTATTTTAAGTAAAGTTATTCTGGTCGGGATGTTTTTCACCGGAATGTTAACCTGTCATAGAAAACTCACAGAACGTTAATCCGTCATAGAAAACATTAGACTATATACCGGAATAGAAAACATTTGACTATATACCAACTATGTGCCACGTTTCTGCTATGTTAGCTAGAAAAAAATCAGATATGTCCAACATGATGCTTCATCGGCACATAGTCAAACGTCTTATGTATTCAAGTGAGTTTTTGTGCAGACATTAGTCGGAATGACTTTATTAAACTCAAATGTGAGGTTCTTTTATTGAAAGAAAAAGAAGTTAATTGACCTTATGAAACATACCCAAATTTCAATGACGGTCAGTGTAATTTACCCCATTTTCAGTTTGTAAACTATCATTTTACTTGAATTAAATGACAGACAATACTCTGATGATGTTTATGTTTCACTTGCAGCAAAATAGCAGCTCATCCTACATCCCATTACTGTTGCTGTTGAGAGACACAAGCAGAGAAGATGGAGAAGTCCATTCGGATTCCAAGAATAATACTGAAATTAACATTCATAAGCAACAACGTGATGAATCCATGAATTCTAATCATGTTAGAGAGCTGATCCAAGGGAGGGAGCTAGCGAAACAGTTAAAGGTACATTTGAGCTCAGAATCATCAGATATAATTAGAGAAGACTTAGTACAGAGAATTTTATCTTCTTTTGAGAAGTCCCTATCAATTCTTAACTGGAGTGAGTCAATCAATAAGCTGCAAAATGATGCTGCCCCTACTGTTACTGCTACCAATGATCCTACTAAATCTCCAATTTACATGTATGGTACTCCTGGAAGTTTGAATTTTGATGCAGTTCACAGTCATGCTGCAAAGAAGAGGTGCATAATGAGTTTATTAGTGTTTTTAGTACAGATTTAGAGCTATGTTATGATTTAGACTCCATGTATAAAACTGTATAATGTTAGCACTAACTGTTAATTTGATAGATCCAAGGGAAGTCAATTTTCCGTTAATTTGGTTCCACGTTTGCGGCACCTAATAAGGTACAGATCTCGCCCTACGGTTATTGGGGAAGAACAACTTTAAACTCCAGTGGAGTTTATATGACGCATACATGAAACTAAATTAACAGGAAATGAGATTTTGTTAGATCTGTAGTTAGTGGCGTCTAAAATTGCTTCATCAACAAAACATTAGTGCTAACGTCACAAGGTTCTATATGTGGAGTCTGAATTTGCTCTCCTCCAATAGCGGATAGCCATATTTCTCCCTATGTATATGTTTATATACATATATAAAGCAAAATTAAGGCTAAGTCTAACGTTTTTCAGAAAGGGATTGCTTAGATGGACAAATCATGTTAGAATTAGCTCTATGAATGGACTGGAAGAACCTCTTGATGATGGCCATAGCTGGATAAAGTATGCACAGAAAGGTGTTGGTACTAAATATCCCAGGTTACAATTCCTTTCATGTTTGACACGTGTGAAGTTTTGATAGAGTGGCTAAAATGTATTCTTTAAATCATCTGTTTTGACGGGACAACACGATTTATGGAAATAATCCGCCTAACAAGATTATCCTTTTCAGTCAGAAAAATGTGATACTTGGAAATCTAATGGGAAATGTTTTATTTGCAGATGTTATTTCACATGCAGCTATGCATTCACCCAGAACTGCTGGGCTACAAAGGAAGTGCAGAGATCCGATGAGGATCCCAACATTTTTGAGGTTACATACCAAGAAATTCACACTTGTTCACTACCGATGTTGCCGGTAGAACAAGAAGAGAAGCAAAATAATATCAGTAGCAACGTTGAAGAACAGCAATCAGAAGGATTCTTGTTGGGCTTTCAAAATTCTGTACAACAGAAATCAGAAGAACTCTTGTTTGCCTTTCAAAATACCACCAATGCTTCAGCTGCCTATTTCCCAACCGTGGAGTAAGTACAGAATTTGTGTAAAACGAGAACAGTTATAGTAGCATTGTAACAGCCTGGTCCAAACCAAGTCCTATTCCTCGAGTCTTAGAGCTTTAAAACGCGTTGCATGCATTGGAAACAAATCTTACTAATATAGCCTAGTCACACTCTCTCTCAATTTCGGATGTGGAGTTCAGTTCTTTGCTGCTCCTTGCTCATTCCTTCCATTCTGGAGCCACCTCCTCTGGATCAGGTTGTTATGCTTGTGAAATATTTTTCATACAAACAACATGCAATGATATAGTTATATACCCCACAGTTTCTGCATTTGTTAGAACTTTCAATTTGCACAAGCACAGTTAAGTCTCTTCATTGTTAGAATTTGGCACATAGTAAGCTTTCTCTCTTTCTTGTACGGATTAATGAGATTCCATAGCTGAGCAGTTTATTGTTTTGCAGAGACACATTGCCAAGCTGGATAAAATATGGAGAGAAAGATATTATTGGCGTTAAATATCCCAGGTTAGGAAAGTCTTTTCTTGTTCGACGGGTAAATTAAACTCATGGTCACTCAATTTTGCTCTTACTAATATGACGGCTACTCAAATTCGAAGCTGAACATAATAGTCACTCAACTTTGCCTTTTATTAACATAAAAATACGTTAACCTTTAACCACTCCACTAACAAGTAACCCTCCGTTGTAGAGCTTATGGAATTAATATTTCAATCAATTTTTATTCTTGAACTTTTTAATTTTGAGATCATTTAGGTATTGTTTGGTTAGAAGAGAGAATGTGATTGTTTGAAGTGAGAAATCTTCGAAAATGGTGATTTGCAAAAACAAAAATGTGGTTCTATGTGAAATGTGGTGAGATTGTTTTGAGGTTTCTAACTTGGCCCAGAGCAAAGTTAAGTGAATTTTTGTCTGGTTTTAAAGTTGAGTAGTCATTATGTTAGTAAGGATAAGATTAAGTGGTCATAAATGTAATATACCAGTTCTGCTCGTTCCTTTCAGTTACTGAACTGAACTTGCAGTTAATCGAACCAAACTTTTTCTAGTTATTAAAATGAAACCGAACCAAATTGTATATATATATATATATAGGGTTAGACTATGCTTACTTTGTTTTTTACAAAGTAAGCCTTACTTTATTTTTTCACCATATATTAGGATTGGTCATAGGGTAGGGACTCCTTACTTTATTTGTGTCTGGAATCCACTTCGACGCGGAAGAGGAATCCTGAAAAAGTTCCCCACGTTAATGGGATGGAGATTTTTTTTTCTCGAAGTTGGGATTATGAGAGAGAAATACCCTCTCTGCCCGTGGAGATCCCTGAAATTATTGACAAAATTATGTTTACTTTTAGAGATTGTTCGGATGATGGTATTTGAAGGTAGGGCTATAATCGAGCCGAGTCGAACCGAGCTTTGGTCTGCTCAAGTTCGGCTTGCTATAAAATTAACGAGCTCGAACCCGAGCCGAGATTTGGCTTGCTCAAGCTCGGCTCAGCTCATTAGAAAATAAACGAGCTCGAGCCGAGCTTCGAGCTTGTTTCGAGCCTAAAATGCTCTTTGAACCTGGTTTTCTAGAAAAATTATCTAACCATGAAATGTTTGCGAGTAAATTGTTAATTATATTTATGAAGTTTGGTCGCAAATAGCTCTTTAATTGTGTACATAAATAAACTCACAAACAAAGTTCGTGAATAAATAAACAAAATGCTTGCAAATAGTTCGTCTATTACTCATTTATTATGTTTGTGAACGATACATAAAACTATATAGTTTTCTACAAAATTGAAATTTATTCATAAATGTTCTAATCGAGCCTACTCGCGAACTTTGGTCTGCTCAAACTGGGCTTGTTTACGAACTGAGCCAGTAAATCATGCTCACGAGCGACTCGTTTACAAATCGAGCCGACCACCGAGCTGAGCGGCTCGATTCATTTACAGCCCTATTTGAAGGTAGGTGACGGTAAGTGTAATTAGTTAACCTTGTTTGTTTTGAGGTGTAATTAAAAAGCATAGTAAAAGAGGGTAAGTGAGAGTGAATTTTGGGTAATTTTCCTTGCAATAGAGAATCATGGTATATATATTTTTCTTCCAAAATTACCTTTTGTCTTTTATTTTACTTATACAAATGAAAGGATATAAAAGTAATTTTATATATAATTACATTATTAAACCATCACTTATCTTACCTTCCATCCAAACACAACAACAAGTTATTTCATACACCTCACTTCACTTCACCTTACATTATTTTACTTTAATTACACTCCATCTAAAAAGAGTATTTGCCGGATTCACAATGATATTGAGGTTTTTTTTTATTGCGAAACCAAGATTGAGGTTGTTGCCGTTACAGAATTGGCGACTAATTTTGATGACATGACGATGGACATTTTTGTCCTAAATTTTTCTTTCTCCCGTGTTCTTCCTCTCTCATTTGTTCTTTTTTCCAATTTTGTGATTCTTCTGTTCTTTCAGAATTGCAATTCTTTTTTCTTTTTCCTTCTTGAATTGCAATTCTTCTTTCTTATTCTTCATGAGAAATATTTGTAGTGAATTTGTAATCTATGCATGGATCTTTTTATTTCTTATTCCCCTTTTTCCTTTGCAGTCTTAATTTCTTGTTCGTTGTTCTATTTTTTTTTCTCCTGTTATCTTCTTTATGTTTAGCTTTGTTCTGCTCCTGTAATGTCTTTCTTATGTTGGTTCCAGTCAACAAAAGAATTCTGGCTTTTCAAATAAAATAAACACTTTTTTTTTACAAAATTATTGCTCGTCACGTTAGCATTTTTAAAAACGCTAGTCCAGGCTCGTAAGGTTCCAATCAACATAAGATTTTGACTTTTCAAATATTTTTTTTTAATACAAAATTACTGCTTGTCAAGTCAGCATTTTTAAAGACGCTAGTCCAGGCCCGTAAAACCAAGGTTCAAAGTGGGCTTTTGCCTAGGCCCCAAAAATTAAAGGGCCACCAAACTCAATTAGAGACTTTGCACCCCTTCAATTTGAAACCTAAACAACTAAACTCTATTAATATAAAAAATTGAGTTAGGATCTGCTAGGGTTTAGCGGCTGCGTAAAGAGAAAGAGCAGCAGATCTCTAGTTTTCTTCTTCATCCTCTTCTTCTAATCCAACCATGTATTGCTACAAGGGCAAATATGCTTATGATTAACTGTGATTTGATCGGGATCTGAATCTGCTCCTGATCACTGATTGGTGGATTTGATTGCTTGTTTTTTTGGATCTATAATATTTTGAATTAGTATTTACTGTTTGATCGGTTTTAGCTTATTTCATTGCATGAAGGTTTGTTGTATGTTAAACTCTTGTCATGGTTAAAATTAATTGGCTCATGCGATGAGGCGATGCTTCCTCTGATTTGCGTAATTTAATGATTTGGAATTTAGTTAGCTGAAATTGTCTCTCCGCGTGGAGTGGTTTTTGGTCTTCTCTCTGTGAGAAGTTTTAAGTTTTTGGGGCGGGACCTGGTACACAGGCCCGCCTATCCCAATGAGTATCCTAAGCTGGAACTGTCGTAGGGCTAGGCAACCCACGTACAGTTAATGTTCTTGTGGACCTGGTTAGGGTTCATAGGCCTATAGTTACTTTTTTAATGGAAACTATGATTAAAGAAGAGAAAGTGATAACGGTTTCTAAAAAACTTGGTTATAGTGGATACTTTATTATCGATGGGCCTGGTCATGGGGGTGGTCTTGCTTTACTATGGAAAGAGAATATTTCGGTCAACATACAATCTTCATCTCTTAATCATATTAATGCTTTTATCACTTTTCCAAACATACCAATTTGCCGTGTTACTGGATTCTATGGATTCCCGGAAAGACAGCGACGGAGGGCCTCTTGGGATTTGCTGCGATCCCTCAAAGACCAAGACGGTTTAGCCTGGTGCTGTATTGGGGATTTTAACGATGTGCTGAGTTTGCGTGAGAAACGAGGGGGAAGAAGTCAACCTAATTGGCTTGTTGAGGGATTTAAGGAAGCAGTAGAAGCGAGTGGTTTAGGTCCAATCCCTATGGACGGTCATCCTTTCACCTAGGAAGTCGGGCGCGGCACGGATAGATGGATTGAAGAAACTCTCGATCGTGCCCTTGTCAACGCAAAGTGGAAAGAATTGTTTGCTGACTCTAGAACCCGGAACCTTGCAACTGTGTCTTCTGATCACTCAACTATCTTTCTAGAGTGTAAAATGTGGCTTCGTTGTTTTGGGATTAAACGCTTCCGATTCGAGAATGTCTGGCTTCGGGAGTCTAATTGCGCAGTAGTTGTACATCAGGCGTGGATGTCTGAGTCGAGTAGTTCGATATCTGATAAAATTGCGATATGTACTAAGGCTCTTAAGGGGTGGAGCTCATTGCTGGAATCGAATTTCAAGCAATCCCTGGATATTTATAGGACCTAGATGCAAGGCTATAAAGGTAGGAGGGATGTATATGGTATGTAGAGATATAAGCAAGCTTCACAAGCGTATTTATCAACTTTAAAAAAACAGGATGACTTTTGGAAGCAAAGAGCTAAGTTGCTCTGGATGAGAGACGATGACGCAAATTCTCAGTATTTTCATGCATACGCATCTGACAGAAGGAAAAGAAACAGTTTCTCGGCACTAAAGGACTCTAACGGGATATGGCGCACAAAATGTAATGGGATGGACGATATACTGTCTGAGTATTTCAATGGAATTTTCACCAGTACGGGCAACAATGATTCTGCTTTACTGTCGTATGTTCGATCTAGGGTCTCTCCGGAGGAAAACGAATTACTGTCTCATGCGTTTTCTAGGGAAGAAGTTAAAAGTGCATGCTTTTCAATGCATCCAGACAAAAGTCCGGGACCTGACGGGCTCAATCCGGCCTTTTTTCAGCACTTTTGGAACATTGTGGGACATGATGTATGTGAAGCATGCTTCTCTATTCTCCGAGCTAATAGGCTTCCACCAACGCTTAACGACACTCTGATCGTGCTCATTCCAAAAATTAGCAAGCCTGAATTTGTCTCTGATCTACGCCCCATTGCACTTTGCAATGTATTATTTAAGATTCTGTCAAAAATGTTGGCTAACCGTCTCAAGGTAATCCTCCCATCTATAATTTCTACAACTCAAAGTGCATTTATTGCAGGAAGAACTATATCCGACAACATTATAGTGGCATATGAAACAATCCATAAGTTAAGAGGGCTAAGACAAGGGAAACACGGGACCGCTGCTATGAAGTTAGACATGAGTAAAGCATATGATCGGATTGAATGGGGCTTTCTGGAGAATATGCTTATCAAGATGGGGTTTAACGGAAGATGGATACAATGGATTATGATGATGGTAACTACTGTCTCATATAAAATCGTGCAGGAAGGCAGGGAGATTGGACCTATTATCCCTAAACGGAGACTGAGGTAAAGAGACCCTTTATCTCCTTTCTTATTCTTAATTTGTGCTGAAGGATTATCTGCATTATTATCAGCTAAGGAACAGGCTGGTTTAATTCATGGTGCTCAGGTAGCTAGAAATGCCCCAAAAATCTCTCACTTATTCTTTGCAGATGACAGCTATCTGTTTTTTCGAGCCAATAAGAGAGAGGCAAGGGTGGTTCAAGACTGTTTAAGGTGCTATGAACAAGCTCCAGGTCAGTGCGTGAATTTCCAAAAGTCTTCGGTATTTTTTAGCGGAAATTCGTCAATAGAAGATCGGTCAGATGTATGCAACGAACTTGGGGTTGCTGAAGTTGAGGATATGGGATTCTATTTGGGGGCACCAATTGTTGTTGGAAGAAGTAAGATGCAAGCATTCAGTTTCTTAAAAGATAGAATTTGGAAGCGGATCAATAATTGGAAGGAGAAATATTTATCCCGTGCGGGGAAGGAAATCCTCATCAAAGCTGTGTTGCAATCTATTCCAACTTATGTCATGAGCATATTCCTCATGCCTATGGAGTTCTGTAATGATATTAACAATATGCTAAATAGGTTCTGGTGGAATTCATCCTCCTCAACATCAAATGGAATCCACTGGAAGGCATGGGATAAACTTTGTTGGCCGAAAGCTAACGGAGGATTGGGCTTCCGGGACATCCATAAATTTAATCTCGCTCTTCTAGCAAAACAAAGTTGGCGCCTTGTTACGAATCCGGATTCTCTGATAGCAAGAACTCTAAAAGCAAGGTATTTTCCTAATGTTGATTTTTTACAGGCTACCCTGGGGCATAACCCTTCCTTCGTGTGGCGTAGCATCATTACGGGTCGAGGGATCTTGATCAATGGATTAAGGAGGAAAATAGGCAATGGAGAATCCAGTTCCATTTGGAACAGTCCTTGGCTGCCGGACGATCAAAACCCTTTCCCAATAAGCTCGACTATAACGACTTTGCCCTCATGACTTGTCAAAGACCTTATGGATGATCAAGGAAATTGGAAGCAGGAGGTTATTAACAGCTCGTTTTGCCCACGGGATGCCAAACTCATTTATTCCATACCGGCCAGGCGTACGCGTGTTGAAGATGGTTGGTTCTGGCCATCTGATAAATCTGGTGCTTATACAGTTAGGAGCGGATATTTTCGGGCAAGGGGACTCACACCGTCGAATCAAATAAATCCGAACGGAATAAATTGGAAGCTGATATGGAATTTGAAGGTTGCCCCGAAAGTCAAGAACTGTTTATGGCGATTTTTTACCAACTGTCTGCCAACTTTGAATAATCTTGCAATTCGTCATAGCTCGCTACCTAACTGCTGTCCGGTGTGCGGAGCTTTCGGGAAAAACGAGTTTCACGTGTTCATAGGGTGTCCTCGAGCTGCTCAGGTATGGAAATTATTGTTCAAAGACAATCGGTTGGATCTAATCACGAATTTTATCCATTGGTTTACAAATATCCTTGGTGATGTGACGATGGATTGTAACCTTATTGCGATAATCTGTTGGCAACTATGGAGGGCACGAAACGAAAAAGTTTGGAATGATAAAATTCGAACGCCTGAGGAAATATTTCAAACCGCCACTGCTGAACTGACGGCTTGGGAGGCAGCGCAAAGACATCACCCTGATCAACAAAATCAATACACGAGTGTTTTGTGTAAATGGAAGAAACCGGTTGCAGGCTGCTACATCTGTAACGTCGATGCAGGGGTAAATGGGTTAAATAATTTCTGCTCTTTTGGTTTCCTTTTACGCGACTATCAGGGGCGATGCTTTGCGGCAAGCATGGGTTACCTTGCTGAGATAACGGATCCACCTTTGGCTGAGGCAATGGCAATCCGCGAAGCGCTATAATGGATCAAGAATTATAACTTAAGCCATGTTGAAGTTCAGTCTGACTGCCTGATGGTGGTATGGGCTATTCAGCTCCAAAAAAGTCAATTATCTTATTTATCTGATGTGATACGTGAGTGTTGTGATTTGTTGCGAGATTTGAACTCCTGTTCGATCTCTTTTATTAAACGATCAGCGAATTTAGCAGCCCATAGCCTAGCTAAAGCTGTTACTTCTAGTTCTGTTCGTGGTGAGTGGGTCTGTCCACCACCGTTTATTATTGATGTGTTATCTTCTGATTTAAGTTAATAAAAGTTGTTGTTTGTTTAAAAAAAAAAACTCTATTAATTTCCACATAATATATTATTAGTTATATAACCCTTTCTTCCAACCTTATAAGGTCAAACGATTGGGTACCAAACCAACCAACCAAAAAGGGGCCTATTTTTCTTATTATTACTGAATTGTTTTCTTTGCTTTCTAAAATAAAAAGGGTTAGATGGTGGATGTCCTTAGTGAATTGGTTCGTAGTCAATCGAACCATCAAGTTTCTTGGCAAGGATATGGCGTCCGGTAAGGGTATAACCATCAGAGGTATGGGTGAAGGTAGGTTCTGTTTTAGTGGTACCACTCTTTGGATCTAAAACGAATAATTAATAGACGCCTTTTTACTTTCAATGGCCATCTCCTCATTGTTCACCACCGTGGATGTGTCGTTGAATGTACCTTTACTCATCATGTCAATCCGGATCTGGGTGCATGATGTCCCTTTAGGGTACATGTCTGTGAATGTGGGGTAGATTGTTGGGCCAAATCCTAGGCTCCTTCATCAATTACGATGCAAAGAATTACACAAGAGGCTGGAGAAGTTTTATGTGCCTACGGGTAGAACTAGATACCCGCCTGCCGTTGAAGAGATGGAAGAAACTGAAATTGGCTAATGAGACAAGGAGCATAGTGCGGTTCAAGTACGAATTATCCTTCACTAGTGGATTGTTAGGGCACAATGACTCCATGTTCCCTAAGAGGTTTGCACATCCAGAATGAGAGATCAAGCTTCAGTGGGGACAGTGGATCAGAGCTTCTGATCGAACATAGAATGCGGGAGGTGACGAGAAGTGGCTGAAGGAGGAGGCTGCCAATGGTGTGGATGTTGGGGGATCATGAGAGGCTTCGATAGAGATGGAGACTGACAACCAGAAAACGGTTAACTCGAATACTGGAGCATGCTCGAATATGATTGGTGGGTATGGTACTGTAGTCGTGTGTGTGATGAACAATAAATTAATGATGCAAACTGTTTTTGAGACAAATAACAGGGGCATGTTGTGTCTCCCAATAATTAGGAGGAAGAAATAGCTCTGATTGAAGAACGAAAAAGGAAGCGGGCTTCTCGTGAGGATATGATAGTGGGTAAGGAGAAGGTTAGAGAGGACATGTAGACACTGAGCTTGCTGGTTAGTACTGTTAAATCGGTCAGGTCCTAAGGGGAAACCTGCCGAACGCCATGATAGGTGTTTCGTTGAACTACTAGGGGCTTGGCAACTTCCGAGCAAAGTTGGCCATTAAGGATATTATTCGAACTCGAATGCCCTCGTTTGTGTTCTTGATGGAGACTCTTATTAATTTCAATAAAATAGATAGCTTGAAATGTAATCTTGGTTTTCAGAATTGTTTCAATGTTGATTGTGAAGGTCGTAGTGGAGGCCTAGCCCTATTTTGGATTAATAAAATCGATATTTCTATTTTTATGTATTCTTCTTCCACATTGACTTGCTATTATTGATGAATCGAGGATTTCTTGGCCGTGCTCGGGCTTTTATGGAACCTGATGGGTCCAACAGACATTGTGTGGGACTTACTTCGTACTCTAAAAGGGAGGTCCTCACTCCCTTGGTGTGTCTTCAGGGACTGCAATGATTTATTGTTAGTTTCATATAAGCGTGGGGGTGCACCCGCTCCGGAGTGGTTATTTAGAGGTTCCCGGGATGTGATTAATTAATGTGGATTGTTTGATGTTCCTTTGCTTGGACATGGGTTTACTTGAGAACAAGAAAGAGGTATAGAGAACTTTGTGGAGGAAAGGTTGGATAGGGCCCTAGTTAACTCAAACTGGTCAGACTTATTTCCTAATTCCAAACTTAAGTGTCACTAGTGCTTCAGATCATTATCCCTGGAATTATGCACAACTTCCTAGTCGATCTCGCCAATTCAGAATGGAGAATAACTGGCTTCGGGAGAGTGAGTTCAAACATTTAGTTATTGAGGAGTGGGATCAGTCGAAGGACGGAGATATGTGCTCGAGGTTGGTGGAAGGTATGAGGCAATGTCTAAATGGGGGAAGAATATTGTGGCTGGTTTCAAATTAGAATCAACCAATGCAAGCACACTTTGGCCTCACTAGTGACTGATGCTAAAGATTCCGAGAGTTCTTGCTTCTTCAGGAATGGAATGAGCTGGATGCCCTACTTTTTCATGAGGAGGACTATTGGAGGCAAGGGTCGAAGGTCACGTGACTTTGGGAGGGTGACCGAAATAGTAAGCTCTTTCATCAGGTAGCTTCGGTAAGAAGAAATCACAACTATATTTCTAAACTTCAAATCGACAATGATCCTTGGTTTGAAACTCCATCTGAGATGAAGAATGCGGTAATTAATTATTTTTCTAACATTTTCTCTAATGTGAACACCAATAGTGAGGCTAATGTTGGGGTCTTGAGCCCCTACATTTCAGATAGTATGAATGCCACATAGCCTCGTTTGAGGCGAGGGAGTTTCGGGAGGTAGCTTTTTCCATGCACCCAAACAAGGCCCCGACCTCGGATGGCCTTAACCTGATATTTTTTCATACCTTATGGCATCAGCTCGGCCCGAACATTATTACAAGTTGTATTCAATGATTTGAATCATAGTGCTTCCCACACCACCTTATGGGAACTAAACTAATGTGACCTTTATCCCCAAAATTAGCTCTCCAACTAATATGAAGGATCTCCATCATATTTCTTTCTATAACGTCATATATAAGATTCTAGCCAAGGTTCTGGCTAATCGGTCGAAGCTTATGTTGCCTGAAGTGAGTTATGTTGAGTAGTCTACCTTTGTTCGTAGTCGTTCCATTATCGATAACGTGATTATTGCTTTTGAGCTTGTATGTATTGTGAAGCGACATATCAAAGGTAAACATGGGGATGTGGCATTTAAGATTGATATTAGTAAGGCTTATGACCGTATTCGATGGCCCTACCCGCGGGAGGTTCTGACTCGCTTGGATTTCCACCAACGATTTATTGCCTAGATCATGATGTGTGTTTAGTCGGTTCGTTACCACTTCCTGGTGAATAATGATAGAGTTGGACCTGTTACTCCAGAACGAGGCCTTCGACGGTTAGACATTCTCTTTCCTTGTTTATCTTATGTGTGGAAGCCTTGTCTGCTCCATCGAAGCTTGCGGAATCGCAGGGTGAGTTGTATGGCTGCAAGGCGAGTAGATACTCACTTAGAGTTTTCCATCTTTTATTTGCTGATGACAGTTTCTTCTTTTTCAGAGCTAATGTGGAGGAGAGCCATGCTATGAAAGGTATTCTAAACTTCTATGAAAATTTGTCAAGGCAAGCAGTTAACCTCCAAAATTCGGGTATTATGTTTAGCACAAATGTCTCGATAGGGCTTCAAGAGGATATCAGGGAAATTCTGGGGGTTTCGACTCTAGTGAATACAAGTAAATACTTGGGTTTGCCTTCGTTGATAGGTTGGAGGAAGCGGTCAGCTTTCAGTTTCTTTGTGATAGACTTTCACAAAGGTTGTTTAATTGGGATGGCAAACTTCTTTCCTAAAAAGGCTGGGAAGTGTTTCGTAAAGCTGTTGGCCAAGCTATCCAATCCTATTCCACGAACATCTTCCTGCTCCCAATCTTCCTTTGTTATATGTTGTAGAAAATGATGAATTCATTTTAGTGGGGTTCGAAAAGCGACAAACGCAGAATTCACTTTGGTGTGGGGGTCTTGGATTTCGACAGCTGGAAGCTTTTAATCTCGCCTTGCTTGGTAAGCAAGCTTGGCATCTAGTGTCCGATTGAGCAATGTGTAGAATATAAAAATATCTTTGTTTTTATGTTTACTTCTCACAAGTTGGAGTCATAGAATGATGAGTTTAAAGTCTTTTTGAATTCAATTTGAAAATGCATTTTAATTTAGTGAGGAGTCTAATATTGATGGGAATGAATTATTTATGGAGTTGAAGTTACTTAGAGAATTTTTGTATTGAGATAAAATAGGACGTATTGATATTTTGATGTTTTTGAAAGACTTAGTTATTTTTTAGGACAAAGTACGAAAAAAATGCTCGTGGTTTGCCTTATTTGCAAATAGAGGTATGTGGTTTAAAAGTTTGCAAATAGAGGTATGTGATATACTTTTTTTTACAAAACAAAGTATTTAAAATTAAACGTTTGAGTAATTGATGACAATAAAAACATTTTTTATTTTATTTTTTCAATTACATTTATATATTGACAAAACACGGATCCCAAAATCAAATTACAACTGTGTAAAATGAACTTTAATATCGATTCAGTTCATAAACTGTCAAATTAGTAAAAAAACGTAATATTCCACCATATTATTTATTGTTTTGATTTAGAAAGTTTTTTTCATGGGTTGTGTTTTGCCGATATGTAAGAATAATTTTTTTTTAAGATAAAAATGTCTTTGGTTGTAATCAGAACTTAATTGTGTAATTATGATACTTTGTTTTGTAAATAAAACATATCACAAACCTTTATTTATAAATTTTTAAATCACATACCTCTGTTTTCAAATTGAGCAAACAACATGCATTTTTTTCGTACTTTTCCCTATTTTTTAATACAATTATTGCATATATAATTTTATTGACTATTTTTCTGATTTTTGGGTATGCAGAAAGAAGATTCTCAAAATTAAAGCTATTGTAGTCCTATTTGTGATCTACAATGCTATAAGAAAGACATGCAGTAGTGGTGATAGCAATTGAAAATAATCTTTCAGAGAAAGTAGAATATGAAAACTTGATTAATGGTTTTGCTTTAAAAGTGTTAGAAGGATAATACTTTATAAACAAAAAGTTTATATTAGTTTGAAATTGTATTGAGATATTATTATGAATTAAAGTTGTGTATAGTTGAAAAAAAAAATTCAAAGCTCCAATTTTTATATGTTGCATAAGGTTGGAAAATGTTTTTTTTATTAAAAGTTTGGGAATGAGGGAGATTTGTTAGGCATCCCAGCTAGGCTAGCACCCTTAAAACAACCCCGAGCTTGTATAAGGTTGGAAAATGTTTAAAACAAGTCTTCATTAGTCGAAATCCTTGATTTGCTAACAATGTAGATGTTTGTTCTCGTTTTGTAAAAAAAAATTACAAGTGTTTAACTTAATTGTGAATCTGTCAAACCATGTGTTTAAAAAAAAAATTAACCCTATTTTATATTAATATTAAAGGTTATACAAAATAAATCTAATTATAATACAAGTCCAAAATTTTATATATATTTATTTAAAATGTTGAATTATTATAATTATGTTTTATATAAATTCAATTTTATTAATTTTTAAAATGAAAAGAGTATATTGTTGGTCCCTTATAACGTGACAAGTTAGTTCCAAAGGGGGGATATGAACTATTTAAAAAATTTGTCCGTTGAAGCTGACTTCTTTTTTTATGAAGAGGTTTACACAGCGTCACTAAGTAGATTCAAGACACAAGCTTAGTCAACTTGTGACTAAGTCTGCTTCTTTACTTGAGTCAGGAAATAGCACTTAGAGTCTATTCCTGAACTCAGCTTCTTAGTAAACTTAACTCAGCGTGAGTTCTTTACTTAGTCAGTTTTATAGCAAGCAATATATATTAAAGGAGTTTAAGGGTTAGAAAGATGTTACTCAGCAGACTTATCCTGGTTCGGCCTCTCAGTATATTAAAGGAGTTTAAGGGTTAGAAAGATGTTACTGAGCTCTTTAAAGGTAGAGCACGAAACTTTTTACAGATAGAAGTTGAGTATAACAAGAGTACCTTCCTATATACCTCTACTCACTCCTATATCTACGCTGAGTACTATAACCGAGTACTCAGTCTCTCCTTTCTATTCTTCTAGAAATGATAAAGTGTTTGTCCTAAACAACGATTGCTAAGACACTTTAGATGATTTGAAATCACTCTAGACTTTTACACAAAGATTAAGAATTGGTGTAAGGTATTTGCTTTGCTTTTCTAACAGAAACTTCAAGTATGAATTTGGTCAGCGTTTCGACTGGTTGAAGATCTGCATCGATTGAAGCAAATGGATGGCCTTTATATAGTGACACTTGAGGCACCTGGTCATTTCGAATTTCGAAATAACCGTTGGAGGGAAACGGCTTCCTGTCGTTATCACTCTGGGCGTGCTCAGCGTCGTTGGCCAATAGGATTCACGCATCTTCTGTCTTCGTCAGTCTTCGGCAGAATGTTTCGACATTTAAGGAAAAGTCTACGAGACAGCTTCCTGCGCCTTCTGAACTTTTCCCAAAGTAGAAATACTTTGTCTGGAAGTTGAACATTGTCTGCCGCTGTCCAGACTGCATTGTCGTCCAACTCAGCAGCTTCCACTTGAAGCTTTTGCCACGAAGGCTTCTCGATCCTTCTCTTGCTGAGTCGTCGTTTTACTTGATACGGCTTCGTTTTGAACTCTTGAGCCGAATGGTCTTGATGTGTTAATTTGGGCTTGACTTCCACTTTATGGGCCTTTGGGCTTTTTAATCTCAATGTCTTATAAACAATAAACTCAACATTGAACAACACATTAGTGTAATAAATCAAAGCATTTAAATTTAATGTGTTAGAATATTTTTATCATCACTTAAATAATTTTGTCAAATCAAAATCATGTGGAAATGTGTTTCAACAAACTCCCCCATTTTGATGTTGGCAAAAATATTCAGTTGAAGAACTCAGTGTTGAGCTCCCCCATGATAGTTGACCTAATTTTATCAAATAACTCCCCCGTAAGGGTTGAGCGGCTAACTTAGTTTTACTCTAAACATTTTAAGGTTTAATCGAGTAAGTCTAAGGTCAGTTTTCAGAAATAGGTCAGCTCATGGAACATATTCTATTTAACTCAGTTTTATGCGGAAGATTTATATATCAGAGAGCGCTGAGTATTTCTTTGTTCAATGTGTTTAAGAAGACATGTAAAAGCGGTCAACACAGCATGCAGTCATAAAGCAATGTAGACAAGTAGCACTGTTGATTTAGTGAAGATGCGATTTACTATTCAATACAAAACATAAGTAAGCATCACATAAGATTGGTTAATTTAAAAGGATAGATGCATCAAGGTTTTGTATTCAGGTCAGCACAAAAAAGATATACACAAGGAAAGGACTACAAGTTTTAGCAAAAAGAAATCTAGTAAGAAAAGCTAAAGCTATTTCTTCTTGTAGTTGAGTTGGGCTTCATGCTCTTTTAGCTTACCCTTTCCCTTGTGTCTTTGCTGACTTCCTGGAGCTTCTTCAGGTTGCTGAGTTCTTGGGGCTTGTTCTTTCTCCCCCGTTTTGCCAGCATCGGTTTTGGCAATGAAGGTTTCTTCAATGGCAGCTTGAGTTAGGCGTTTAGAAAATGCCTTTAGCCTTCTTGTGCTTTCATTCATTCCGTCAAAGATTGGGACACCGTCATCCACAATAGCTCGAGGAATACCGATAGATGCCGCACTCAGCATACTCAAAACAGCGGCTTGAGACTTGCCAACCCAGTGTATGGTTTCGGTGAGCATTGCAAAAGCTTGATGAAACATTTTTAGCAAAGATGAATCAAAATACTCACGCTGACCGTTGATTTGGCGCACATGGTTGAAAGTCACTCGAGAATACTTCAGAATCTCGTTGGTTTTAAGCTCGTCAGTTGCCATCTCTTGCCTGTTTAAGTTCAGCAGACGCACAGCCTCGCTAATTTGCTTAATGGAGCATTGGGAGGAGTTGGAAAGCTGGTGATTTGTTTTCTCTTGCTCAATATGAAGCTGGCTGAAGAGATGATGGACTTCGGCAGAAGTGGCATATGCTGAGTTCGCAGCTGACAATTGATGAATCTGCCCTTGCAGTGAGTTCATGTGGTTTACCATGGTCAGCTGGAGTTCAGCCAACTTTGTTATAGAGTCCTGCCTGGGCTGTTGAGATTGCAACGAAGTCATGACACTCAGAAGATCCTTCAAACCTTTGATCTCAGTTAGAAGCTGAGTGACAGATGAACAGTAGTAAACCCAACGGCATTGGTACTGGTTTGATGGAGGTCTTGGATAAGAGCTTGAGCTAAGTCAACGATTCTTCGACCAGACTCAGAGGCATCCAAATAGCTTAAGGATCCATCATTTGTTGACCCAGATGCCGGAGGAGGAGTAGAACCGAATAAAGGCGGTGTTTGGTTCTGCTCATCATTAGAAGGAAGTGGAGGATCGGTAGAAAGTGTTACTTGCTCAGTGTCAGGCTGAAGCTGACTGGATTGTGGAAGCTGAGGAAGTTCAGTGTGCACCTGAGCAGGTAATTACTTGGCTTGCTCAATGTGTTGAGGAGTGGAATCTTCGAGCACTTGCTCAACATTACTTTGGTTGGCGGAAGCATTTAAGTCGGCATGTTCCTTCGGCTGAGAAACAGAGGCTTGATTTTCTTATTGCTCTGGTTGAGACTCAGGAGGGATTGAGAAGTACCGAAGATGTACATCTGTAAGGTCAGAGATCTCATCCCTTAGTGGTGAGTCACCCATGAGGTCAATGACGGGTGCTTGAAAAGCCTTCTTCTTCCTCAGTCTCTTTAGCTTTGGAGGAGTAGGTTCACAAGGAATGGACTCAATGGAGTCAGTGGGTGAAGCTTCCCTTTGAACAGCGGGAGCATTTGCTGTGTGCTCAGTTTCTTCTTCGTCAACCAACTTAGTGTTGATTGGTTCAAGGTGCTCATCATCAGCTGTTTCTTCAGTGTCATCCTGACCACTTTCTTCTTCTTCAGACTCATCATTCAGTTCTTCTTCCTCAAACTGTTCCTCCAGTTCTTCCTCGACAAACTGACCACCCAGTTGGTCTTGTTCTTCCTGATCATCTAACTGTTGCTCAGCGTCAACATCTTGACTTTGTACATAGTGTGAGTTAGGAGGAACGACGACATCAGTTGGTAGTGCATCGATAGGTCTCAACTCAAAATTGAGCTGCTTCTTCCTCTTCCTTAATGGTTGGTCATCAACCTCTCTTTCTTCTATCTCAGGCTCAGCTTGCCTAGGTCTTTTCTCAGCTGACCTAGATCCACCCTGTCCTTGTTGAATCTGAGGCTTAGTTCCTCCACATAAAATTTTAACCTTCTTTGGGGCAGAAGCAGCAGCTTTAGAGGTGCTCAGGACAGCTTTCCTCTTTCTTTGAGTTCATCCCTTTCGAGTCACTGCCCCCTCAGCGTTCTGGACAGCTTCCCCTTTTCCTTTCTTCGGCACAATAGGTTGATCATATGCCAAACCGAATAGGGCACCAGCTATAATCTCGGTTCCCCGAACTTGGATTTCCGCAATCATGTCCACATTGTGATCCTTGAGGATTCGGGTGATGAAGGAGCCTAACCTAAGGGTTCCTGTACTTCGTAGAAACCCACCGATTATGAATACGGGCATGTTTATCGGTGTGTAGGTCAGCATGTGCCATATAAAACACTGCTCAAAATTGGTTGCTGAGTTGGTGCAGTTGATTTTAGGGAAAAGGAAATTGGTCAGTATGTAATGGGCCATCTTTTGATGCCGACCTATGGAAGTGCTCGAGATTTCACCTACATGACCCTCAGGTTTACAGAAGGTCTGAACGTAGTCGGGTTTCTCATGGTCACCAGATTTACGAAGTATAACTCCTTCGTTTTTCAGCTTGAACAGTGAAGCAAGATATGCAGGGTTGATGAAGATGTCCTTTCCTCGAACATGGGAAGCTAGGTAGTTCCGGTCATCATCGGTGACCTTTAGGTTGGCATAGAATTCTCTTACCAGCTCAGGGTAAGTAGCATCGCGAACTGAGAATAGCTCGGTCCAACCATTGTTCTTGATCCACTCACAAAAAGGTTGCTCGGCATTCACGAATCCCTGTGAGAACCATCGTGAGTGATCAATCTTAAACCCCCTCACACTCTCGAAGACCTGAGTGTAGGTGCGTTCTGCTACTTTCTTGCCCTTGTCCTTTTGCTGTTGTTTCCCCTTGGAAGAGGTGGCTTGGGCAGCTTGAGCTTTCTTGCTCGGCGTAGTAACTCCAGCGTGGTCACGCTGAGTAGGAGAAGTGGGATTGTCATCGGAGCGGTTATGGGAGAGACCGGTGTTGAAACACCTTTCCACAGGATTTTGATTTGACAAAATTAATTAAGTGAAATTAAATATTCTATAACACATTAAGTTTAAATGCTTTGATTTATTGTTACTAATGTGTTTGTTCAATGTTGAGTTTATAATTGTTATAAGACATAAAGATCATAAGGCCCAAGCCCTATATGGAAGTCAAAGCCCAAGTCAAACAAGCCCAAGATCACTCAGCCCGCGTATTTCAAAACGCTGCCGTTGAGTATTGAAACGGAGCTCACCAATGAAGGATCGAGAAGATCCACGTAGACAACTTCGGTATGAAGCTGCTGAGCTGTCTCGACAAAACGTACAAGACAGCCGCTGACTACAAAGCAGCTTTCAGACAAAGTATTTCCTCTTTTAGTAAAGATCAGAAGACGCAGCAAGCTGTCTGGTTGACGTTACCTAAAATGGAGGAACATACTGTCACACTGACCGAAGAACAGAAGATGCTAGAATCTGATTGGCCAAGAGAACTGCTGACAGACTGAGTGAAAATGACCTGTAGCCGTTTCCCTCCAACGATTATTTCGAAATTCGAAATAACCAGAAGCTCTCACAGCTCTCTATAAATAGAGCATTCAGAATCCACATTCAACAGAGAACTTTGAGCAAAAGCCGTTACGCTGATCAAACGTGTACAAAAGTTCTTCATCAAAAGCAAAGCAAATTCTTACACCACAAGCTTATTCATTTGTGTAAAAGTCTAGAGTGATTGATCCTCAATCATCTAAGGTGTTCTAGCAATTGTTGTTTAGGACAAATCTTAATCATTTCTAGGAATAGAAAGGAGAGGCTGAGTACTCGGTTTTAAGTACTCAGCGGAGAGATTAGGATTGAGTAGAAGTATAGAGGAAGGTACTCTTGTCATACTCAATTGCTGATATTGTAAAAGGTTTGAGGCTCTACCTTTAAAGAGCTCAGTAGAGGATTTGAAATCTCGGAAGTGTTCCGGGGACAGGACGTAGGCTTAGAAGAAGCCGAACCTGGATAAATCTGCTGAGTGAAGTATTTCTAAACCTTAACTCCTTATTTATACTGCTTGCTTAAAACAAACTAAAACTGACCAAGTAAAAGAGGTCAAGCTGAGTTGTGCGCTGCCAACGAATTAGTTCAGGAATAGACTCTAAGTGCTATTTCCTGACCTAAGCAACGGAACTGACCTAGTCACTAGTTGACTAAGCCAGAGTCTTGTCGATTGATCAGCGCCGCTGTCATAAAATCTTTTCTTAAGAAAAAGAAATTTGCCCTAATCTTTAAAAAAGGTCAAATAGTTCCTAACCCCCCCCCCTTGGAACTATATTTGCAACCTTACAAGGGACCAACAAGTGGTATCAGAGCCTAAAAGCTCATTACTAAAGGTCTAACAACCTTGAGTTGATCCATATCATGGGTGAAAACAGCACTCGGTTTCTCCCTGGAAACCAGACAACTCAGATATTACCTGAGGGGCTGTCCATTACAAGGCCTCCCCTATTCTTCGGGTCAAACTATACCTTTTGGAAGAATAGGATGAAGAACTTCATTCAAGCTACAAACATGAGTGCCTGGCTATCTATAGTCCAAGGCCCGTTTGTACCTGTGAAAGTTGTTGCTGGCCAGTCAGTTGTTAAAGCTGAGGTTGAATGGACAGAGGATGATCTCAAGAAGCTACAAAATCATGCTTCGGCTATCAATATGCTTCACTGTGCGCTCGATGCTGCAGAATATAACAAAATCTCAGGTTGTGAGTCGGCACAGGAGATCTGGAAGAAGCTGGAAGTCACCTACGAGGGAACAAACAAAGTAAAAGAATCCAAGGTGAATCAGCAGATGAGACTGTACGAGCTGTTCGAGATGAACAATGATGAGGGCATCTCAGACATGAACGCAAGGTTCACCAACATCATTAATGAGCTCAAGAGACTTGGAAAAATCTTCACTGAGGAAGAACAAGTCAAAAAGATACTCAGGAGTCTTCCAAAAGACTGGCAAGCAAAGAAGACAGCAGTTGAGGAAGCTCAGGATTTAACCACCTACAAATATGACGAACTCATCGGTTCATTGCTGACCCATGAGATATCCATGAAAAACTTTGAGGTGAAGGAAAAATCTGATGACAAGAAGCAGAAGTCACTTGTCATGAAGGCTGACTCCACTGACGGGAGTTCAACTGATGATGAGGAGATGGCCATGTTCACAAGAAAGATGAAGAGGCTGTTCAGGAAGAACGACAAATACTCTAAAAAGCCTTACAAAAAGTTTGATAAGTATAAGGCTGACTCAAGCGACAGCAAATACAGAAAGGAAAGCTCAAAGCCCATTAGATGCTTTGAGTGCCATCAAGATGGCCATATTAAGTCAAACTGCCCCACGCTGAGGAAAGACAAGAAAAGTGGGAAGAAGGCAATGGTGGCTACTTGGAGTGACAGTGATGAATCTTCATCAACAGAAACTGAGGCCACCGAGTCAGCGAAGATATGCTTTATGGCTGACGAACTTGCTGAGCCATGCATTTCTGAGCATGCTGACCAATCTGATGAGTCAGATAATGAAGAGCAATTTAATGAGGTAATCTCACTCTCTCAACTCATAAATGAAATGGGTAACGCCCTGAGTGATCTCTATACACTTGTTAAAAAGTGTAACAGGAAGATTAAAGCACTCAGCCGGCGCTGTGATGAAGTAGAAGAGGTCAAACTGAGTGACCTCAGATATCTTCTTCAGGACAACTCAGTTTTGCATGAAAATATGAAAACCATTCATGAGTCTGTCTCTGAAGTCCAGTCAGTTTCAAAGAAACTGAGAAAGGATGTCACAACCATTCAGAACCAATTAAAGGTTCCAAACAAAAACAATTTTCCGTTGAGAACTCAATATCAAGGTACACAGTACCAAGGTACTCAGCAGAGACGAAATCCCCAGCGAAGAGTCCAATGTGACTTTTGTGGAAAGTTAGGACACACTACTAAAGTGTGCTGGCACGCTCAGCACTGGGGTGCTGACAAGTCAGTAAAAAATCCTAAACAGAAGGTCAGTTGTGACTTCTGTGGAAAGAATGGCCATACTGTCCATGTATGTCGCCATAAAATAAAATATGATGCTATACATGTTGCACCTAACAAGTCAGGACCCAAAAAGAATTGGGTACCTAAAAGTAACTAGTTACAATGCAGGTAAGCCTGAGATGTGCCGAGAAGTCAAAGATGTGGTATATTGACAGCGCATGCTCAAGGAATATGACGGGTGATGAAACTCAGTTCATCACGTTTGAACGTAAACGAGGAGGGAGTGTAAGTTTTGGAGACAACAAGAAGGGTAAGATAGTAGGCTCAGGAATCATCGGAGGTAACCCTACTATTGAATCTGTCTCCCTAGTCAGCGGACTCAAATATAACTTACTCAGCGTAGCTCAGCTATGTGACAATGGGAGAAAAGTTATATTTGATGCTACTGGATGTAAAATATACGAGGGTAAAACTAATGAGTTAATTTTAACTACCCCTCGGATAGATAATGTCTTCATGCTGAACCTAGAAAAGAAGTTTTCAAAAACTGTATGCTTAGTCACAAAGGAAGAAAATTCCTGGCTATGGCACAGGAGACTTGGTCATGTAAGCATGGACCTCCTGGCCAAATTAGCAAGAAAGCAATTGGTTGAGGGACTGCCTGAACTTAAATTTCAAAAAGACCAACTATGCCACGCTTGCCAAGCTGGAAAACAAACCAAACAATCTTTTCATAGTAAAAACATTGTCTCAACTAAACGTCCGTTAGAGTTACTACACTTGGATCTCTTTGGTCCAATCCAGCCGCTGAGTCTGGGTGGAAGAAGATTTTCCTTGGTCATTGTAGATGATTTCTCTCGGTATACGTGGGTTATCTTGCTGACCAGCAAGGATGAGACCTTTGAGACATTTTCAAACTTGGTTAGAAAAATTGAAAATGAAAAAGACCTAAAAATAGCTCATATCCGTAGTGATAACGGTGGAGAATTCAAAAACCAAAAGTTTGTTGAATTCTGTGAAGCCAGGGGCATTGACCACAATTTCTCCGCTCCTAGAACGCCTCAACAAAATGGGGTTGTTGAAAGGAAGAACAGGACTTTGGTTGAAATAGCCAGGACAATGCTGGATGAGCATAGGCTTCCTAAGTATTTTTGGGGAGAAGCTGTTAACACAGCATGCTATATTCTAAATAGGACTCTAGTCAGACCTATACTTAAGAAAACCCCTTATGAACTTTGGAAAGGACGAAAGTCCAACATTGGATACTTTTGTGCCTTTGGCTGTAGATGTTTTATTTTAAATACCAAAGATAGCTTAGCCAAATTTGATTCAGAAGCTGATGAGGCTATCTTTCTAGGCTACTCAACAAACAGCAAAGCATACAGAGTTTTTAATAAGAGAACCCAAGTATTAGAAGAATCTATACATGTGCAATTCGATGAAACTGACCCTGCAGGAAGATACCAGCCGCTGATAGAAGATGAACCAAACTCAGCACCTGCTGATCAAGAACCAGCTACTGAGTCATTCACTAAACGGCTGACCAAGAGTAAGAGTGAACCTAAAATTACTTTCACTGACCAATCTACTTCTGCAGAGAATGTTGAAACACGAGTAGAACAAGACATAAATCTACCCAAGGAGATAAGAGTCCCAAGAGGGCATTCAGAAAATGCAATTCTTGACTCAGCTGGAAATACGCTGATGACAAGGAATCAACTAAGGAAGTATCTCGGCAATGTAGCTTTCGTCTCAGTTCATGAGCCGAAGAACTTTGCCGAAGCTGAGCATGACGAATTCTGGATGAATGTCATGCAAGAGGAACTCGACCAATTCAGGAGGAATAATGTATGGGAGCTAGTGCCACATCCAAGGAGCCAAAAGACCATTGGAACGAGATGGGTCTTCAGGAACAAGCTGGATGAACAAGGAAACGTAGTCAGAAACAAGGCAAGACTTGTAGCTCAGGGCTACAGTCAGCAAGAAGGTATTGACTATGGTGAGACCTTTGCCCCAGTGGCAAGGCTAGAAGCAATTAGGATTTTATGTGCATATGCATCTTACATGAATTTTAAACTGTTTCAAATGGATGTTAAGAGTGCATTTCTTAATGGAGTAATAAACGAGGAGGTTTATGTAAATCAGCCTCCAGGGTTTGAGGATCCTAAGTTCCCAAACCACGTTTACAAACTCAAAAAGGCTATGTATGGCCTCAAGCAAGCACCACGTGCTTGGTATGAGAGGTTGACCAACTTTTTACTGACTAGAAACTATGTCAGGGGTCAAGCTGATACAACCTTATTCATTAAGAGAAAGGGTAAAGTTACCCTGCTGGCTCAAATATATGTAGATGACATTATATTTGGTGCTACTAATGAATCTATGTGCAAGGAATTTAGCAAGCAAATGCAGACTGAATTCGAAATGTCAATGATGGGAGAACTCAACTTCTTCCTTGGACTTCAAATTAAGCAAGGAAAGAATGACATATTCATCAGTCAAGCTAAATATGCCAAGGAGATATTGAAGAAATATGAACTAGAACATTGTAAGCCAATATCCACTCCTATGGGCACTGACATTGTCCTCTGTGCTGATGAAAATGGTAAGTCAGTAGACAGCAAGTTGTACCGAGGTATGATTGGCTCTTTACTTTACTTAACAGTAAGTAGACCGGACATTCAGTTCTCAGTATGTTATTGTGCTAGATATCAGGCTAACCCTAAGGAATCCCATTACATAGCTGTAAAAAGGATCCTTAAATATTTGCAAAGCTCAGTTAATGCAGGTTTGTGGTATCCAAATACTCATGACTTTACACTCATTGGATACACTGACGCTGACTATGGCCGAGACAAGTTGGAAAGAAAAAGCACCTCTGGAGGATGCCATTTCCTAGGAAGCTGTCTTGTATCTTGGTTCAGCAAGAAGCAGGCGTCAGTAGCCCTGTCCACAACTGAAGCTGAGTACATTGCTGCTGGAAGCTGTGTTGCTCAAGTCCTATGGATTAAGCAACAGCTTGAAGATTATGGTGTTCAAACAAAGACAATTGAAGTTAAATGCGACAACAAAAGTGCAATTGACCTCTCAAAGAACCCAATCCAGCACAGCAGAATGAAGCATGTCAGCATAAGACATCACTTCATCAGAGATCATGTACTCAAGGAAGAAATCAAGCTGACTTATGTACCAACAGATGAGCAGCTCGCTGATATCTTTACAAAGCCTCTAGCACGAGAGCAATTCAGCATACTGAGAGAAGCCATTGGTATGTTTAATCCACTGTCTTAAATTCCTAAGTAAAAATGTGATATGATGCATGCTGAATGAGTGATACCATACTGTGTCTAAAGATTTTATTCAAAATCACATGCCCAGAAATAAATGCACACTGAGTGAGTTATCTCATGCCGAGTAACTAACCTCTAAAACTATCCGTTGAACAAAACTGACTACTCAGAATATGAAACGTTTATATCAACAAACGCTGAGTAAAAGTAATTATTAGCATTTAATGCCACCACACGCGTAATGACACCTGTACTGCTCATGCGCCGAATACGTCTTAAAGTGTCATAAATGTCAGATTTTCTGCCGATTGGACAACCCAAGGGCAAAACCGACCAAAATTCAAATGGAAATCCAAGTTAAAAATCTATAAATAGTGGATATTAACCCACTACCTTCTCTTCATGTGCACTGAACTTTAGAAAGCTTCAGAATTTTCCTTAAGCACTTAAGAGCTTCAGAACTTCAAAAAAAAATGTCCTTAAACAAAAGTACCTTCTCTCCAATCCTCAAATCCACTGATCAGGCTGGTCCTTCAACTAGCATGGTAAGAAGGATGATCAAGGTACACTCTTGGGCCAAGAATCATGAAGTACTAAGGAGTCGATACTTTCACTCTGGTTTCGTCTCTTCTGAGAAACCATTCTGTGAATGGATCAAAAAGAACAAATGGAAAGGTCTCTTCTCTCTTTCCGGACAAATCTATCCCACGATAGTGAGAGAGTTCTACTCCAACCTGCACGTTGATGCAGATGACTCTGACTACTTAGAGACCACAGTTAAAGGTCAAAAGATAGTGATAACTCCTGAATATCTAGCAACACTGCTAGATATACCAAATACAGGGATCCAGTTCAGGACAACAAAGGAGCCAATACCAAAAGCCATCGCAGAAAAGATGAAAGGGTTCTGTAAACCCAGAGACTACAAAGGAGAAGTACCCAGCACCTGCATGGGCAAAAATCAGAAGATGGTCCACTTCATGCTGACCAACTTCATCTTTCCTAAACTCAGCTCACCCTCATCCGCCTCCAACTTTGAACAATGCTTCATCTGGCACATGCTGACCAGCACTCCATTCAATCTCCCTGTCTTTCTGGTCGGAGCTTTTCAACGAAGTGGAAGGAAGCTCTGTTTGGGTTCTCTCATCACAAAGATAATACATGACAAGAATATAGAGACTATAGGTGAAATAAGTTCATCAGGAAATGTTATCACTGCAGGTCTGCTGAATGGACTATCACATAGTCAACCCCTGAAAGGATATGACGAAAATGGAAGCACTGAGAAGGAGGATATTATGGCTGAGATTGAGCAACCCATTGGAGAAATGGAAAATCTAACAGATCTGGATAATGCTATAGCTAATGTTATGGCTGAAACTGCTCAATCTGATGAGGGTACAGAACCAACACATGAACCTCAAACTGAGTATACTTCTACTGTGCCATCTGAGATTGCTCAAACTGAGAAGAAGAAGAAAAAGGGAACCTGCTCGAAGGATATTCGTACTGTCCCAAGAAAGGTAAGGCTAATGGAAGGAAACAAGAAGAAAGCTGATCAGGACCTAGCTGAGTCAGCTCAGAAGAAAATGAGAACAGAAGAAGAAACTGTTCTTGAGCCCCACATTACCCAAGAAGGTTCTCCACAAAAACAAGCCTCTGTTCCTCAAAGTGAGAAACAAGCCAAAACCCCTGCTAGTCCAAAAGAAGCTCAAATCCCACCTCCAACTCAATACCAGAGCAACTCAGCACCTGAAGTCAACACACCCCATAGTCCTGATGCTACTCAAGGCACTCAGTGCGAGCCCACTCCTACCAAATTTGCACACCTAGGTGCTACTGAATCAGGACGGCATGTCATTGCCTCAGTTAACACTCTGCTTCAAGAACAAATTCATTCTCCACCAATCCATAACCAGTCCACTCACGATCAGTCCTCTCATCCATCTGTAACTCACCAAATTCTGCGTGAAATTCATGACTTGATCAACCACTTCTCTTCGGTTCAGACGCAGCAACCAACCCAAGCTCAAATGACCAAAATGACCGAACTCATGTTGACTATGGTCAATCACATGAACTCTTTGGAGGGTCAAATTCGTCTGCTGCAAGAACTCACCAAGTCCACTGCCCCATCCGTCAATTTGCCTACTGCTGCTGGCAAAACGGGGGAGAAAAGTGGCAATTCAGGAGAAGGAACTCAACGTTAGACGTTAGAAGTTAGGGAAGAAGTTAGGAAGGAATTTAGAAGTAGTTAAGAATTCCTTATGTGTCTGTTCTTATCTTTTTTTTTGAAAGCAATTAAATATGTCTAACTTCTTTTGGTTACTTATCCTGGTTATATATCCTACATGCTAAGTATTATCTGAATGCATGCTGCGTATAAAAATTAATGTTTGAACTTGTCTAATATAAACCATTGAACAAATAAATTACTCAGCGCTATGCTCTGTCACTATACATTACTTCCGCTGAATACTGAGTAAAATAGAATATGACCCATAAGCTGACCTATACCTGAAAACTGATCTTAGACTTATTCAATTAAACCTTAGAATGTTTAGAATAAAACTAAGTCAGTAGCTCAGCCCTAACGGGGGAGTTCACTTAATCAATGAGGTCAACTATCATGGAGGAGCTCAACGCTGAGTTCCTTGCTGATTAGTTTTGCCAACATCAAAATGGGGGAGTTTGTTGAAACACCTTTCCACAGGATTTTGATTTGACAAAATTAATTAAGTGAAATTAAATATTCTATAACACATTAAGTTTAAATGCTTTGATTTATTGTTACTAATGTGTTTGTTCAATGTTGAGTTTATAATTGTTATAAGACATAAAGATCATAAGGCCCAAGCCCTATATGGAAGTCAAAGCCCAAGTCAAACAAGCCCAAGATCACTCAGCCCGCGTATTTCAAAACGCTGCCGTTGAGTATTGAAACGGAGCTCACCAATGAAGGATCGAGAAGATCCACGTAGACAACTTCGGTATGAAGCTGCTGAGCTGTCTCGACAAAACGTACAAGACAGCCGCTGACTACAAAGCAGCTTCCAGACAAAGTATTTCATCTTTTAGTAAAGATCAGAAGACGCAGCAAGCTGTCTGGTTGACGTTACCTAAAATGGAGGAACATACTGTCACACTGACCGAAGAACAGAAGATGCTGGAATCTGATTGGCCAAGAGAACTGCTGACAGACTGAGTGAAAACGACCTGTAGCCGTTTCCCTCCAACGATTATTTCGAAATTCGAAATAACCAGAAGCTCTCACAGCTCTCTATAAATAGAGCATTCAGAATCCACATTCAACAGAGAACTTTGAGCAAAAGCCGTTACGCTGATCAAACGTGTACAAAAGTTCTTCATCAAAAGCAAAGCAAATTCTTACACCACAAGCTTATTCATTTGTGTAAAAGTCTAGAGTGATTGATCCTCAATCATCTAAGGTGTTCTAGCAATTGTTGTTTAGGACAAATCTTAATCATTTCTAGGAATAGAAAGGAGAGGCTGAGTACTCGGTTTTAAGTACTCAGCGGAGAGATTAGGATTGAGTAGAAGTATAGAGGAAGGTACTCTTGTCATACTCAATTGCTGATATTGTAAAAGGTTTGAGGCTCTACCTTTAAAGAGCTCAGTAGAGGATTTGAAATCTCGGAAGTGTTCCGGGGACAGGACGTAGGCTTAGAAGAAGCCGAACCTGGATAAATCTGCTGAGTGAAGTATTTCTAAACCTTAACTCCTTATTTATACTGCTTGCTTAAAACAAACTAAAACTGACCAAGTAAAAGAGGTCAAGCTGAGTTGTGCGCTGCCAACGAATTAGTTCAGGAATAGACTCTAAGTGCTATTTCCTGACCTAAGCAACGGAACTGACCTAGTCACTAGTTGACTAAGCCAGAGTCTTGTCGATTGATCAGCGCCGCTGTCATAAAATCTTTTCTTAAGAAAAAGAAATTTGCCCTAATCTTTAAAAAAGGTCAAATAGTTCCTAACCCCCCCCCTTGGAACTATATTTGCAACCTTACAAGGGACCAACAACCGGCACCGGAGATGTTTAGAGAACCGTTCGTCATATTCTCAGAGAAGTTTTGGGAAGTTTGGGAATTTTTTAGAGAGAGAGTATGAATGCCAAAGATTTCTAAGCGTAAAGAAATAAAAGTGGGAATTCATCCACTATTTATAGAGATGTTGAGTTAATCCAAGGAGTTGGGTTGTCCGTTTTACCTCGAGATTCTCAATCGACAAAGATTCTGGCATTTATGACACATATGGCGCGTGTATTTTCTAATTATAGCCTATACGTCATCCTAGGTGGCTATTTAATTCGCGTGCTTTGCATTAAAGTTTGCAACGGCTCTTCACTCAGTGTTAAGAATTTCAAGCGTTTAAAATTCTGAGTAGTCAGTGTTATGCAAAGGAATAATTCTTATGCTTAGTTGCCCAGCTTAAGATAAACACACAGCATGCAATAACATAAATCATTCAGCATGATAATTCACTCAGCATGCATACTATACTTGAAATTTATTGAAGAGGATTAAACATACCAATGGCTTCTCTAAGTATGTTGAATTGCTCACGAGCCAGTGGCTTTGTGAAGATATCAGCAAGCTGCTCATCCGTTGGGACATAGGTCAGCTTGATCTCTCCTTTGAGTACGTGATCTCTAATAAAGTGATGTCTGATGTGTGGTTCGTCTAGCTGTGTTTACGGATGTAGTGTGATATGAGTGTGCTATGGTACTATGGATGTGGTCTTTCTAATTGCTCTAAATTCACTAGACGTCACTACTTAGGGGCAAGTGTACCCCGTCGTATCAAGTAATAATCCGGTTAAGACCAGGTATTGAATCCACGGGATTTATAACTACAAGTATTAGACGACTCGGTTTCGTATGTTATTTAAGCGGTAATTACTTTGGGGTTAAGTAAGACACAACTACACACTATTCCTCACTATTGGCGACACAGATTTATGTAGCTAAAACTCTATGAAGTGGGATGAATATGATAAGTTATAGCCATGATAAATAATGACTCTAAACGTATACGGATAATAGTTTACTCTTGCAAAGACGACCAAGTGTAGTAGAACTGACCCGTGAAGCACTTAGACTACGTGATTCCTAGTCAAGGCATGTCTAATGCGGGGGAATTAGAAACTAGGGCCCGTAAGTTTCGTGGCTTGTCAATTCCTACGGTTTCCGGTTTGTCACTTCCGGTAAGGCAACACCTATATAACTCCCTAAAGATAGCCCGAATGGCGGCGGTAATCGCGTTCTCCTACACAATAATCAATTATCAATATCAAAACAAGCAATAAACATTAACACATAAAGGAAAATAGAGATTATAAATCATAAATTATAAATATGGAAAGTGATTAGATGAGATACAACCAAGCCTAGTACATAGGAAGAGTACAAGCTAATTAGCAAGTAAAAAGGGAGAATTCGCCCTTGGAACTAGCTAAACGGACTCAAAGCCGTCTCCTAGGTCGTGGAGGTGGAACTCTCGAGCTTGGTGATGAATGGTGGAACGGGACGTCAATGGAACGCCGGAACAACGAACAAGCTCTCGAGGGGGAGAGTTTAACTTACAAAATCTGAATCTAAATTACAAGGAAAGAAAAGAGTATAGTGTAGCTCTCTAGTATGTAATTTGCGTCTCAAATGAAGTTCAAGAGCTTCTTATTTATAGACATCAAGCAAGGGCAAGTTTGTAATTTCACAAAGCAAAAGTATGGAGCAACATTATTTGGTACATAAATCCCATGATACGCCCCGCGTAAATGCCCATTCCGTCAGAAATCTCCTGCATGTGGACCAATTCTATGTCTTGTTGTCTCAAACACGCCCTGCGTAGCTGAAGTACGCCCCGCGTAAATGAGTTTCTGAGATTTTATAGCTTGAATTGGAGCTTTTACGCCGTGCGTAGCTGAAGTACGCCCAGCGTAAAGGATGATACGCCCCGTGTAAAAGATGATACGCCCCGCGTATGGAGAGTTGACTCCGGGAGACAATGCAGTCTGACTTTCAGGATTAGGCCAATTATTTCTGACATGTGTCATACGCCCCGCGTAGGGTGGCATACGCCCCGCGTATGCTGAGTCAATTCCACATGGTGTCTGCGGATAAGGCAATTATTGCTGACACCATGTTTTACGCCCCGCGTAAAGGATGATACGCCCCGCGTATTTGAGTAGATTTTTGCTCCTTGCTCGTACCTGAAATACAAATCTTAAGAGCCGAGTTAGCTTGACGTTTTTATTTTCTAAACTAATCAAAAACACGGAAAATTAACTGAAGGTACGAAATTTATTCTTATTTCTTTATTTTATCAAAATGCTTTATTTTTGTAATTAAACTTATTTATTTCTTCTAAAATTAAACCGTAAATCACGCTAAAAGATAGGGACGAAACGCCCCTATCAATGTCTTATGTTGACATGCTTCATCCTGCTGTGTTGGATTGGGTTCTTTGATAAGTCAATGGCACTTTTGTTGTCACATTTGACTTCAATGGTTTTGGTCCGAACGCCATAATCTTCAAGCTGTTGCTTAATCCATAGGACTTGAGCAACACAGCTTTCAGCAGCAACGTACTCAGCTTCAGTGGTTGACAGGGCTACTGACGCCTGCTTCTTGCTGAACCAGGACACAAGACAGCTCCCAAGGAAGTGGCATCCTCCTGAGGTGCTTTTTCGTTCAAGCTTGTCTCGTCCGTAGTCAGCGTCAGTGTATCCAATGAGTGTGAAGTCATGAGTATTGGGATACCACAAACCTGCATTCACTGAGCCTTGCAAATATCTAAGGATTCTTTACTGCTATGTAATGAGATTCCTTAGGGTTAGATTGATATCTAGCACAATAATATACCGAGAACTGAATGTCCGGCCTACTAGCAGTTAAGTAAAGTAGAGAACCAATCATACCTCGGTACAATCTGTTGTCTACTGACTTGCCATTCTCATCAGTGCAGAGGACAGTGTCAGTGCCCATTGGGGTAGACATTGACTTACAATTCTCAAGTTCATACTTCTTCAATATCTCCTTAGCATACTTAGTTTGACTGATGAAGATGCCATTTTTCCCTTGTTTGATTTGAAGTCCAAGGAAGAAATTGAGTTCTCCTATCATTGACATTTCAAACTCAGTCTGCATCTGCTTACTAAATTCCTTGCACATTGACTCGTTAGTGGCACCAAAAATAATGTCATCAACATATATTTGAGCCAGCAGGGTATCTTTACCCTTCCTCTTAATGAATAAGGTTGTATCAGCTTTACCTCTGACATAATTTCTAGTCAACAGGAAACTGGTCAGCCTCTCATACCAAGCACGTGGTGCTTGCTTGAGGCCATACAGAGCCTTTTTGAGCTTATAAACGTGGTTTGGGAATTTAGGATCCTCAAACCCTGGAGGCTGATTAACATAAACTTCCTCGTTTATAACTCCATTAAGGAATGCACTCTTAACATCCATTTGAAACAGTTTAAAGTTCATATAGCTTGCATATGCACATAAAATTCTAATAGCCTCTAGCCTTGCCACTGGGGCAAAGGTCTCACCGTAGTCAATACCTTCTTACTGACTGTAGCCCTGAGCTACAAGTCTTGCTTTGTTTCTGACCACGTTCCCTTGTTCATCCAGCTTGTTGCGGAAGACCCATCTTGTTCCTATGGTCTTCTGGCTTCTTGGTTTTGGCACTAGATCCCATACTTCATTTCGTCTGAACTGATCAAGTTCTTCTTGCATTGCATTCATCCAGAATTCATCATACTCAGCTTCAGCGAAATTCTTTGGCTCCTGGATAGAGACGAATGCTACGTTGCTGAGGTATCTCCTGAGTTGATTCCTCGTCATCAGGGTATTCTCAGCGGCATCAAGAATGGCACTCTCTGAGTGACCTCTTGGTATCCTAATCTCCTTTGGTAGATTGATGTCTTGCGCTGGTTGTGTTTCAACAATCTCTGCAGGTGTAGATTCGTCAGTGAAAGTAATTTGAGTTTCACTTTTACCTTTGGTCAGCCCTTGAGGAAATGACTCAGCGGCAGTTTCTTAGTTAGCGGGTGCTGAGTGTGGATCATCCTCGGTCAGCGGCTGGTATCTTCTTGCAGGGTTAGTTTCATCGAACTCAACATGTACTGACTCTTCTAAGACTTGAGTTCGTTTATTGAAAACTCTGTATGCTTTGCTGTTTGTTGAGTAGCCTAAAAAGATAGCCTCATCAGCTTTTGAGTCAAACTTAGCCAGGCTGTCTTTGGTATTTAAGATAAAACATTTACAACCAAAAGCACGAAAGTATCCAATGTTGGGCTTTCGTCCTTTCCAAAGTTCGTAGGGGGTTTTCTTTAATATAGGTCTAACTAGGGACCTATTAAGAATGTAGCACGTTGTGTTAACAACTTCTCCCCAAAAGTACTTTGGAAGCCTATGCTCACTCAGCATTGTCCTGACTATTTCAACCAAGGTTCTGTTTTTCCTTTCAACAATCCCATTTTGTTGAGGCGTTCTAGGAGCAGAGAAATTATGGTCAATGCCGTTGGTTTCACAGAATTCAACAAACTGTTGGTTCTTGAATTCTCCACCATTATCACTTCGGATGTGAGCTAACTTAAGGTCTTTATCATTTTCAAGTTTTCTTACTAAATTTGAAAACGTCTCAAAAGTTTCATCCTTGCTACTCAGCAAGATGATCCAAGTGTACCGAGAAAAGTCATCTACAATGACCAAGGAAAATCTTCTTCCACCCAAGCTCAGCGGCTGGACTGGACCGAAGAGATCCAAGTGTAGTAACTCTAATGGACGCTTAGTTGAGACAATATTTTTACTATGAAAAGATTGTTTGGTTTGTTTTCCAGCTTGGCAAGCGTGGCATAATTGATCTTTTTCAAATTTAAGTTTTGGCAGTCCCTCAACTAATTGCTTTCTTGCTAATTTGGCCAGGAGGTCCATGCTTACATGACCAAGTCTCTTGTGTCATAGCCAGGAATTTTCTTCCTTTGACACTAAGCATACAGTTTTTGAAAACTTCTTTTCTAAGTTCAGCATAAAGACATTATCAATACGAGGGGCAGTTAAAATTAACTCATTTGTTTTACCCTCGAATATTTTACATCCAGTGTCATCAAATATAACTTTTCTCCCATTGTCACATAGCTGAGCTACGCTGAGTAAGTTATATTTGAGTCCGCTGACTAGGGAGACTGACTCAATAGTAGGATTACCACCAATGGTTCCTGACCCTACTATCTTACCCTTCTTGTTGTCTCCAAAACTTACACTTCCTCCTCATTTACGCACAAACGTGATGAACTGAGTTTCATCACCAGTCATATGCCTCGAGCATACGTTGTCAATGTACCACATCTTTGACTTCTCAGCACACCTCAGGCTTACCGCAGTTGAGTGTTCCTCATCGTCAGATGCAATAGAGGGATCAGCATGCTCAGAAACACATGGCTCAGCAAGTTTGTCAGCCATGAAACAAATCTTTGCTGACTCAGTGGCATCAGCTTCTGATGATGAAGACTCATCACTGTCGCTCCAAGTTGCCACCATTGCCTTCTTGCTGTTCTTTCTTTCTTTCCTTAGCGTGGGACAGCTTGACTTGATATGGTCAGTTTGATGACATTCAAAGCATGTAATGGGCTTTGAGTTGTCCTTCTTGTACTTGCTGTCGCTGGACTCAGCTTTGTACTTATCAAACTTCTTGTAAGGCTTCTTAGAATATTTGTCATTCTTTCTGAACAGCCTCTTCATCTTTCTATTGAACATAGCCATTTCTTCATCGTCTGTTGAGCTCCCATCAGTGGAGTCAGCTTTCATGACAAGAGACTTTTGCTTCTTGTCTTCAGACTTCTCCTTCACTTCGAAGTTCTTCATTGATATCTCGTGGGTCAGCAGCGAGCCAATGAGTTCATCATACTTATAGGTGGTTAAGTCTTGAGCTTCCTCAACAGCAGTTTTCTTTGCTTGCCAGCTTTTAGGAAGACTCCTAAGAATCTTCTTGACTTGCTCTTCCTCAGTGAAGATCTTTCCAAGTCTCTTGAGCTCGTTGATGATGTTTGTGAACCTTGCGTTTATGTCAGAGATTCCTTCATCATCATTCATTTCAAACAGCTCGTACAACCTTTTGTGCTGGTTGACCTTGGATTCCTTCACCTTGTTGGTTCCTTCATAGGTGACCTCCAGCTTCTTCCAAATCTCCTGCGCTGACTCACAACCTGAAATCTTGTTGTATTCTGCAGCATCTAAAGCACAGTGAAACATGTTTATAGCCGAAGCATGATTTTGTAGCTTCTTGAGATCATCCTCTGTCCATCTAGTCTCAGCTTTGACAACCGTTTGGCCATCAATAGTTTCAACAGTAACAAATGGGCCTTGGACTATAGATAGCCATGCACTCATATTTGTTGCCTGAATGAAATTTTTCATTCTATTCTTCCAAAAGGTATAGTTAGACCAGAAGAATAGAGGAGGCCGAGTTATGGACAGACCCTCAGACAAAATCTGAGTTGTCAGATTTCCTGGGAGAAACCGAGTGATGTTCTCAGCTATAGTGGGGATCAGCTCAAGGTAGTTAAACCTTGCACAGTGAGCTTTTAAGCTCTGATACCCCTTGTTGGTCCCTTATAACGTGACAAGTTAGTTCCAAGGGGGGGATAGGAACTATTTAAAAAATTTGTCCGTTGAGGCTGACTTCTTTTCTTATGAAAAGGTTTACACAGCGTCACTAAGTAGATTCAAGACACAAGCTTAGTCAACTTGTGACTAAGTCCGCTTCTTTACTTGAGTCAGGAAATAGCACTTAGAGTTTATTCCTGAACTCAGCTTCTTAGTAAACTTAACTCAGCGTGAGTTCTTTACTTAGTCAGTTTTATAGCAAGCAATATATATTAAAGGAGTTTAAGGGTTAGAAAGATGTTACTCAGCAGACTTATCCTGGTTCGGCCTCTCCGCCTACGTCCAGTCCCCGGAACTCGCGCCGAGCTTTTTGAATTCTCTACTGAGCTCTTTAAAGGTAGAGCACGAAACCTTTTACAGATAGAAGCTGAGTATAACAAGAGTACCTTCCTCTATACCTCTACTCACTCCTATATCTACGCTGAGTACTATAACCGAGTACTCAGCCTCTCCTTTCTATTCTTCTAAAAATGATAAAGTGTTTGTCCTAAACAACGATTGCTAAGACACTTTAGATGATTTGAAATCACTCTAGACTTTTATACAAAGATTAAGAATTGGTGTAAGGTATTTGCTTTGCTTTTCTCACAGAAACTTCAAGTATGAATTTGGTCAGCGTTTCGACTGGTTGAAGATCTGCGTCGATTGAAGCAAATGGATGGCCTTTATATAGTGACACTTGAGGCACCTGGTCATTTCGAATTTCGAAATAACCGTTGGAGGGAAACGGTTTCCTGTCGTTATCACTCTGGGCGTGCTCAGCGTCGTTGGCCAATAGGATTCACGCATCTTCTGTCTTCGTCAGTCTTCGGCAGAATGTTTCGACATTTAAGGAAAAGTCCACGAGACAACTTCCTGCGCCTTCTGAACTTTTACCAAAGTAGAAATACTTTGTCTGGAAGTTGAACATTGTCTGCCGCTGTCCAGACTGCATTGTCGTCCAACTCAGCAGCTTCCACTTGAAGCTTTTGCCACGAAGGCTTCTCGATCATTCTCTTGCTGAGTCGTCGTTTTACTTGATACGGCTTCGTTTTGAACTCTTGAGCCGAATGGTCTTGATGTGTTAATTTGGGCTTGACTTCCACTTTATGGGCCTTTGGGCTTTTTAATCTCAATGTCTTATAAACAATTAAACTCAACATTGAACAAACACATTAGTGTAATAAATCAAAGCATTTAAATTTAATGTGTTAGAATATTTTTATCATTACTTAAATAATTTTGTCAAATCAAAATCATGTGGAAAGGTGTTTCAACATATATTATTGTAGGAAATATTTTTTCCTATTGATACGTAGGATGAGGATTTTCTTGGAATATTTGATTACCTTAGAGCTCATGCTCACAGCTAAAATTTACTAGCTATGCACCGTAAATGATAAAATTATTTAAGATAAAATATCGAACATGGCTCAAACATTCGAATGACATTGTGGATTTATAGAGTATCTTGTTAGTTTTTCGAACTTGGTTGAAAATTTAAATTTATTTAAAATAATCTATTCACCTCCTAAACTTATTAATAACTTGCTGGTACTATTATAAAATGATATACATTTCAAAGATCCGATGGAGATGGAGATGGAGATGGAGATGAAGATTAGACCCTTTTTAGGTTCTTAAGGTTTCATACCAAGGCGTTCACATTTGTTCCCGAAGCAATTAACGTGTTCCACCACCACTAGCATCGCCAGGAAACTAGGAACTTCTTTTAACTTGCGTCATTTGCATCAATTCTTTATTGTAGACTTTTTTATGTCAACCTCTTGGATCCGAACCGAAACAAAGAAATTCTATTATGACCGAACTCAATTCTTTATTGTAACTGACCTCACTAATCATTTTACAACAACAAAAATCTACCAAAACTTAATTGTAAATCTGTCAAATCACATGTTTTTTTCTAATATGCTACTTTCTCTAACTTCACCCATGACTTTAAAATCAAATTCACTCATTAATCAACAAATCAGTCGTGTGTAAGACAAAAATCCAAATCGGATATAACGTTTTGATTCAATTCATACACATCAATTGATTTTTATTAAATATACACTTATTTAAATTGTCTTTTTAAAAAAACCTCTAACTATTAAGAAAACTCTCGAGTACTTTATCTAGGTTTTCGATTTTTTCTTTCGGCTTTTAGCGGGAAGATAAGCCCTTCTTTACTTTGCTTTAATTTTTTTCTTTCTTGAATAAATTTTTGGCTTAATACATCATTTGCTCATGAACTTGTCCAAAAAAGTTGATTGGCCCCCTGGACTTTCAGCATATCCCAAATCGACTTGCTTAAAATGTCCCGATAGCCCCTTTAACTTGCCTAAAATGTAATCAATTAATCACTCGGTTGTTAAAAAAAAAGTAAGCTGCATGAGGAAGGTGTGTTGCATGCGCCTTAGAATGTTATACTTAATTCACAGAATAGATTAAAACATATAAAAAATGAAGTTCTTACTTGTTCAACTGTAAAACTTGTCATATCTGATATTAGAACCTCATAACCTGATATTGGTCGTTTTACTTTTTCAAGACACTTGCAACACATCTTCTGCATGTAACTTATTTTATTTTGCAACCGAGTGATAATTGATTACATTTTATGCAAGTTAAGGGGACTATCTGAATATTTTATGTAAGTTGAGATGGATATCAGGATTTTTTAAAAGCTCAGGGGTCAATCAAGCTTTTTGGACAAGCTCAGGGAGCAAATGATATATTAAGCCTAATTTTTTTTATCATTCTACTACTATAGTAGGTTTGATAGTTTCTCTTTTATTTGAAGTTCTTTATTTTTTTTCTTGTATTTCTCCCTATATGGATGGGCGTGGTGTGTCTCTCTATATGGGCGGTTGTGGTTTGTCTCCCTATACGAGTATTATTATGTTTTCCTTCTGAAATACATAAGAGTTTTTTCTGACATCACATAGATCTAGCTCATCTAAATATTATGAAGTCATTCTCAGAGAAAAAGACTCTCAAATCGATTCTGGGTGGAGTTTGCTTCTAGATGTTGTGCCAAAATAATTTCAAACACTGTCTATTATTGCTCTATCACGATCTATGATATTGACGACGATGCAGATTCAAGCTAATCTGATGTACTTCTTTATTGTAATTTTTCGAGATGCCTAATAACAATTACTTTTTTTCCTAAAAAAAGGGAATAAGTAAAAATTTATTAGTAGATGCGACTAATATAAGAGTAATGATTTTTTCCAATTAAAATTAATTATATTTCTTAATTCTTATGCATTAATGTTGAAAGGCATCTATTATGAAACATAGAGAGTTGATAAATTTAATATTTAATTTCCGTTTTATTTATGACTACTGAAAAGTAGGATTAGTTTTTCCATAAAAAAAAAAAAAAGTAGGATTAGTTTCAAAAGAAAACCCTATGGTTACAATATTTTGCAAATGAAGGACTGTGGTACTTTTTTTATGAAAATGAGGATTGTGTTTGTCGACATTTGTAAATCGATGACTTTTGGATTGACATTGTCAAATTTGACGGTTAACAAACTCAAAATGAAAATTTTCAAGAATTAGAGTTTTTTAATATCATATTTACTATGGAATCACATTTTTTATTTTTCAAAAACATTATTCTTGGAGCTTTGTCTTTTACCTAAACAATACCTAAATGACCTCAAAACTAAAAAGTTGAAGAGTTAAATTTGCTTAAAATACCATTAAGTTCTTTAAAAAATCATTTTGAGGTCGATAACGGTCAAATTTGGCAATGTTAACCTAACAGTTCTGGATTTGTAAATGTCGACAAGCACATTTCTCGTTTTGACAAAAAATACCACAGTCCTCTATCTGAAAAAAAAAGTGTAACCCTTTAAAATATTTTAATATATAAAGGTAAAAGATTTATTTTAAAGTTAAAAGGTTAACTTGTACCCTCCTGAAAGTAGCCATGAGAGGTCGTCACCGGTACGAGCCAGCCCATAATGAAATCGACACCGAAACAGAATCTGAATCTGAAAAAATACGGTGGTGCATATCGTGCAAAGAGGAGTACATTACAACTGATATCGGCATGTGCAACGAATGTTATCATGAAGCGAGTGAGACAAAAGAAGAACTCGAGCGAGGAATAGAAGATCTTAAAGCTAAACTTGCCTTCTTACGACTTTGCTCTCCACTTGACCACACGGACGTTGTTTTAATCGCCTCTTCTAACTCGACTATCCCTATCCCCGCTCATAAGGCCGTTTTAGTGAACCGCTCGCCGGTGTTTAAGTCAATACTCGAGAAGGAGAATGAGAACACGATCACTCCAGAAGCTACTATAAAAATTGACGATGTATCTTATGCTACCCTGAGAGCCTTTGTGAACTACTTATACACTGCTGAAACATGTTTTGATGATCAATTGGCCTTTGATGTTTTAGTGTTGGTTGAAAAATATGAGGTGAAACATCTTAAGACTGAGTGTGAGAAGTTTTTGGTATCTAAATTGAATTGGGATAACTCGGTTATAAGTTATGCATTTAGACACAAATACAATGCTAAGCATTTGGTTGAAGTAGCATTGGCATTGATATTAGAGAATATGGACAAACTTACCGATAGGGAAGAGTATATTGAGCTCTTCGAAAGAGATCCTTGCCTTGCCGTGGAGATTTATGAAGCTTATTTTGTCAAATGCATCAAAACAGGACAATAATTATTTGATAGATAGATGGAGTTTTGAATAGTATTGTTATTTTGACACTTCCCAATGTTGCTATAGATTCTTGCTTTTAGGAATTTATTTTTTTTATTAGTACATTTTGTGGGAAAAATGATAATTTAATTTGTTAATATTGAGGGTTAAATGTTTTGGAGATAGATGGAGTTTCGAATAGTTTGTAAGCCTATCTCCCATGGGGGAGTATTTTTTTTATGGCAATATTGTCACTTTTTGACACTTTTTCCATCTCCCTTTTTTCAATAAGAAATCCAATTTTAAATAATAAAATAATGAAATAGTGGTGAAACTCTTAGCCTAGTGGTTGAGAGCTTACCTATGTCTTGGGAGGTCATGGGTTCGAATCACATTCGGGTCTGGTGGGGATTTTTCTTTCTTCTTTAATGTAAGCGCATTGCGCAAATTTTTTTTTTTTTTTAAAAAAAATAAAAATAAAATAATGAGTTGTGGGACCATAACGGTAACTTTTGGAGTTGCTTAATATTAGATTATTTTTTTAATAAAAGTTGATGAAAGAGAAAATAAAATAATATATTTTGAGACGATGTGTTAAATTTTTGGCAAGTTTTGGAGATACTTGCATGGAGTTGCTCATATGTCAGTGTGGCTAATCCACGAGATCTTGCTAACGGTATATTATAAGTTCAAATTGATTAAAATAATGAATGAAGAATTAAAGCTTAAGTGAAACACTTGAAATGGTTGTGGAGACAAGTAAATCCATTTAAAGGCTTTCAAAAAAAAAAAAAAAAGTAAATGCATTTAAAGTGTCTAGATGATGGTTATTAGAGAAATGAAATCTTATTAATGTTTATTATTAATTACGTGTAACATTTTACTGGTTACACTGGTTTTATTAACGTGAATTAATTCAGTAAGATTAATACGTCATTAAGTGAATAATTCATGAAAATTAATTGAGGGAAAAACAACATTTCAATAGTTTGCCAATGCCTATATGAGTGATTTTTTCTCATTTGGGAAAAAATATAGACAGTTCATTTAAAATAAATTCTTTGGTAAAAATTGGTTAGCTTCTTAAACTTCCGTTTCGATTCGTTCGTCATATTTCTTGATCTTTTGATGGTAATTCACACACATGGTTAGAGTCCGACTCACACTTATATGGATTCTCATAGAAGATTATCCGTTATAATAAAATTTGTCTTAAGTTGTCTGATTTTATGAGAGCTCGGAATCTTGTTCTTTTGTTCATCTAGTTCATCAGAAAATTTATTATATATTGTAATTTTATTATTTATATTTTTTAATTTAAGAAAATTATTATTCTATTTTTATTGTAATTTCTCTGAATTAATATGTCAAAATGATTCTGCATAGCTTGAGGCATGTATGACAACACTGATGGTCATAAAAGCATCTCATATGCTCAAATTAACTAAATTGAAAATTATTAATCTTTACCAAAAATCTTGGTGACCCAATAATTTGATTAGGATCCAGGTTTAATTAAACAAGCTTCATTAATTAATCACCTATTAAAATCTTAATTCACTAAAATTAATTATTAAATTATTAACCTCAATAACACATTAGATACCCTTCAGGAAAAAACAATGAAATAAATTGGCGGCGGCGATGACAAAGACGATCTAAACTGTGCCATGTCTTCATCTTCTACGGCCGGTGAGGCGCCGTTTGCGATTGCCCATCTATTAGAGAGAAAGGCCTTTTCCCGTCTGTATGCTAATTCTTCGAATCCCAAGCGGTCTTCTCCGACGCTATCCTTCGCGGAGGCAGTGAGGGGAAGCGCTAACACCTGAATTCCGGCTCCGTCTGCTCCGCTTGTGTCTGAGGAGGGGGGCTTCAAGGCAGTTAGAATTCCTCAAGGCCTATATGAGGAAAGAATAAAAGAGGTACAGCACTCGGTCATTGGTCGGGTTACGATGAACAAGGGAGATCGACCATGGCGGCATGCCGAGCTAAAGGCAAAACTGAGCCAGGTTTGGAAGAGAGGCTCGGACTGGAAAATGATTTCCCTCGGGAAAGGCTTCTATCAGATTATCATGCCTAATGAATGTGCCCTTCAGGATATATGGGGTCTTGGTGCTATCTCTCTTAAGCCTGGTATTATCAGGTTCTCGCCTTGGTCTCCGGGCTTCAATCCAGAACTGCACAAGTCCACCTCAGCACAGGTATGGGTTCGTTTCTATAATTTACCATGGGAATTCTGGGACACCAGAATCATTGCCAGTATAGCTAGAGCGGTTGGGGTGCCTATCAGATTTGATCAGAACACTGTTAGTGGTGAATTTGGGCATTATGCCAGGGTGCTTATTGATGTGGAACTGTCTTGTGAGATTCAGACCAAGCTCCGAATTGACACTGATAATCAAAAGCATTGGGTCCATTTAGAATATGAAAACTTGCCGGAGCTTTGTGGCACTTGCTCAGCTATTGGGCACTCTTCTTCTCTCTGTCGGAGGAACATTAAGCCTCAAGCCCCGCAGGACAAACAGGCGAAATCAAAATTCAAGGACAAGAAGAAGGTGATCCCTGAGGTAAACTTGAATGTTTCTGACTCTTTGAAGAAGGCGGAGGACACAGGGGACTTTTTTCCGTCAACTCACTCGATGCAAATGGTTATCCACAATGACTTTAAGCCAAATGGCGAGAATGAAGCTGGGAAGGATATGAGGAACTGGGACGACAGCAGTGCGGGTGCCAGCCACTCGGCGTCTGACTCGGAGGAACCACTGCTGAAACTGCCATTGTCACTGCCAAAAGAGGTAAACTTCCTCTCTGAATCTCTTGAATGGACACATCATCTCATTAGATCAAAGAATAGGGACATCATGAATGATTACGCTGCTGAAAGCAGTGATTGGATTACAAAAAGAAAGAAGACTAGGGCCAATTCCAAGTTGAAGGGGCCAGCCAAACATTCATGATTATTCTATACTGGAACTGCAGGGGTATCCAGAATCAGGGTACTCAACGGGCTTTAAAATTGATGTGTAATACTAATCATCCTGACTTGGTTTGTCTGTCTGAACCTATGACTGCTTTTGATAATATTTCACCTCTTTTCTGGAAGTCTCTTGATTTGCAGCTTATTTCTCAAAATAGCGGCAACTCTATATGGCTTTTTTGCAAAACTGGTATCAGTGGTCGATGTTTCACCATCCTTGAGCATGAGCTAATGAAATCTATCAATTCAGACCTGTTGCTATGGGAAATTTCAGCTACAAAATAATCTCAAGAATTATCACTGACAGACTGGCTCCGATTGCCTCTAAAATCATCTCGGATAATCAGTTTGGCTTCATTCCAGGCAGAAGTATACATCACTGTATTGCTGCGGCCTCAGAGGGGGTGAATATGCTTAAAAAGAAGTGTTTTGGAGGCAATATGGCCCTAAAGATTGACATCAGGAAAGCTTTTGACACTCTGGATTGGAATTTTCTTCTAGCGGTGATTGATTCTTTTGGTTTCTCCCTGAAATTTAGAAATTGGATCCTGGAAATTCTCAGATCAGCTAGAATCTCGATTGCTTTAGGAGGAGGCATTAAGGGTTTTTTCAGCTGCTCTTGTGGGGTCAGGCAAGGTGATCCTCTTTCCTCCATTCTCTTTGGGCTGGCTGAGGATTTCCTTGGCAGATGGATCAGCAAGCTGGTGGATGAAGGTAAATTTGACCCTATGATTTACACTAAGGATGTTGGCTTCCCCTCTCACCTCCTTTATGCAGACGACATGATGATTTTCTGTAAAGCTTCGTTGAAGAATATGAAGTGCATCAAGGAAATCTTCAATATGTACGAATCTTTCTCCGGACAAGCTGTCAATTGGGACAAATCTGAGGCTATTTTTGGCAATTATATTTCATCTGTGCGCAGATGCCGTCTCTCGGGCCTTTTGGGGACCAGGACTGCTTCGCTCCCTTTTCTTTATCTCGGAGTCCCGCTGTTCCATGGAGCCCCCAGAACAAGATACCTACAGCCTCTCATTGACCGCTTTCTCAGCAGATTCAGCCTTTGGAGGGGTCGCTCTCTCTCTTTTGTTGGCCGATTGACCCTGATCAAATCCTCTTTGACCGGAGCCCTGGTACATTCCTTTCTAATATACAAATGGCCATGTGCTCTTATTTCTCGAGTTAATAAGGCTGTTCGTAATTTTCTCTGGACTGGGGACAAAGATAAAAGGAAACTTATTACTGTCCCATGGAGTACTTGTGTCCAACATACTGACTCTGGCGGCCTGGGAATAAAGGACTTTAAGCTGTTCAATCTCTCTTTGCTTGCAAAACTTAGTTGGGATTTACTTCAGGGCCAAGGGTTCATCATATCTTTACTCCACCGTTGCTTCTTTGAGGTTTCTGGTCTAGCTAAAAGATGCATCTCAAACTCATCAGTTTGGCCCTCTGTGAAACTAAGTTTTGAAAAGATCAGAAATGAAGCTGTTTGGTGGTTTGGGGAGGCCTCGGGGCTGAATTTCTGGACAGACAGATGGCTTGAGCCATCAGTGGCGGATCAGCTAAATATTCCTAGGAAGCGGCAGGCAAACCTCTTCAGTCCTATGCACGAGTTCAGATCAGATGGGAACTGGACCAACCTGCAAAACTTTCCTGATCTGATCCAAGACAGAATTAAGCAAATTCATGCGTTTGGCAAATCAGACAGCTGCATATGGAAACCGTCTGATTCGGGAAGGTTGACGGCTAGACTTTTCTACCGCGAGCTACAGCCAGGTGCACTGGTAATGTGGAGCAGGTTTTTATGGAATTCTGTGGTGCCTCCGAGACGAGCAGTGACATGTTGGATGCTGATTCATAGGAAGTTGGCGGTCCAGGCTCTGATGCTGAAACGAGGGTTGGCTTTGGCTCAAAGATGTGAGCTGTGCAAGAATGCTGAGGAGTCGATTGAGCATCTCTTCATTACCTGTCGGGTGGCATCGAACCTGTGGAGTTTAGTCTGCAATCTGAACGGCATGGCTTGCTGTACTGCTACTGATATAGCCAGTTTTTTTACAGAGCTGCGTGCTGTCCGAGTAAGGAAATGTCTAAGAAAAGGCTGGAACTTCTCTATCGTTACTTGCATTTGGTTCATTTGGCACATCCGGAATAAGGCAATCTTTGATGATGATCTCCCTTCAATCCAAAACTTGCGTCGTTGCCTGCTGCATTTTATCAGCGAAGGCGCTGTAATGGATGCAGTTCGAGCTCGACCACCGCCCGAGCCGGACATTGCTATCGTCCGTTGGATCGCCCCCCCGGCATACTGGTTTAAGGTCAACACGGACGGCTCCTCGAGCCCTTCTAGAGGCGCATGGGCGGGCGGTATATTCAGGAATCATAGAGGATTTGCGATAGGTTGTTTTGCTTTCCCAATTGAAAACTTGCCGGCTCATATTGCTGAGCTAAAGGCAATTATATACGCAATTGAGTCAGCCTGGGAGAGAAACTGGATAAACTTGTGGATTGAATCGGATTCATCATACGCGGTTCATCTCCTTAACAAAAAATCCTACAACGTCCCATGGATAGTTAGGAAGGACTGGGTTAATTGCCTTCACAAGCTCTCGGACATGAACTGGACAGCCACGCACATCTTCAGGGAAGGCAACCAGGCTGCGGATTGCCTTGCTAATTTTGGGCAATCGGCGGATTCGGCTACTTGGTGGCACTCTGCTCCCCAATTTTGCCAATCTTTTGTTTTTGATGATTTGTGTAACATAGCGCATGTTAGATTTCTTTAATTTCTATTCTTCCCTCTCCCTCTCTTGAACTATTTTCATTTTTTATTAATAATATTCGGATTGTTGGTTGTGCTGGAGGTGCCAACCTAGTTGGGATTTCTGGCCTTCCTTCGCGTCCCAATCTTCACACAAAAAAAAACCTCAATAACACATTAAACATGTTTAACTAATTATCTTTTTAATAAATAGGATTTATTAAAAAGATAATTAGTTAAACAAAATAAATAGAATTTATATTCTTATTTTACAAATTCATACTAATTAATATAAGATCGCCTTTGGCCCTAATTATGATGATTTAGTTCATTTCTAAAGTACAACAACACGTTTTGCAAAAATAGATAATGAAGTTAATGATAATAACAAATAAAAGTAAAGTTTAGAAGAAATTGAATTGACGTAGGTGAAAGAATGGAACTTCCTTATTTTGAATGAATACTTAATTTTTTATTAACTGAACTCCGTAATTAAGTCTTTGAACACACAAAATAAAATAAAATTACAACAACTAAAATTTAATTTTAAATTCTCGAAGAGGAGAATAAAAAAAATAACAAACTAAGAAGAACAATATGAAGAGAAAGCACAAATGTTAATATGGTACCAAAACTCAAATATAATGATGTTCCCCAACCTCTTAATCTACCAAAATGTTATTTAAAGAGGGTTTGCACCAGAAACGAGAGCTGAAAACGTGTGGGGTAAAAGATGAGCTTGCTACAATTCGATGATCTTGGAGAGATTAATTGTGATCTTACCAAGATCATTATTAATCTTTCCCAAAGAGAATTGTCGGGTATCAAATCTCCGTTCTAATGCTCCTGACTTTGCCCTTTTTCCACGAAAACTTTGTGAAAACACTTGAAAAAGCACATTGCGAGAACTTTCCGCAATGTAATTAATATGTACAATTATTAATTTACACTTAATTGAGATAGAACTCCAAGTCGCCTTTCACATTTTACGTTGCCATCTAAGATTTTCTTCATATCATATTTGTATACAAAACCCATCTTTATTAACTTTGAGGAGTCAATTGTGATTTTTTCTCCAGCTTCTCCGATGAATCTAAAAGCAAAATTGCTCCATTAATTACATATCGTATCAATAATAAAAAGCACATTTAACCTAAAATTTTAAAAATGACCTATCATCCCTTGTTTAAAATAATACGATTAACCCATACATCTAAAATGAAAATTTACTAATTAATTACATATCTACTCATTAGAAGCGTAGTTGCCCCTAAAACTATGAAAACGACCAAATAGCTCTTTAACATTGCAAAAAACGATATATGATTATCTTTTAATGGGTTAATTACATGCTTAGCAATTTAAGTATCAGAAAAGGAACGCTATTACCAAAAACCTTAATTTCTTAACATAAAATCCATCACAATCTTAATATAATTTCAATTGTTGTCATTTTGCTTGGATTCTAGCAAATTCCAGTCATCGGAGATGACACGTGAGTGACACTTAAACAAAAAAATTCCACGTGAACATGACAAAAAGAAAATTAGATGTCTCTCATGTGTCATCTTCGATGCATGTATATGTTGAAATCCAAGCAAAAAGATGACGAGTAAAATTAAGATTTTCTATAATATCGTTCCATTGGCGATACTTAGAGAACCATGAATATAACTAACAACCCCAATGTCCAATCTGACACAATAAAAGGGGATTTGAAGAAATCAAAGCGCGTATCACTTTAAGCAAATTCAAGAGTAAGTAGGTCATTGTAAATAAGTTGTTAAGATGAAAAGATAGCTTTAAGCAGTTTTATAGGTGTCAAACTCAATAGGTCATTTTAAGTAGGCTTAATACATCGTTTGCTCCCTGACTTGTCCCAAAATTTTGATTGGTCTCGTGAACTTTCAAAATGTCTTTATAGCGCCTTCAACTTGCTTAAAATGACCTGATAGCCCCTCAATTTGCTTTAAATGTAATCAATTAATCACTCGATTGCAAATAAGTAAGTTGCACGAGGAAGGTGTGTTTCACATGCCCTTTGGAAAAGTAAAACGACCAAGATCATGGTATGAGGTTATAATATCAGATAGTACATATTTTATAGTTCGATAAGTAATAACTTCATTTTTAATATATTTAAATCTATTCTATGAATTATGTAATAACATTCCAAGATACGTGCAACACACCTTCTACATGAACCTTACTTCTTTGGAAACGAGTGATTAATTGAATACATTTAAAACAAGTTGAGGGGCTATTGAGACACTTTAAAAGTTCAAGAGACCAATCAAACATTTTGGATAAGTTCAGAAGGCAAATGATGTATATTAAGATGGTGTTTGGTTGCTTCTTTTCATACTCTTTTTTGTCTTTTCACTTCAAAAGGAAGGGTTTTAGGTGTTTGGTTAGTGACCGTCTGTTTGCCTTTTACATCTGAAAAGCAGTATTGGGTGTTTGGTTAGTGATCTCCTGTTTGTCTTTTACACCCGAAAAGCAGCCGTTTAGAAAAGCAGCATTTTCAAACAGCAATCAGCAAACCGTAACAGCAATCAGCAAACCGTAACAGAAACAACAAGCAACAATAGCAAAATGTAACAGCAAACAGCAAACCGTAACAGCAAACAGCAAACAGCAACAACAAACAGTAGGTAAAACAAACGGGTCATAAACCTTTTAAGTAAGATCAATAGCGAGTCTATTTTAGACGAATTTAAAAGGCTATCGATATATTAAGTCTAAACTTTTCATACTTATTTTGACAAAATAATGAAACATAGTGGAAAGAAATGCTTACTCTTTGGAAATCTTCAACTCAGGATACTCTTGAATGAAGTAAGCAGCAATTTCCAAGCTACTTGGATTAGCAACAGCACAAAGCAACCTTCCTTTAATTTCATGGTTTTCAATGCAGAAAACATGTGCTTCACAAACATCATCAATGTGCACAATTGGAATAGAACCTAAAACTTGTTGCATAAACATTAATCCATGATTATACCCAAATAAAAACCTTGTAATCTGTGAACTCATGGAGGAAACACTCAAAGGCACTGAAGAAAGAAGAGCACTATCTCCCCCTACTAACCCACAAGCTAAAGTTACCACTTCTAGCTTAGCATTCTCAACTTCATTGTATCTTAAGATCTCATGCTCTGCTATTGTCTTTGATTTTAGATAATCCTTCATAATCAAAATAGAATTTTATATATGTTAGTGAAACTGGAAAAATCAGATTGGGAGGAAGACCATGGGAAAAAAAGGGTGTTGCTATTTACCGCCCTCATTTGGACAATTTTACCCTTTTCATAAAAAATTCAAAACTGAAAAATTTGAATTTAAAAAAAAGGCGAAATTTGGCCTAGGCGGATGCCGGATCTGCCCAGCCAATGGGTTGGGCGGATCCCGCACCCACCCAGTCCATTGTTCCATTTTTAGCGATGAAAAATGATAAATTGTTCCATTTTTTGTGATGAAAATGCAAAATTTTTCACTTTTTTGTGACGAAAAATGCAAAATCGTCACAAAAAATATGCATTATTTTCATGATTTTTTGACTAAAAAACGTAAATTTTAATGTTTAGAACTCGTAATTATCCATTTTCGGGGTTTAGGTTGTCACACATTAATTATTTTCATAATTTCAATTATTATTGTTTGGGTTTGTGATTTTGGAGAGAGAATTTTTAGTTTTTAATCAAAATTATGAGAAGGACAAAAATGTCCAAATGAAAGCGGTAACTAGTAAAAATGGGGGCGATATTTAACAATTCAAAAAATAATTCATATGTTTTTATAATTTTTGGATATTCTAGTAGTTGAAGAATGAATTTGTCAGAAATATTTCCTCGTTAACTGCGTCAAAATATGATTAAATTTGACGTGGATAATCACACGCAAGTTTGCAGAGTAGGAGATATGTGTAAGAGTTAGTTAAAGGTTAGATTATCCAAAATTTATACGTTTAGGGGTGTTGTAAATGAGCTGAGCCGCTCATGAGTGGTTTGGTGTTCGGCTTGATAAAAACTCGATTATGTTCGGCTCGATTTGTAAAAGAGCTGAGCTTGAGCATCGGGAAGCTCGCTTCGAAAGCTCACAAGCCAAGCTCGATTATATGTTCATGAACAAGCTCATGAGCAATCTTAATTATAATGTTCATAAACATGCTCGTGAGCAAACTTGATTCGATTATTTTTTTAATAATAACATTTCTATAAAGGGATAAATGTAAAACAACGCAGTTTTGTAGATTTCAAAACTATGTAGTTTTGTGTTAAAAAAAATTCAAATCAATATGATTGTCAACAAAATTAATGAGTTGTTCACGCGTGAAGTTCATTAATTGAATTAATGAGATACTCTCGTTAACAAACTCGCAAATAGCTCATGAACAGAATATTGAGTTTGAGCTTGTCAATTTTCTGACGAGCCAAGCTTGAGTAGGCCAAACCTCGGCTCAGTTCAATTACAACACTATTTAACAGTTAAGGCGTGAAATTGACACATTTGTACTAAAAGTCCAAACTATTTTTCATTGGGATAAAGTATGAAAATATCCTCAATAATGATGACCAAGAGCAAATTTACTCTTAACGTTTAAAATAGTGCAACTTTACTTCTAACATTGGTAGCAAAAAGCAAATTTACTCCTAAGATTGACAAGTTGAGACAATTTGAGAAATAATTCATCGAATTGTTTTCTCAGTCATGAATTTTACCATTTACACTTCGCATGTTCGTTATTTTATCACACAATTAGTAACAGGTCTCAAACATGAATAAATGTGAAGAAAAATTTAAAAAAAATTAAAATTTATACTGTATTTTGTACAAGTTGGAAAAAATCTAAATATTTCGACTGATTTAAAAATATTAATATTCAATTCTATTAAATCATAAAAAATGTGAAATCTTTTTTTTAGAACCAACTGATATGTAACTGTGCAGAATAAGAAACAAAATATGTGTCTTATACAGTTGCGTTCACATGGACCCTGATGACCACGTAAATTTGGTCATTCACCGTTAGATCTAGGTGGATTAAAATCCTAAGGTGGAGATTCAAGATATCCTAAGGCTTATATATAATCCGCCTAGATCTAACGGTGAATGACCAAATTTACGTGGTCATCAGGGTCCATGTGAACGCAACTGGTGTCTTATAATATGTGCGGGTCCATATTACATATGGAAAAATATGTATGGGAGGTCATCCATTTGACATAGAGGGTCGGGTGCTTCTAATAATTTCTCCTAAAATTGACCCAACTTACCCATATTAGGAATAAATTGCTATTAACTGCCAATGTTAGAGATAAAATCGCATCATTTTTAACGTTTGGAGTAAACTTATTCTTGGATATCAATATTAGGGGTATTTTTTATACGTCGTGGAATTTTTCATTTTCTGTTTTTTTTTTTCCAAGTATTTCTTGGATTGGGATATTTGGGTTAATATGCCTGTTTAGAAAACAGAGGCATACATCCATCAGTTACATTGGTGTTTGGAAAAAGAGTTCTTATATTAACACTTGGTCTTCTATGTCACTTGAAGGACTTTCAATTTACATTTGAATATGTGTATTGTGGTGTGCATCGGTATAAAACCGAACCGAACCGAAAAAACCGAATACCGAAATGATCAAAATAATTCACACCGATACCGAACCGAATAATAGGTAAAACCGAATCAAAACCGAACTGAAATATACAGTTCGGTTCGGTTTAAACCGAACAAACCGAATTAAGTTGAAAATAAAAAAATAACAAATAAAAATGACTATATTTTCTCATTAAATTTACCTCAACAACAACCAAAGTTGAAATACTTTCAAAAAAAAAAAAATATATATATTGGGTTATTATCTCAACAATAATAATAAAAAAAAACTTGTAAAATCAAATATATGTGTATATATATATATATAAATGTAAAATATGTGTAATTTGGTGCGGTTCGGTTTTTTTACATTTTTTGTCAAACTGAACCGAACCGAATACCGAAATAGACTTAAAATTAAAACCGATGCCGAACCGAATTGTTAAAAAAACCGAACCGAAAAACCAAATTCAATTGGTTCGGTATGCGGTTTAAACCGCACCGATGCACACCCCTAATTGGGACACCCTTAATAATTAAAACAGTGAGACCTCTTATAATATATCTGAGTGCATGTTACACATAACAAAATATATATGGAAGATCCTCCATTTCACATGGAGAACCAGATGCTTCCAATAATTTCCCGTAGAAAAAAGAAAAACTATTTTTTTCTTATCCCCAGTGTAACAGGTGGATATGTTTTGATCGGTAAAAGTATAAATAAAAATCAGCTTGAGGAATTTAAAAAAAAGAAAAAAAAACATGTTTAGACCGTTAGGGAAAGGAATTTGACTAACATCATTAGACACATCATCTAGTGAACATGATACGTCATTTATTAAACATGTCATGTCATCAAGTCAACATTTCATTGTATCGCGTTAGCAAAGTCAACAAATCAACATTTCACGTCATTAAAGTCAATGTGCCACGTAATTAAAGACTAATATCATTAGTCAAATTCCTTCTTTTACTACTTAGGTAAAAGACAATACCCTTTTGAGAAAAAAAAACAAATTTTAAGTAATAATTTTGAATTATATGAAACTAATTAAATTATTATTTTTAATATATTTTAAGGATTAGAGTTTATAAATTATGAATGCAAAATATATTTTTTAGGGTATAAAAAATACTTTATTTGTGATATATAAAAATAGTGACACATTAAGAATTAAGTTTAATAGTATAATTTAGTTGTAATTTTATAGTTTATCATGATATTCATGTTTAGAGCACAAATTTAAACAAGTGTAAACAAAATATGGAAATACATACCAATACGCGGTCGTTTCCAGAAGAAAATGAGAGATGTAGAGGGGTCCAACACGATTCATCGATATATGATTTGAAGCTCTTTCCGTCTTCATTTAATGGGGAAGCAGCTAAAACACTTGCTGTATAGATTAAACGTTTAACAGTTCTTGACCTGATGCACGCTTCAACTATAGCTTTTGCTCCTTTCACCGTTGCTTCGATTTTGTCTTTATACTATTTTTTAAACAAATATATATAAATTAATAATCACATAAATTATATAAAAAAAATATAAATGATATTAACATTATGGCCTACAAATATGTTAGACATCACACATTGCTAAATAAGGAAACTATATGGCTCCTTAAATATGTGAGACAATCCTTACCCTTTGACGTACCTTTTGGGGTGAGTTAAGCATTTGTTTACATAGTATCAGAGTCATGGTTCAATGTTAGGGCTCTCACTGATATTAGAGTCACGCACCAAATGAATTGGACGTGAAGGGGGCGTTTTAGACATCTCACATTGCTAAATGAGGAAGCTATATGGCTCCTTAAATATGTGAGGCAATCCTTACCCTTTGTGGTATATTTTAGAGCGAGTTAGGTCTTTGTTTACAAAATATATAATTCTTAAGCTATAAAGTTATTAATATTATGGCCTATAAATTTTATTTCTTGACAAAAAAATATATTTGAATTTTATATTATTGTAATATTAAACTTCAATTAATAAACAAAAATATTCTTTAAAAAATCAACAAATATATAAGAAAAACAAAATGATGACATAGACAAAATTGACTACATCGGTTCAGGGTAGTTTGAATTTTTGAACCGAATATAAGTAGGGATGAGCATCAGTTCAGTTAGTAATTGCACCGAAGTTTTTTCTATTTTCATAACCGAAGCGATCCGAATAAGATTGATAATTGAATATTATTAAACCGAACTTTTTTGATTCGGTTCATTATCAACCGGATAACCGAAAACTCATAATATTTAATTTTTGTTTTATTGGTTTTCAAATAATGCCCTTATATAAAAGGTACAACTGAAAAAAATTAAAAGCTACTAAACCAAATTTATATATATATATATAGAAGTATATTTTTTAAGGGTTGGACTTTATATTTTATAAGTTATATGTAAAAGTAAAATTATATTTTATCTTTTCATTAACCGAACAGATAACCGATTATCAAATTCAGCTAAAATTAAAATCGAACCGAATCAAAATGTTAAAATAACCGAACCAAATTAAGATTTATCAGTTAGGTAATTGGTTACCGGTTATTTTACTCACCCCTGAATATTTGAAAAGACAAATACATGTGCAAGCCACTTCATCAATTGCTAATACTTGAGCATCAGTTGTTCACCAAACAAATAAAACAATGAACAACAAGCACATTTTAAAACAAATAAAACATCAACTATATATAAGTAAATAAAAAAATATTTTAATATAAAAATAATAAAAAAATTACTCCATTTTAGATGACAATAATTGAGAAATGAAATTAATTTTAATTAAAAAGATTTTGTTATCATTATATTAATTGCATCTATTAATTAATTTTTATATATTTCCAAAATAAAAAAGCAAATTAAATAGTGGTATATTTGGTGAAAATTAATTAATGTGCATGGATTGAATCAAAATGTTAATGTATTATGAAAAAAAAAATTCTAAAAAGACATCTATTATGGAACGGATGAAATACATGCAGCAAAAATGTTGCATGAACAATGTACTTCCAAATTTGGAGGCACACCGTAACTTACGATATGTTTGCAATAAGGACTTCTATTATACACGGGTGTGCAATATACCCGATCAATTAAAAGAGGAATGAATATTAATTCATGTAATATTATTAATATTAAGAAATATATATGTATAGGTAGAAGCTACGTTTATTTGACAAAGTAAGCATTACTTTGTTTGTTTGTTTTACCATTGGATGATAGAGTGTAATATTAATCCAATGGCGAAAACAAACAAAGTAATTGACGAGTGTATTACACCGAAAGTATAATAAATTTTCTGGTTTGCAACAATTGTGGCAGGTTGGACGAAAAATATGATGCTCCAACCCGATTGATTCTGCTTTGGTTCTCACAATGGTCAGGGGCCGTTTAGATGCTATCGCGTCAATAATGATATTGAGTTGACAACATTTGAGCGGTCAATGACCAATATGATCCCGGACTATAGTACAAAGTTTCCCAATACAATATTCGTCCTGTTGAAATTTTAAGGTATTCCATTAATTTACATCCGACGAATCAATTAACGTGTCGATTTCATTTAAAAGGAAAAAAATTCAAACCTGAGAGTTAGGGGGGCCATTTTCCCAAGGAATAGCAACATGAAACACAAATTGACAACCTTGAATTGCAGCTTCAAAATCATTGTTGTTATGGTATATATCAGCTTCAAATAGAACAAGGTTAGTTTCTGCATTTGGAAGTGATTTCAGCAACCCCACTTTTGATTCATCTTCTGCAATTAATCCAAATAAAAAAATCTATTTATTTCTATCAGACAGGAACGGATCTAGAGGGAAATCATGAGGGGCTTGAGCAGTGATGGATCCATAATTCACTAATAGAGATATTTGGAGTAGTCTCTAATAATTTACGGATATTCAATTGATATTTTTTTAACCAAATAATTAAGAGTTCCGTACACAACTTCTCGGATATTTTCCTGTAATCAGTGGTGCTCAAGGCCAGGGATGGATCTAGGGAGGCTAGCGGGTTTTGAGTATTCACTATTTGCTGGAAAACGTCGAAGATTTTATAGAACTGTGTTGGAGTTTTGAATTTTTTTATGTAAAAACACCTAAAAAATAGCAATTTAGTACTTATAAGTCACTAAAGACCACCACAAGCACCTCCTGGATCCGTCACTGCTCAAGCCCCCTGTAGCCCTTACTTGAACAAACCTATTAAGGTGTGTATGGAGCTTTAATTTTTCAAGGTAAAAACAATAAAAAAAATTCAATTAAGCATCAGACATAGATGGATCTAGGGAACCGTGACGAGACTTGAGCAGCTACAGATTCATGATTCACTGATAGAGATATCTGGGATGGTCTCTGATTATTTACCGAAAAATAATCAGATACTTCCCAACTATCAGTAGTGTACTCAAGCCCCCTGGAACTAGCATCCACTGGTTATCAGAAAAACCATTAAACTTTTGTAGGGGACCGTGACTAGACTTGAGCAGCTCCAGATTCATGATTCACTGATAGAGATATCTGGGATGGTCTCTGATTATTTACCGAAAAATAATCAGATACTTCCCAACTATCAGTAGTGTTCAAGCCTCCTAGATCTAGCATCCACTGGTTGTCAGAAAAACAACTTTTGTACGGAGCTTTAATTTTTCAAAGAAACGCCAATTTCTCTCGGACATTTATACAAACACATAGAAAGCAAGAAACAAAAATGAACTAAGGTGAGGAATAGACCTAAGTTTCTGAAAGTAGCATGAACAATGTAGCCTTTATCCAATAGCTTTTTAACAAGAGAGGAACCAATGTAACCAGAAGCTCCTGTAACACAAACCTTTCTCTGATAATTCATCTCTTTGATCTGTGCCTCTTCTGCTTTTCTGTAAATGTGTTCTTTAATAGGTTCCATCAAGCAATTGTTTATTTTCTTGTGTTTATCAAACCAAAAAGAATAATCATATAAAAATTGGTTTTTCTTGTCTTTATGTCCTATTTACCCTTTTAACTCCATAAAAATGGTATTTCTCACCCCTTAACTTGTCCAAATTTGTTATTTTACCCCTTCTCAACTCATCGAATATCCTATTTACCCTCTTAACTCCATAAAAGTGGTATTTCTCACAACTTATGATCATATTTCCCTCTTAACTCCAAAAAAATTGTATTTCTTATCCCTTTATAGTAGTAAAAAAAGTTGAAAAGAGAAAGAACGAATAAAAAATATAAATAACAAGAACATTAATATAAACAAGTTAAATACATTATATGTAGCGATAATGTACCAAAATAAGCCTATGATTTTTGGGGAAGTATCAATTTAGGTTCCACTTACAAAATAGCATAAATATAAGTTTAATGTTTAAAAAAAGTTATCAATTTAGGCTTCGATAACGAATTGTAGGGGTGAAAAATACCACTTTTACGGAGTTAAGGGGGTAAATAGAACATTCTATGAGTTGGGAGGATAAATGGACAAGTTGAGGGGGTGAGAAATACCACTTTTATGGAATTAAGGGTGTAAATAGGTCATTCGATGAGTTGGGGGGATAAAATGACCAATTTGGACAAGTTAAAGGGGCTGGGGAAGCATTAGGCGTATAAAAATTTGTCAAAATTTGCTGTGTCAAATAGTACTACAAAAGTTATTATTAGGCTTTAGTTGGGGGTAAATTATACTTATGGCCACTGAACTTTATTCATTTTAATATTATGGTCACTGAACTTCAGTTCTTATACGACTATTGAACTTGACAATTTTTAACATCATGGTCACTCAACGTTTCAAAACGACCGTTGAATGTCTTAAAATAAAAAATTCGAAGAGGTAATGATATTCTAAGAAACTTTAGTTCTTTAAAATTTTTGTTTTGAGGTCATTTAGATGTTGTTTGGTTAGAAGAGAGATTGAATTTTTAGAGAACGAAAGCTCCAATATAGGTGATTTTGGAAAATAAAAAATGTGGTCTTCTGGTAAATATCATTTTGAACAACTTTAATTCTTGAATATTTTCATTTTGACGTCATTAACGGTTATTTTGAGGAGTTAGTTAAAGTTGAGTGGTCAACGGTGTTAAAAAATGTAAAGTTCAGTGGTCATACCGTTACGAATTGAAGTTCAGTAGCCACAATGTTAAAATGAGTAAAGTTCAGTGGCCATGGGTGTAATTTACTCCAATTCAGGATTTAAAAATCTCCATTATTGTATCTAATAAAGTCAACGGTACAATTCGGTTCGGTCCTAAAAAAAATCTCCATTTTAATCTAGTTCTGGATCTTTTCTTCGGGTATTTGGTCTGGTTCCAGGATCTCCAACACATTTACTCAGTAATATTAGGAATTTGAAAATTTTCAGAATTGTACCTAATGAAGTCAACGGTCAATTCGGTCCTAACGAAAAAATCAATGATTCAATTCAATTCTAGATCTTTTTATTCGGGTATGCGGTCCAGTTCAAAAATCTCCTCAACCCTCTTTAGCTATCAGTTTAAACTTTCACTTCGAATAATTTCTTGATATGATATTAGAATCTTATATACAATTTGATTTTTTGACATAATATAATATTCAAAACCTCTTAAACCAGACGAAGGAGATCTCTAATACTGACATTTTGCATTCATTAAAAAGAATTTAACATATAGCAACATAAGTTTATGTTGTAAACGTTCCAAGACTAAACAACATTCATATGGAGGAGTGTAGTATAAATTATAAGTTCAAATTGTTTTTTTGGCATTCAATTCAGTTCAGTTCAATTCAATTAATTTCAGTAGAAAAGAACACAATTTTATTTGTATAAATTTTTTATGAAAGTAAACAAGCTCTAAATTATCAATTATGATCTTAAAATTTAAAAATTTATATATAAAAAGTCAAACAAAAATACTTTAAAAATAACGGCAGTGGTTTTCACCTGGTCAGTGACTGACCAATTGAATTTGATCGGTCACTATTAGATCTATGTTTATTAAAATCCTATGATGGAGATTAAATCTATCGTAAGGGTTAGATTTAGGGGGTGTTTGGTTGCTCCTTTTTAGACTCCTTTTGCCTTTTCACTTCAAAAGGGAGAGTTTCAGGTGTTTGGTTAGTAACCTCTTGTTTGCCTTTTACAATTGAAAAGCAGCATTAAGTGTTTGGTTAGTGATCTCCTGTTTGCCTTTTACACCCGAAAAGCAGCCTTTTACAAAAGCAGAGAATCTCTGCTTTTTGGAAAAGCAGCTTTTTCCAATAGCTAACAGCAAACCGTAACAGCAACAGCAAACATCAATAGCAAACCGTAACAGCAAACATCAAACCATAACAGTAAACAGCAAACAGCAACAGCAAACAGTAGGTAAAACAAACGGGCCCACCTCTTAGATCTAACGATAACTGACCAAATTTATTTAGTCAGTCACTGACCAGGTGAAAATTACTGAAAATCGGTGGTTTTCACCTGGTCAGTGACTGTCCAAGTGAATTTGGTCAGTCACTATTAGATCTATGTTTATTAAAATGCTATGATGTAGATTAAATCTATCGTAAGGGTTAGATTTACACATTCTAGATCTAACGATAACTGGCCAAATTTATTTAGTCAGTCACTGACCAGGTGAAAATTACTAAAAATAACGGAGTAAACAAACATATAGTTTCTAGTATTGGGATTAGCATTTTTAAATCTTAAATCTGACTTTATCTTACCTTATCTATTTTATCTAATTAAGTTGACAAAGTATATATATTTATATATATCAGCATGTGGATAGATGCTATGTAATGCGTCATTTTAGGGGTAATTTACTTGTCGGACTTTTGAATTATACAGCTATTTATATTTTAAAATTTTTACCAAAAAAAAATGAATTTTTTTAGTAGAAACAGGAAAGAAAACACAAACAAAGAAAACTAATCCGGGATCAGCTTAGGAAGGCTAACTCCAATCCTATCCTCTAAAAGAAGAGACGAAATAAAGATGGGAGGATCAGAAAGGGTAGAAACACCTAACATCCCCTCATGCCCAGCTGCCGCCAAGCGAAAAAAAAAATGAATTAATATTATGGCTTCTACATTTCATTTGTTGATATAAAATTTTAGACTTTCATGTTATTATAAGATTAAATTCCAAATCAATAAAAGAAAGGAGAAAATTATAAAACTGGATCAAATTGGAGGTCCATTTACATATTTAGACCAATTACTCAATATACTATTACTATATATGACTATTTATTTGTAAGCTTTCATAAACACCCCAATCGTTTCATCTTCCTCTCTTCCTTTCTATCGTTTCATCTTTCTCTCTTTCTTTCTTTTTTATTGTGCGGACCGAAGACATTCTTTCTTCTTTCTCTTATAGTTTCTTTCTTCTTGTGCGAACTCGAAGGCACCATTTTCTTTGCAGAAACGATTTTTCTACGCTTATCCAATCGTTTCATCTTCCTCTCTTCCTTGTCACGACCCAACCCAGGCCATGACCGGCGCATAAATTAAATTAACTTTAACCTATGCTGGCCTTAATTCTGAACTAATGGAAATTCCAAAATTAACTAATAGAATATCAAATTCGTTGAAATTACATCATAAACCTTAAAGGAACCTAACTATTCAAGCCAAATCTCAAGAATCAAAAGTCTCCAAAAAAATAATATAAAGCTAAATTATTAAGCAGTCTCCTTCAACATCAATCCAAGGGTTACCTCACGAACATGGACCTTAATCTGAAAAAGAAAGATTCAATGTGGTATGAGATTTTCGTCTATATGAGCGAAAACCTCAGTGAGTAGTAGCTATAACACACAACAGAAAAGGAACAGGCAGGCATTCTGATACTTTTAAATTATGACAAATATAGTTCAAAATGTAGTATTTCAAAATCAGTTAAACTAAAGGGTCAATATAAGATAATCAATTCAAAATACTGGAAATCGATTGTCAAACACAATACTGAAGCCTTTCAAAGTATCAAATAATAGAATAATCAGAAAGTAAGGCAAAAGCTTTAAAACACATGGTACAGTGTAACAGAGTGATGATACTGCACACCACCAGGGTTAGATAAATAGTAAGCGCGCTACCAATAACAGATACATATAACAGATAATTGTCTTCACCAATCTTATGCATGATTCTAATGCTGACACCACTGACGACAAACTGACAACTGACAATCTGACTCAAGACAGATGCAAAGTCCTAATGTTATGAAGATTGGTGAGAGGCCAGATAACAGATACAGATATACTAAGCACTTGTACCAGTTTGAAAACATATTATATACATATATAAATCAGAAAATCATAACTGATTAAACAAATTATCAGGTTTCTAAAACAAAGGTAATAACTGTGATAAATCGCGTATCAGAAAATACAAATCATATCAAATCAAATTTTCATAATTTTATTGTAACTGATAATAAAA